>NC_068291.1:20454097-20788597 GCF_025860055.1 Xyrauchen texanus
TGAGTGAGCGGCACTGAGCGAGAGCGAGAGCGGAGCGCGATTTCAAAAAGGCGATCTCTGCTCCGCTCTCATGCTCTGGTTGGCAATGAGTATGGTTATTTTGTATCTCATTCTAGCTTTAAAAGAAATCATAATTAATTTATTTCATCTGTGGGAAGTTTGACACACTTGAAATGTTAAAATATAGGTCAACACAGGTATCAAATAGGCCGCACTTCCTGTATGTGTCTACACGCATAAAAAAAAACACACAAAAAAAAAAACAATGTTTTGTTTGCTAACATTCTTTTTCTAATCTATTCCATTCAGAGCACTTGTATGTACTCAAGTGCGTAAAATGCTAAAAGGCTTGTAAAAAATAAACAAGTAAATAAATAAATCTTGCAGTGACTGAAGATCATGCGGATGGGTTCTGGTTCTGGTTTCCCTTAACTTTTTTCTCATTCCTCAACCCCATTTTAGTCACGGGTAATTTTTCCTTTTTAAAATGAAACTAGGCATTCCAGTTCTAAACACGTGGCCACTTGGGACTATTTAGGTCTCATGTACTGTGTCTGCCATGGTACCACTGAATCAGCAAAGTCTACCTCAATACTTCTCTCACACATCCAGTCAAGACACACCCTTCTCTTGCCCACTTGCCCTCAATGTCAACCGTCTTTAAACTCTATTGCTGTAGAGTCAACCAACTTTGTGGTGTATGTAAACATACACCACAAAGGTGCCATTTTTTCCTTTTGACCTATATTCATGATAACTCCTTAAATGTATAGATATATAAGGCTCATTAAAAGGTTAAGATATATTTGTCACACTCAAAAGGCATCGTTGCTAAGCTGGTCTCTACAGGGCCTGTTTGGCCATCAGCCTGCTCTAGATTCATAGGAATCCCAGTCTTAACTGGGCCTGAATATATATGGCCCATAACAAGACACTAAATATCTTGCAGACAGCAGACCTACATTGACAGGTGACTGACACAGACAGTGTGCTAAAAAAATGCTGGCTGACCTAAAAATTACTGATGAAATATAATAGCTCACAATAACATGACAGTAATAAATGTGCAAATGCACAATAAGATGTTGAATAAAATAATATTCAGAGACACTGTAAGTAAGCCATTCATAGGCTGATCCTCCAAAAAGTGACTGACCAGCTCAGCACAGCAACATTGGCTCAACCAATTAAGAGAGGTTAGGGCGGGACTATTTGTTTTACGAACAATGGCAGACTAGGGTAGCGCCCAGGAAACTTGTTTTAAAACATTCATTCGTTTTGCAATGGACCGTTTTCACATTTCCACATTGGATAGGGATATGCTCAGGCTTATCCACATTTAAAGGTTCAATGTAATATGAAACAACTAGATGGCTGCAAAAACATTTAATACTATTTAAAGGGATAGTTCACCCAAAAATGAAAATTATCTCATAATTTACACATCCTCAGATGTCTCAGATTACTTTCTTTCCTCTGCTGAACACACAAAAAAAGTTTTTAAAAGAATATTTCAGCTCTGTAGGTCCATACAATGCAAAACTTTGAAGCTTCAAAAAGCAAATAAAGGCAGCATAATAGTAATCATATACATCTCCAGTGGTTAAATGTATATATTCAGGAGCAATATGATAGGTGTGGGTGAGAAACAGATCAATATTTAAGCCCTAAAGACATATCGCCAAAAACAAAAGAAGAATGTGAAAGAGACCGATTGTAAAAAACTACTTCACACACACACACACACACACACACACACACACACACACACACACACACACACACACACACACACACACCTATCATATCACATCTGAAGACATGGATTTAATCACGGGAGCCATGTACTGTAGATTATTTTTATGCTGCCTTTATATGCTTTTTGGAGCTTCCAATATTTGGCTACCATTAAATTGTATTGTATGGACCTACAGAGCTGGGATATTCTTCTAAAAACCTTAGTTTGTGTTCAGTAGAAAAAATCATACAAATCTGGGATGACATGAGGGTGAGTATATGACAGGAGAATTTTCATTTTTGGGTGAACTATCCCTTTAAATGATTTCCTCTTTTGGCCTAAGAATATGTTACAAATAATGAACAAAGGTATGTTCGAAAAAGTAGATTCTGCTATTTTATCAATGTTCCTCGACAAACATCTTTATTGGTCCTGTCAACCAATCAGATTTTAGTATTAGGTTATGGTTTGGGCTGGAATTGGGGATCGATTTCCCTTTATTTTTAGGGGGTTGAAGTTAATGGTTAGGTTTGAGTTAAGGAAAGGGTTAGGACTATATTTGCTCTACATGAATGTTGTTCCAGAACCAACAAACGATACTGATCCTACTTGGCAAAACCATGGTTACCGATTGTATTACAGGCCATTTTGTATTTAATGTATCTCACAACTGGATCTCACAAAACATCATTAACAAATCATAAAATTATTTTTACTATATATAGTAGTTGGTTATGCATTCCGTTAAAAAATTATATATAAATATAAAATAAAAATAATCTTCACAGAACAAACACTTTATAGTATCACTATGAGTAATTGACTTATTAATTATCAATGGGAGTATATACACACATCCTAAACTGGAAAACTGCATTGACGAAACCATCCATTTCAATCAATGGTTTTGGTCAAGGAGGAAAAATACAGGGCCTTTATCGCAGTCGCAGAGTAATACAGCTAACATTGCATTACATAATAATAACTCTTTTTCAATTTGAAGTATTGATGCCCTAGGGGTATTTTGACCTTAAAAATGGTATAGACTATTCTTATTACGATTTTCAATGTTATCATCTGTCCATGGCGTACAAGGTAACTTTAACAAATGTGCCACTCAACACCTTACATACCAGAAAACAAGATCTATTTAAAACCTAAACTGACGTGCAGTCTCCAATATTGCCCTTTCACCCAGATACACACCCACTTCAGTTAAGCAATTTGGGAGTTTCTGTTGATCAGCCTGACATTGGGTGTTCTACGAGCATCTGATTTGCCTATGAGTACTGCCAAAACCTACAACTTCTCCTTCCACAACACACATGCACACATCACACCCTAACAATGTACAAATCTATTAATGACAGCTAAAGATCTAATGTTTAAGCACAAAAAACCTACCTCTTAAAATGTAAAATCTAAAATATTTAATGATAATAATTAAATATATAATATACAGTGTATAATAAAGATAATAAAAGTATATTGCCTTGGGACCTGAGCCAAATAAACAAGACAAATATAAGGTGGATATGTGAGCTATATTGGATTTTACAATTAATAAAGTGCAGTTCTAACACTATTAAAGGAATATTCTGGATTCAATAAAAATTAAGCTCAATGAACAGCATTTATGTCATAATGTTTATTACCACATACATTTATTGTGGCTCATCCTCAAAAATACAAATAAAAATCTGGGTAACAGTGCGGCACTTCCAATGGAAGTGAAATTGGCCAATCTATAAAGATTAAAATACTCACTATTTCAAAAGTATAGCAACAAGATGTAAAAAATATACATTTTAACATGATTGTAGTGTGATAAAATCGCTTTTAAAACTTTTCGGTGTAAAGTTACATCCAATTTTACACCTTCATTGTCACGACAACATAGCACTGTTAACTCTAAAGCCATAAAACAACCAAAAAATGATGATTCAAACAACATTACAGCACAAATTATACACAAGCTTTAACAGAAGAATTATTTTAAGGGCTTTTATAAAATTATAAGCTCCTCGTTTCTTCCTCTAAGCTCTCCAAAATCTGGCCCCATTCACTTCCATTGTAAGTGCCTCAATGTAACCTTTATTTTGTATTTTTTTAAAGAAGCGGATGTATGAGTCGAAAAACTTTTTTGTGCTAATCAACATTACTCCCGAAATGCTGTTGACTGAGCTTATCTTGTATTGAACAGGAAATATTCTTTTAAGTACACTTTTACAATTTTAATGATACTGTATTATCTTGACTAATGCTTTCCTACCAAGTCCATTTTCAAGAAATCACACTAAGAAACTACAATATTATGTCACTCTGTACATTAAATGTTACACAAACATATAGGGCCAGATTATGTACCAATAAAGCCATAGTAGTATATTTAAAACCACTGGGAATAACTGACCCACTGTGCTGACGAACTGCCTGGGAGCTCCTCCTCCCCTTCAATCAGTGGTGAACCAGGTGGAGCAAATCTTCCAGGCAATCTGGGCGTGCTAGTACCTGGCTCTGTTGTTGTCTTTAAACCGCAGTGGAAGGAGCATTGATAGCACCACAAAATCACTATCTATCTTTGTTATTTTTAAAAACTATCTTTGTTATCAAAGTGATTGTGCAAAACCAAGCCCTCCACAAAACTGTGAAGGACAGCCAGTAATCGCCATATTGGCCATGTTTTGGCTAGATGGACTTAAGCAGTGCAGTGCTAATGATGCTCTGGGAACACAGACTCTTAACTTTTGTTGACTTTGATAGGTCTTTTTGCAGTGGTATTTGTTACTTCAAATGTTGCTTGGTTTTATCAAACAAGTGGGGTATAAAGGAAAAGTAAGAAAGCCAAATTCGTTGTTTGACAAAGAATGTGTTTGAAATGGTTAAAAGTAATTTAAACATTGTAGAAATCTTAATAAACCAAGTGGGAAAAAAGGTATTTGGCCCCAGATACTTGGTTAAAAGATAAGATATATATACATTTTGGAAAAAACTGATTTGTTTGGAATAGCATATCTAGTTGTGTGGCTACAATGATACCTTATAATAATTCTTTACTAGGAAAATACGGCTTAAAACTAATGATTAGAAAGTAAATTGAATTTTTTACTACTAAAAATATTTTGTATTGCATTTGGCTAAAATGTGAATTTGGCTAAAAATTTTCTGATTCTGATCATTTGATTCAAAATGATGGGTATTTATTTGGATAACATTTGTTTAAAAAGTGGAAACCTTGTAACTTATAATGGCTGTAATGTGGTTTAATGTGAATAGATTTGTTTATTTAATTTGGCTGTCAACTTAGATAATAACTTGTATTTGTCATCTCTCTTTTGAGGTTTTTCACCTGTTTACTGCGCACCAAAGGATGGTTAATAAAAGACAAGCAAACTGATCCCATGGCTGTTTATTGAGTGGAATCCAGTTAGGATCTTCATGTGGAGGGACTGTCCTTTTCAAGTGGGGAATTGCACAAGAAATAAGTCACAACTTGACACCCACCTCATCCTTTGGCTCTTCTCTGGACTTCAGCTAAGCACAGTAGTATATTTAACCACAGTACATGTGAGAACTGGTGCTGGGTGCTGAAAGGTTTGTGATGGGATGGGGTTAGAGGTGGGAAGTGAACAGCATAATAACCTTTCCTCTAGTTTCCTTCCTTTCACTCTCAGTCTGCCGCACTTATATCACTAACATGCCTCCCGCTTCTAACATAACTCGAACACTTCCCACACACAGCTAGTAGTACTGCTGTTGGCACTGTGGTTCATCTCTGCCTTGCACAACCGGTCACTACAGCAAAGTGTGACTCATGCTGAGACTCGGCCACTCTGCTACCTCTGAAGCTGCTGGTGCTCACTTGCAAGCAAACTTACATGACATTCCCAGAGGGCCAGTTGAGGAGGATTTTTACTTTTAATATGATTCTATTTGCCGGGATTACACTAATTTCCTAATTTCATTATTTAGAGCTGTGGTCCTCAACTTCTGGGTCACAATTCAAAAATGTGTCTGTTCTGATTGGGTTTCAGAGAACCAGATGAAAAAACGAATATGTATAATACTATTAAAATGCAAAATACTGTACATAGGTTTCTCAACTTTTAAAAGGGAGGAGAAAACACTTACCATTTATTTTCTTGTTGAGGTCAAAGGCCTCCAATGCAATCAAAAGCTACAGTATTTTTTTCCGTAAATTCTTCTGTCTCTTGGTAGCTAACAAAATCAGCCATATGCCAACGTGAACCAGTTGTGCGACATGCCCTCATCTTCACAAATTATTAAACGAGCTATGATAATAGAAAGTAAAACCTAAGTAAAAAATAAAAACCAACAAATAATTGTGAGTATGACCTTATTTACTCTTGATCTTCATGACAACGCCCCTTCTTTTAAATGATTGTATTAGTGACTGCTTTTCTCCCGTGTAAAATCACCAAACACGTTTACCAACTTTACATGTTTTAAGACTTGGGTTCATTTAGTTTATTAACCTTTCTCAGCATTCAGATTGTAGGCATGTTACGACATTCATCTGCAAGTCAATTGAGATGATTGACTTTGGACTTATTAATGAAGTTCTGACCACATTTTTGCTGGTTATTTATTTTAATTCCATTTAAATATATTACTGATATATCACTGATGATAGGGTATCAATGGGGCTAAATGCACACCTTTTTTCATGTAACAAAGAGTATCAAGATTGAAAATAGTTTTTTTTTTTTTTTTATTTAATATTAATGGAGCAAAATGATTAGTTTGAAAATAAATAATAATGGAAGGTTGTTTTGATAAAAAAAAATAATAATTAAAGGTGGTGAGTGAAAAAATTGTGGAGGGTTATAGTGATATTGTGTAAATATAGGGACAATTGTTACAGGAAAAAATGTGTCAACTTGTGGAAATAATTTTGAGACAGTAGGTTCCTTTTTTGCTAGATATAAGATAATACTTATTCAAAATTAGCACTACAGAAAATGGTTCAAATGTTCTGTTAATTTCAGACTGTTATGATTGTGTGGGAAGCAGGAGAAGGCAGACGGGAGGTTTGGATCCAAACGCGGGTTTTATTAACAAGCTTAAACAAACAAAATAAACAAACACAGGAACAAACGAAAAGTCCACGATAGGAAAAAGTCAAACTCAAACACAAAATAACATCAGGAGAACTCAGGTTCTCCTGATGAAAAACATCCACAAAAGGCACGAATGAGCATCAGGGTGAGCATTAACAGTGAACATGAAAACGGTAACGATTGACAAGGGAAAGGGAAAACAACAGGGTTTAAATAGACAGACACAATGAAGACTAAACGAGACACAGGTGAGAACAATGATGAGTGCAGGCAGTGAGGGAGGCCGGGAATTGTGGGAATTGTAGTTTTTAGACAAAGACAAGTGAAACACGGAGCGGACAACAAGGAAAACGTGACATGGAACGGGATAAGTGACATGTGAAACAGAAAACAGAAGTATTTTGTCACAAAAACTAATAATTTCAGGGAATCTCACATTTTCTTTTTAACGCAGGTTCCTTGGGCTCTGTTGCTCCCTACATATTCTAGCTTTGAATTCAATAACGGAAATTAACAGGGCTATTAACAAAGAAATCTTCATTAATCCCTTTCATTTTGAGGTTGATTCATTTCAAGGACCCATGCATTCATGTGTCTACCAGCTTTTCAAATGATTTCCTAACAACAACTTAAAGGCCTTTCTTGGGAGTGCCTGACGGATGACTTCATGTCAAGATAGAATGCTTTCATGTGTCTCAGCATCAGTGTGTATTTGTAGCAGTCAATGAAAAGAAAGTCCATCACCTGCGTTGAGTGAGATCAGAACATCCTAACATCCAGTCAGTTATTTCACTGCCTCTAAAAAATTTGCTGTCACCCCATTCTCTCAGAGAGGGTGTGACTACACACTTCATACTGAATTAAGGCAAGACAAAAAGAGTTTAAGACACATTCCCATATAGAGATGTGATTGCATCAATCTCATTACTCCAGAAATTATTGTTTTTCTAAAAAGGTTTTTATTAAATGGGTTCAAATCGAACTAGGGGTTGAGGTAAGACTGTGTTTACATTTTACTCTCACTGAAAAAAAAAAATCCATTGCTTGCATGCAAGTTTTTGTTTGGTCATGTTTGAAATTCATTATGAGCAAATTATATATAAAAAATAAAATAACAGTGCATTAATTTAAACTCAATCTAATTGGCAACATCTCAAAACACGGTCCTTTTTGACTCTTGCACATCAGCACATGTGAATGTATGTTGTGAAAATTAATCACAATTACATTAAAATTGGATAAGATAATTTTACTTAATAAACTTCAGAGTTTATATTGTGTTATACAAAATACTGTATTTTATTTTGATACATCTTTTCCACACAGTATTTGGTATTTTATTTTGAAACATTTTAGAGGTATTTTGTATTTTTATTTGAAATACATGTTTATGTATTTGTGCTCATCACTGCAAACACGTTTCACTATTATGCGGCGGCTCAAGACCTTTCGCCCAGTTCCGCGACTCTCAGTTCAGCGAGTTTACAGTGACACTGTTGACTCCCTCCACACGCCCACCGGCAGCCACGCACCCCGTTTCCTCCAATCGCTCACCTATCACGCACTGATCACGCGTCGTTCTTCGCGCCATTGGTCAAGGTCTCACACACATTTGTTTTTTCATTGGTGGCATGTTGCCACCCGCCAGACTGTCGTGAATTTTGTTTTCTTTTTTCCCGGACATGTTTTACTCAGCTGCTGATAAAGGCGAACTCAAGTCCGGCGTGGATCGTCACCGAACGGGCGGAGCAGCTCCGTTTCTTTGTTCTGCGCTACTTTTGAATTCATAAATAATTTTTTCGTACATTTCGATCGGATGTCAAAACGCCAGTTTCGTAACATGGAAGAAATATGTGGGGTAAGATCCAAATATTTGTTTCATTTTTTTACGTTTTGTCGCTTGTGATTTTATTGACACTGATTGGTCAAAAGACTTACAACAACAACCCACATGTTTATATAATTTTAGCTAGAACTTTATTTTAGTGGAAAGCGGTGTGTAGACAGGAAAGTAGGGAGAGTGGGACTTGACCCAGGTGGGACTCGGACCTGAGTCCCTGTGAGCCAACAGCTCTGTAACGTTATATTGTCACTCTATTTGTCTCAGCATTCCAATCATGTTACAGTGCTCTTTTTAAACAGCTCAAACGGCTCTTTTGTAAAGTTCCATCAACATGTAACTGTCTATACTTACGTCATTAGTGATGCATCCCACGGTGTTAATAAACAACGGATATTTCGTTCAAGGAATTCCCGGTTTAATACAAGTTAAGCTCAATTAACAGCATTTGCGGCATAATGCTGAAGAACCACAAATGTCAACACGTCCCTACTTTTCTTTAAAAAAGGCAAACGTCTGGGTAGGCTACATTGGAAGTGAATGGGGCCAATCCGTAAACGTTAAAATACTCGCTGTATCAAAAGTATAGCCACAAGACGTATACAATATGTGTGTAAACATTATTTCAGTGTGATAAAATCACTTACTAACCTTTTTTGTTTAAAGTTATTGCCAATTTTACAACTATGTTGCCATGGCGACGTAACGCCGTAAACCCTAAAGTCATAAAACGTCGATTTAAACAAATTTACAGCTCAAATAATACATGCGTTTTAACAGAATAATTAATGTACTTGATTTTACAAAGTTATAAGCTTCACATTTCTGCTCTTAAACCCTAAAATAACTGGCCCCATTCACTTCCATTGTAAGTCCCTCACTGTAACCTCCATTTTCTCTCTTTTTTAATTTTTAAAGAAAAGGAGGGACGAGTTGAAATTATTTTCTGTGGTAATCAACATTATGCCACAAATGTTGTTGATTGAGCTAAACTTGTTTTGAACCAGAATATTCCTCTAAATAGACACCGTTTTTACCTATTAACCTGAGTTAACCCTTACATTGTCTGTTCTTTTGCTATAAACAATCTGGAAAATGTATATACCCCACTAGTGTATTGTTTAGCACAGCGTTGGTAGCACATACTGATAGGTAGCATATATTTTCATGACACCGGTTGAGATGGCTATATACCGCAGACTGTATGCAGACTGTTAGCGTGTTTATCAAGTGCACAACACCTTGTCTGCCTTGTTTTAAAAAACACTTGCATATTGCTCGATAATGGTGTTATTTTTCTGAAGTGCTACAAATGGGAGTGGCTTGCTGTCAATCAAATTTTCTGGCCTCGGGCACTGTTAAACTGTTCACGAGTATGTCAGCAGTCTCAAGTTTTGCTCATAGCTGTTTCACGTGGCCAGCTTGAGAGCACGTCATTGTTTTGGCTTTATTTAGGAGTGGGAGGTGACAGCCTAGTGATAGAGGGTCCTGGCAAACTGGGTGCATTAAAAAGGGCTTCTCTGTTAAACTGTCATACTGCTTCTGGATCCATGAATAGATAAAGACAAAGAGAAAGACCCATTCAGTTCTACCAAGCAGCTGAGCTCTGTGTGTTGAAATCAACCAGAGGGCATCTTTTGCCTTCTTACATTCCATTAAATTAGTTATCTTGTGGTTCTCAGGAATCTCGGATGGAGATCTGCGAGGCATTTCTGGAAGGAAAAAGGCACAACAGCGAGCACTCTTCATGTAGTGTGTCAGAATACAATGATTTGGAAGCTGCAGAAGCTCTGGTCTACATGAGCTTCTGGAGTCAGATGTCTCCAAAACCCAATGCCTTCAAACCTCGCCCTCTCACCCCAGCTTCAGACTCCTGCGATTCTCTCCTGCAAGCCGAACCACCAGAGACCCCAAAGGACTTTGTCTCACTCTCCTCACTGGTAAGGAACTGTTAGAAAGTAAAATATGTAAACTTTTAGCTCTGTTTATGTTGTCAATATTCACACTGGGTCCTTACAGTCCACAAGCAGTGCATGTTGTAGAACATATGGCTCTTATCAAAACCTGATTTGTTTGCTTGAAACTTGGGGGTGGTTTTATGACACCTCGAACAGGTGGCTGTCTATAGATAAATTACATCTACAAACTGAACTTCAGCACAGGGTCCTACACTGTGATTAAACATGAGATAAACATAATAATACAACTGTGATATTACTGAATCGTTGTTTGCTGAAGAGCTTGATTTTGTATGGTAAAGTATGATTTTCTTTTCCCATGCAGTGTATGACCCCGCCACACAGTCCCAGCTTTGCTGAGACCTCCAACACTACAGCAGCGCCAACCTCCCCCTCCCCATTGGCCCGACCCTGTCCCAGCCTCCCCCACTCCATCACTCAGATGCAAACCACAGAGAAAAGTACATCTTTGCCCTGCAGAGCCATGGCAACCAGCGTAATACGGCACACAGCCGACAGCTCCCTCTACCAAAGCATTCCACAAGTTGCCCACCCTACAAAGACTGAGAAACAGTTGCAGACACAACCTGAGGTTCCTTCAGCAAGTTTACCCCACCAACCCCACACAGAAACTACAACAGCAGGCTCATGCCCCTCTAAATATGATAAACTCAACCCAACATCTCCACAGTTGCCACCCCCAACCACTAGTCCACCAATTATATGCCAGATGTTCCCTGTGGCCCAACCAGGAGTCATCTCAGCCACGTTTATTCAGAGCCGAGTTCAGAAATCCATCTTACCACAGCCTCTCTTAATGAGCTCTCCAGTGCCTCAGGGGACAGTGATGTTCGTGATGCCCCAGTCAACAGTGTCTTCGGCACCACAGTGCCCACAGACTGTTATGACCCTGGGCAACACCAAGCTTCTGCCTCTGGCTCCCGCTCCGGTTTACATGCCCTCAGGGCAGAGCAGTGCCACGCAGGTTGAGTTTTCCCGCAGACGCAACTATGTCTGCAATTTCCCAGGCTGTCGGAAGACCTATTTTAAGAGCTCCCATCTAAAGGCACATCTCAGAACTCACACAGGTACATAATGTGCATAACAAGTACATCTAGACTCTAGGTCATAGTTCAGCTGGAGCAGGGTATCATGCAACATGTTTATAACTTTTCTTCTCTCTTTCAGGGGAGAAACCTTTCAGCTGTAACTGGGAAGGCTGCGATAAGAAATTTGCTCGCTCTGATGAGCTGTCCCGCCACCGGCGAACGCACACGGGTGAAAAGAAGTTTGTCTGCCCAGTGTGTGACCGGCGGTTTATGCGCAGTGACCACCTCACCAAGCATGCACGCCGGCACATGACCACCAAGAAAATCCCTTCCTGGCAAACAGAGGTGCGGAATCTCAACAAGCTCACTGCAGCCAAGACCTTGCCCCCTGGCACAACACTACCAATCAGCCTGTTGCTTCCAGGTTCAAACTGAATCTGTTTGATACTGAAGTCTCACTGACATTATGCAGGAACTCATTATATGAGGCTACTGGTTTTCTCATGGGCAAAAATGTGATTATGCACTGGACTCCTTTCTTCTTCTTATGCACATATTTTGCACTCAGAAATTGAAAATTTTGTTTACTATTGTGTAAAAGAAATATGCACTCTTTTGCCAAAGTCTTTGTACTATGTTTGTCTTAAGATTTCATCCTTTTTCTTCTTTTTTTGTATACGTTTATATGTACATATATAGTGGAAGGGTCTGATGTATGCTAAACTACATTCAATATAATTAAAAAAAGGAGACTTAATATGTAAAAATCTATATGTGGATAATTATCTGCACTTTGATTATCATATAATACTCTTTTATTTAATACTCTTTTTTTATTAAACAATGGAGAATACATGTGTATTTGTGATTTAATTAAGCATCAAAGCACTGATCAAAGTACTAGGATAAGTAAAGGTAACAATTTGCATTACAATGCATGCTCGCATGATTTTTGTGTGATAAAATCACTTACCAACCTTTTTTTGTAAAGTTATAGCCAATTTTACAACTTCCTTGCCATAATGATGTAATGTCAATAAACCCTAAAATGACTGTAAAAATGACAATTTTATCAACTTTACAGCTCAAATAATACATGAGTTTTAACAGAAAAATTAATGGAAGTACTTAATGGAAAATTATAATCTTCACATTTCTGCCTTTAAACACTCCAGAAATTGGACCCATTTACTCCATTATAAGTGCTTCACTGTGACCTTGATTTTGCATTTTCTTAACAAAAGGATAGGCGAGTTGAAATTATTTTTTGTGGTAATCAACATAAAGTCACAAATGCTGTCAATTGAGCTCACACAGGTACAGGTACTCACACAGGTACATAATGTTTCTCACACATGGTGGCGGTGGCGGGACAGCTCATCAGAGCGAGCAAATTTCTTATCGCAGCCTTCCCAGTTACAGCTGAAAGGTTTCTCCCCTGAAAGAGAGAAGAAAAGTTATAAACATGTTGCATGATACCCTGCTCCAGCTGAACTATGACCTAGAGTCTAGATGTACTTGTTATGCACATTATGTACCTGTGTGAGTACCTGTACCTGTGTGAGCTCAATTGACAGCATTTGTGACTTTATGTTGATTACCACAAAAAATAATGTACCTGTGTGAGTACATAACTTCTTTTAAACCCAGAATGAACCTCTAAAAAAACAGAATATGTGGCAAAAGAAAAAAAAACAATGTTTTGCATGTGGTTTTGGAACAAAATGTTTTGCTGAATGGGCACAAGTTCTGAAAAGTTTACTTCTGCCTCCCACTGGTCTTGGCAGATACAGAACTTCCATTCTCACATTGCTGACACACCCATGATGTATCCACTTCCTGTCTGCTTTGGGAGGTCTATGCACTGGACCCATTGTCTCATGCATCAACATTAATCCATGTCTCAGCAGCAAGTTTACACAAGTGATTTTATTCACTGCCAGTAATGCTCAGGCTAGTACAAAAGTTCAACCAACATGCAGTACTTTTCATTCTAAACAAACAGAGAGTTGTTCTTAAAGTCTGACCTATCTCTCAGTATGTGCTTTCCACACCCAGTGAAAAAATGAGCGTTTTAATATATGTATTTATAACTAATAAGTGAAACATGTTGCTTTGCTTATTAAAATAAGATCATAGCACTTGATAGTTCTCCGTTATAGTGTTAAAGTATATATTTTTTGCACAATATATTATTTAACTTTTTATGAAGGAGTGAAATAAAATCAGAACTAATCAAACAGCATCTCACAATACTCTGAAACATCATCAGAAATTAAATCTATGTTTTATATATACACCGATCAGCCACAACATTAAAGGGTAACTAAACCCTAAACCAACTTTTTTTAGTTAATGATCTGTAAGCATGGGGCTTTATTAGTACTGGTCATTGATTCAAGTAATTTTTTTGACATTTGTGTATAAAGTGTTTTAATTTTACAATATATGGTGTAAAAACGTCTGAGTGCTGCCCTCTTCAGGTTGAACGTGGCTACTGCAGTTGAATTTTCCTATTGGCTGTTTGCGGTACTTCGTGACGTAAGCGGTGACAGCTGACATAAGCAGGTTCCAACTCCCCACGCCCTTGGTACGAGCTACCACGCCCATGGCAGTATAAAAACCATCTCGTTTCGTCAAAACCACTGTAGCGAGTCAGGAGTTGGAATTGCGAGTATTGAAAACGATCAGGATAGAGTATTTTAACTTATATTTAGCATAGCATTTATACAGTTATTTAGATTATTTCGTGTAGCCTAGGTAGTTAATTAGCATATTTGTTAGTGTAGTATTGTTAGTAGCATAGTTAGTTAGTAGCATAGTATTGCGTCAGTTAGGATAGCTTCAAGTTAGCGTAGATTATCTGTATTTAGTACAGTGGTCAGGATGGTACGTAGGTGTAGTGTTTCTGGTTGCAACAGCACTGCTGGACTGTATAGCTTTCCAGCAGACTTGGAAATTAGAGCCAGGGGTTGCACGTCCTTGTTCTGGAAGACCGCGAGTTCCCGCCTAGAGCTGGAGGAGTGTGCAAACTGCATTTTACGCGGGATTGCTTCTCCAACGCAATGGAGGTGGAAATGGGCTTCTCCAAACAGCTCGCGCTGAAAGCGACGCAGTGCCAAACGCTGCTCCTCCTGCATGGACTCCACCACCTCAGCGGCGTCTTGAGGTGAGTGATCATATATATTTGAATCACAATTTATGGTTAGGCTAAAGTTAATCCTCTGGGGTCGACAAACGCGCGTTCGCGATGCGGGAGTGTTAAACGTATTGCACCCTTCTACATTGTATTACGGTATTGACTACCTGTATAGTTTTATTTGGAGGTATACGGTTTTGTACATGATGACGTTACGCTTTATGTCACATTTTTCTAAGTTGAGAGAACAGCTAACTGATGTTATGTTCAAGTGAAGCTTGCTAAATAAAAATCCTGCTAAAAGGATAAACATCACTGAACAGCGTTTCGTTTGTTTTTCCTGCACGCGAGTGAAGGTGAATGCGCACTCGGATGCTCAACAGGGAGTTAAAACCGCAGTTTGAGCCAGCGGCTCGAATTGATATGGCTCCGGCCCTGTGTCCACAGACAATTCACCCTCCTCCACTTCAGGTGAAGGTGGGGGAGAAAGGTCCTCGACTTCAACAGACCGGTCCATCGCAAAGCTACTTGTGTCACTCCAGTCACTCTCCATTTTAGAGTCTGACAGCAGCTGTCAATTAATCTGTCACTACGGGTCTCAGGTGCACGCCCCCCCCCCGCTCAGCCCCGCCCTCGGTTCGTCCCCTCTATCCCCGCTGGGGTCTGCCCACTTTTCGAGCATTTTTCAAATATTGCTAGTGGGTGGAGTCAGACTCTGAGCAGGGGTTTAGTTACCCTTTAAAGGTTTGCACTGAATTGAATCAGACAGTTTTGCATAATCCGGGCATTAGCTGCTGGTAGCTAGCCTCAAAAACTGCTAGCTTCGCAATTTCGCGCTCTGATCTAAGAAGCCCTTGGAAGGCGCGAACCTAGTTGTCATGGCAACTGAATAAACAAAAATCTCACCTGGTCAAAATGTACTCGTCAAGTGCAAGTCAGACAGAAACAAAAATATGGAAAAACATTATATTTATTTATATTAAAATTTAAAGAAATACATTTAAATTTTGTGCGATCTACCAGCATTGCCTTTGCGATCGACTGGTAGATCGCGATCGACGTAGGCCTATTGGGCAGCCCTGCCGTAGACTTTGTCAGTTCGAACCAGTCTGGCAATGTTTTTTTGTTTTTGGCACCATTCAAAGTCTATGGCAACTCAGCGTAGAAGGTTTGTTGTCTGGGCAATGAAGGAGTCAGGAGGCAGCAAATTGTCAATGTGAGTATTTTTATTACTCTTCAGCATCATTCATAAAACTTAAAAAATGCATTCGGTGGTCAAGTGGACACACACACACACACACACACACACACACACACACACACACACACACACACACACACACGTAAAGGTTTCTTATTGAGCGTGCACAAACAGTCTCTCTCTGCCACTCTGATGCCTCATGCACTTTTTATGTCTCCCTCCACCATTACTACAACAAGAAACGGGTGTAAGAGATAATGATAGCCCAGGTGACGAGCCTTACCCAACCAATCGAGCAATTCGTCAATCTGAGGGATTGGGTACATTTCAAATTTGGACACCACATTCACTTTGCAATAGTCTACACAGAACCTGACCATCCCGTCCCTCTTAGGTACCAGAACCACCGGGCTGGCCCAATCTTTGTGCGATTCTTCTATTGCACTCATATCCCAGTAATTTTTTTAAAACAAAATTAAGCTATCAGTCTACAGTGGCACTTATTTAAGTTTTAAAATGTAAGTTTAGTGTCTTATGCAAAAATGTATTTCTATGCAAAATATGCAATTAAATAAAAGCTGTCACAAAAGCTAATAGAGGAGATTATTTCATTACACAAGAAAAGTAAAGGCTAAAAGTACATTACCAAGGCACTTCAATTTCCAACAGACAAATTTGGCAGCACCATTCATAAAAATGTTATGCCTTCAGTGTGTAAATTGAAGCTTGTGATCACTGGACTTTCCAGCAAAACAATAACACCAAGGATGCATCCAATTTGTCCAAAATCTGGTTCAGGGATGAGCTGTGGAATGTCCTTGAATGGTCCTTTCAGTCCATCATTAAAATACCATTGAAAATCTTTGTTGGGATTTCAAGGAAACAATGGCAGCACAGAAACCAAAGAATGTCAATGAGCTGAAAGCTTTTTTTCATGAGAAATGTGTAAAGATTCAAATAGAGAGGTGTCTGAAGCCTGAGAACACTTAGATGAAACATTTATTTGATGTTATTAAGGCTAAAGGATGCTCCACAAATGATTGATTTTGGGGGTTGAATATTTTTGACATGAATTTTGTGGAGAAAATTAGTTATTTTTTATTTTAGAATTTATCAAAATAACTGGGATGCTTTCCTGGATACAACTCTATATTCTTTGTTTTCAAAAATCCACACAACCACAAAATACAGTCTCTTCTCTCCTGAAGTGGATGCTCTGCTGTGGTGTCCTAATTTTAAAAGTACATAAATTATGTAAAAAATACAAATTGGTTGACAATACAACTTTCTTGCTTAAATCATTGCTTTACATTTACATTTAGCAGACACTTTTATCCAAAGCAACTTACAGTGCACTTATTACAGGGACAATCCCCGCGGAGCAACATGGAGTTAAGTGCCTTGCTCAAGGACACAATGGTGGTGGCTGTGGGGATCGAACCAGCGACCTTCTGATTAACAGTTATGTGCTTTTAGCCACTACGCCACCACCACTCCACTGCTTTATTTTTTCTATTAGTTAGCAGATGATTACCTTACCACAGGAACTATTTTGAATGTCCTGACAGACATACAATCGGTTCAACTGGCTAAGCGACACATAGCGTACACATTAATCGAGCATGACAGTAAGTTTCTGTTTTGTTTTGTTTTACATGGTCTGAGTAATCAAAGTTCCATAATGAAACACAATGTATTGGCGGTGTAGATATTTTTAGTCTTTTTTCTTATTAACAATCTCAATTTCCACAAGGTGAAGTTGATTCCATCTGCACTGTCTGTAATATGGTAAATCCAGACAATGACAGCTCCAACAGCTTTACATTAGTAAGTGATATAGGATCACATCATGTGCACAGGTAAAGCTGCAAGCAAATTTAATGTATTGTTAATTAAATTCCACTTCCACCTTATAGGTGCAGTGCATTACATGTGCAAGATGGGAATACCTAACCTGCATCCCTGATGTCAGGAGAACACAGAACCTCCCTTTATAATATCACTGTGGACTATAGTGGCTTAGCCAAGGGTGGGCCGGGGTGTTATTAAATATTATTAAAAGTTATTCTTGGACTTCAAATATATATTTATAAAATAGTAAAAAAAAAAAAAGGATAAATTCTGCTCTCTGAAAGTGTGAAAGAACTGTTTGAATAAGCAGCCTTGCAACTTTTCGGGAAATGTTGGAGAAAATGTATTTAAAAAAGTAATTTCCTGGCTACGCCCTTGCTGTGGACATTGCAGATTACAGTTTATTTATTTATTTGGATCTACAACTTAAAATGTTGTATTTCAAATGTTCTTCTGAACTCTACAATAGGTACTTTGTAAAATGTTTTACATTAAGTTGCCTATGTACCCTAACGCATTTCAAAAGTTGTGGTTGATAATAAAATGCAAAGCAAATACATTTTCTGCTTGAGAACATGCAGCCCTCTTTTTTCCTTTTCACACCTATGGGGCAACCTGATGTGTCTTTAATGCTTGACGATGTACTGTTTGTACCTGGTTAATAATTCAGATACACAATATATGACAGACAAGATGTGCTACTAATGTTTGAACCTGGTTAATAAAGGTTATCATTCAGAGAATGAAGCACATTTTGTCAGACTAATATGACAATTCAAACTACCAGTAGGTCAGATTTTCATAACACAGTGAAGATGTGTTGTATTCATGTCTAATTTCCAGATGGTTGGCCTCGTTCAAAACCTGTGTAGTCTTGCAGTTGGCATGTTTTAGATGGTTTATGGTTTATTTAATTTGTTTTGCCAAAGGCTGAGATAGTAGACTACTCCCTAAATTATGTTTTTACTCATGTACAATTAGGCCTTTTTTAAAAGGTTTTTTGTTTGTTTGTTTTTTTTTGGTTTAAAGTGACTAATAAAGTAACTATATAATGCAGAGAGGAGAAAAAAATAGCTTCTTTTGCCAAACACGTGCAGTTCAGATGTGGAAAACATTGCAAAATGTAAAAAAAACAAAAAACTCTTGCTTACTGTTGATGGGGAATAAATCATTTGTGTTTTCCAGTAACACTAATATTCTAACAGAGAGAGAGGCCGGGTGTCTGTAATTATCGCTCAGACTAATGTCACTGGTTTAAAAGGAAGAAAAAACAGTGGCGTTATATACAAAACTCTACTAAAATGAGATCCAATCAAGTGGCCGTTTTTGCGGGAGGCGCGCCCAATCAGCGTCCAGAACGGCGCCCCGCCACCTTGCCTTACTAACCGAGTTTTTTTCCCACCATGAGGAAGTCTTTTATCGAATTTTCCAGTACTGCTGCAACAGCGACGTTGTGTGGCTCATAGATTATCATAGATAGATTTCCCCCAGTTGGTTACATATGAGATGAAGCAATAAACACGTAGCTAAATTATGTAACTTGATTTTTTGTCTATCATAAATTGTTGAATTGAAAGTTCACCCAAAAATGAAAACTCACTCACCATTTACTCACCCTCATGCCATCCCAGACGTATATGACTTTCTTCTGCATAACACACATTAGAAGAATATCTCAGTTCTGTTTCTATAATGCAAGTGAATGGTAATCAGGCCTAAAAATCACATAAAGGCAGCATAAAGGTAATCCATACAACTCCAGTGTCTTCAATCAATGTCTTCTGAAGCAATCCAGTTGGTTTTGGGAGAGAAACAGACCAATAACTCCTTTTTCACTGTACGTCATTACAGCAATCTCATTGGCGATCATGATTTCAAGCTCAATTACATGAACCGAGCTTCAAATCATGATACCTATAGGGACTTTTAGTCTCAGTCACCATTCACTTTTATTATATGGAAAAACATGCAATGATAGTGAATAGTGATTGATACTAACATACTTCCTAACATCTCCAAATGTGTTCCATGGAGGAAAGAAAGTCACATGAGTTAGGAACAACATGAGGGTAAGTTAAAAAAAATAAAAAATAAAAAAAATATATATATATATATATATATATGTATTTTTTTTTTTAAGGTGAACTATCCCTTTAATTTGAAAGGAGAATTGCTTAACAACAATGCAATTATATTATGCATGATTTTGAATGTGATCCTGGTCTATTCCTTAAATAAAAAATGTATCCACTTATGGAGACCTTCAATATGGTGAGCACATACCATAGTAGTAGTAAGTAGTTAGGATGCCTCCATGGAGCAAAAAAAAAAAAAAAAAAAAATGAACGTGCATTCCTTTATGGGTGGAGGATTCTGGAAATGTGGTCAGGAAATGGAAACATAATATATTTTCCAGTCATATGGTTTTCTCTCAGGCAAGCTGTTTGATGCAGAAAAATATTCTATGAAATATAATGTCAAACACAGAGCATAGGTTCTATTCTTTCTTTTTTTATTAGAATAATTATTTGAACTCCATGCCGAAAGTTAAGGGATAAACAACATCTCTAAAAGTTTGTTTTATTTTGTATTAATACATATGCTTCTATTACAGCCTTGCTGAGTGCATGGACCCATTGCGAATCATTTTATTAAGTGTCATATGCCTTAAAATCTTCAATAATTCTTTGCAGACATCAGTTTATCCAAGTCTCATTTCTTTTATCTCAGCTGTCGCAGAAGATCATTGTGTGCATTAGCCAAATTCCTGCTCGATCGTGTTCATCAGTTCTTCTTCTGAAGCATCA
The DNA here is from genome assembly GCF_025860055.1 of Xyrauchen texanus. NCBI lineage: Eukaryota > Metazoa > Chordata > Actinopteri > Cypriniformes > Catostomidae > Xyrauchen > Xyrauchen texanus. Next base: position 20,474,762 of record NC_068291.1, read on the forward strand.
TACATAACAGGCAAGGCCAGAGATGGGCCACGACATATCCCAAAACCTCTAAAAAGCAAGAAATTGACATAACATAATTAATAAAAGGGGCTTTTCATTTACAATAGTAAATGTTACAACCCAAAACAATGTTTCATAAAACACAAGTAAAATACCAATCTTTAAAAATCATTATTTTAATTCACACATTTACATTACAGACCATTACACTCAGATAAGCATGGCACTGGACAAAACCTCGTTCGGTGCAAATGGTGTGTGTCACTAAGTAATAATTGATGAAATACACTTACGAAGGTGTTGTTGTGTTCTCTGTGTTGGCACTACTCAGCAGGTCCTTTGGAGGAGTTATCTGTTCAAAAGGCCAGAAAATTTAAATAGACTTTATTAATAATTTATAGATAATTAATGTTGTTATTGATGTCTTATTGAAAAAAAAGTCGTCCATTTTACACATAGATACAAATACACAAATAAAATAGCATAAAGGAACGTTTGAGGCTGGTTTGTGCACTGTGGTAACTTTCTTCTGTGGTAAATTCTTCACACAAACACAATGTTGTAATTCATCATGATACTGCCCCTGTAAACTTTGTTGCTGTCATCATGTCTTTTGGCATAACAATGCCCAGATGACTTTGATTCTTGCCATCATTGGAAGTCCTTACGTCCAGTCTTGCGTCTGTATTCTCACACTCAGCGAGGATTCTGTCCACCTCATCCGCAAGAGTGCCATCTTCGGCCGAAAACTCTGATTCCTGCCCCTCGCTGTTACAGTCGGCTCTTTTTCTGACTGACACAATCCGATCCGAAGTTTCGGTGTTTGAGGGGCCGAACAATTGTCTTCCATTCCTATCGCTGCCCGTGCTACAAACGTTTTCCTCTGTCACCAACACAGGTGCAACTTTTTTCTTCCTGCTGCTTGCTATGCCCATCTCTGTGAACCTGGCACGGTTACAGGGATTACCCTTTTAGAAGGAGTTGAAACATGCCAGTTTTAAGTAGCCCAAATGACGCGGGCGGTCGTTGATTCAGACTCTCAATCGCAAAATAATATAAAGAACGAAAAAATAACAAATGTAAAGCGAAAAAAGAAGCTACCAAAGAAACACAAACACAATATTTACGCTCAACATCTTATTACATTTCGCACTGTTACAGCCGTTGCACCCCCATCTACTTCACTGACGTGACGCAACAAACCAAGCCGAGTTCACCACTAATGGACGCTGACGTCAGCAGCATTCGACCAATTAAATTCTTTGTTTATGCGAGCGGCGTGGCGCGACAAAACACATTTGAGCGCTCATAGCGTCGAGTCCAACGTAGAAGAGACGGACTGCCATCTGTCCTGTGAAGCAGGATTGTACTGGGTCTGTAGTAGGAACAGCTGTGTGGCGATACACAGTAAAATAATTGCACAGGCCTAACAGTTTCACACGCTCCTACTTCTGTATTCAACCCAAAAGGGAGAAAAAAATGGAAAAGCTATTCAAACAGTGACGCGTTTAGCAAATTAATCTAATATAATGTCATTTTTTATTATTATTAAATCACGATTTAATTTTAAATTAGCACTTTGATTATTTAATATTATATGTTTTATATTCAAGAAGGTAAAACTTATTTAATGGGGGAGTATAATGAATTCAGCACAGGAAGATCAGGCTACTGTTAAAATGCAGCCACTATCTCCCTTTGTGTTGTGAAATGGCACCCTGGGAGATAAATGCAATTGAGGTAATGTTTAAATGACTGCACAATTGAAGTGTTCCGTTTAATGAGTTTTATAAAGCATTTATTAACCTTAGTTAATGTTCATTGTTAGTTCATAGTGCATTAACTAGAGTTACAACTTTTAATTTAAAACAGTTTTACTATATGTTAAAGAAATAGTTCACCCAAAAATGTAAATTCTCTCATTATTCACTTACTCTGATGTCATCCCAGATGTGTACGACTGTCTTTCTTCAGCAGATCACAAATGAAGATTTTTAGAAGAAGATAGAGCTCTGTCATGTGCTAATAATGTATGTACACGGGTGCCATTACTTTGACGGTCCAAAAGTCATATTTAGGCAGCAATCAAGTAATCCACATGACTCAAGTGGATCAATGAATGTGTTCTGAAGTGAATCAATTGGTTTGTGTAAGAAACAAGTCAATAATTAAAACGTTTTTAACTTTAAATCGGCACTTCATTCCAGGTCTCTGATGCTGTTTGAAATGCCAGAAATCTCACGTGACGTTCATTCTCTTGTTGTAAATAAGCGCCACTTCCGAATCCTCACATGTACTCGCCAAAGCGCTAACTTCATGCTTCCAGTCAGCTTAATAACGCTTTAACTATCTATTTATTCTTTACACAAACATATCAAGTCACTTCAGAAGACATTCATTGATTGACTGGAGTCATGTGAATCACTTTTATGCTGCCTAAATATGACTTTTGGCACCCATGTACTTCCATTAAAAAGGACCTGACAGAGCTCTATCTTCTTCTAAATATCTTCATTTGTGTTCTGTTCAAGAAAGACAGTCATACATATCTGGGATGACATCAGGGTAAGTGAATAACGAGAGAATTTCCATTTTTGGGAGAACTATTCCTTTAACCCTTGTGCACTGTTCAGGTCATTTTGGACCCATTTTGTATTTTTTTTTTTTCTTTAATAATTTTTTTAATAATTTTTACATGACTTGTACAAGACTTGGTGACTTTTTTATCATAAAAATCTAAGGGGTTGCAAAAAAGTAAAAGGCAACACTTTTGATGTTCTGTGTCATTTTTGACCAACCATGGACATTAAGGGGAAACACAAGGCAGAACACAAATACAAATAAATGAAAGGTGAGATTATAAAAAAATGCAATCTCCTCCCAACAAACACACACATGTTGGTTATCCTGTTTGTAACCTAACAAAAATGTCATCATAAATCACCCAAACCCACCTACAAACACACACACACACACACACACACACACACACACACACACACACACACACACACACACACACACACACACACACACACACACACACACACGTAGTGTTTCCATGTTTTATGGGGACTTTCCATAGACATAATGGTTTTTATACTGTACAAACTTTATATTCTATCCCCTAAACCTAACCCTACCCCTAAACCTAACCCTCACAGAAAACTTTCTGCATTTTTACATTTTCAAAAAACATAATTTAGTATGATTTATAAGCTGTTTTCCTCATGGGGACCAACAAAATGTCCCCACAAGGTCAAAAATTTCGGGTTTACTATCCTTATGGGGACATTTGGTCCCCACAAAGTGATAAATACACGCTCACACACACACACACACACACACACACACACACACACACACACACACACACACACACACACACACACACACACACATGTTGTGTTTCCATGTTTCATGGGGACTTTCCATAGACACAATGGTTTGTATACTGTACAAACTTTATATTCTATCCCTAAACCTAACCCTACCCTAAACCTAACCCTCACAGAAAACTTTCTGCATTTTACATTTTCAAAAACATAATTTAGTATGATTTATAAGCTGTTTTCCTCATGGGGACCACAAAATGTCCCACAAGGTCAAAATTTCGGTTTTACTATCCTTATGGGACATTTGGACCCCACAAAGTGATAAATACACTCACACACACACACACACACACACACACACACACACACACACACACACACACACACACACACACACACGTGTGTGCATTACAAGATTTGAAGATCAACATCATCTGACCAGGGTTCTGGGTAGCTCAGTGAGTATTGACACTGACTACCACCCCTCGAGTCATGAGTTCCAATCCAGGGCGTGCTGAGTGACTCCAGCCAGCTCTCATAAGCAACCAAATTGTCCGGTTGCTAGGGAGGGTAGAGTCACATGGGGTAACCTATGCCACAACAAGGACTTAGAGCGCATTAGGAATTGGGCATTCCAAACTGGGGAGAAAAAAATAAAAACACATCATCTGACCCAATAAACCAAGTGGTTTAGAAAAAAAGCTTAAATTTGACAAATACAATATGTTTTATAATGTCTTAATATAAATCCAATGCATAACTTGTGATAATATCTAGAAATTAAGTTTGTTAGAACATGAGTTTATAGAGATCACACAATGCATGGAGCACTGAAGTCATCTACTGAACATAGTTATTTCATGTCATTGTGGTTTTTATTTCAGCAGATGTCACCAGAGAGCCCAAATGCATGACAAATTGTGACGTTTTGACACTTTCAATTTACTGAAATTACGTTTTTTGTTTTTTTTATTGAAGTGAAGATAACATAAAATGTGCTTGTTTTATATGAAAATGAATGATGTAATTTAGTTATCTAAAGCTAAATAAGCACTAAATACCATAAAATCCCTTTGGAAAAATGTATGTTATTAAATATCTTTAAAAAAAGGGAAAATATTACACATGTATGTTAGGTTCATTTTTTACCCGCTAACATCACAAGTGTGTATCACAAACGAACAGTGCTCAAGGGTTAAAATTAGCATTAACCAAGATTAATAAATGCTGTAAAAGTAGGCTATTGTTCATTGCTAGTTTATGTTAACAAATAAAACCTTATTGCAAAGAGTTCAGTTTAATGTGAAACAGAGAGGAAAATCAATGGTCTTTAAGATTGGAGTATTAGTTGGCTAATGGCTAGTTATTCAGAATATTTGGGACCTGATATGAACAAGAACTTTTAAAAACATAAACATAGAAATGGCAAACTATTGTGGCCACAAGTAAACACATTTATTATAGGCATGTTGAGATGCAAACATTTTGACACTTCCTGAAAAACATATTAAACACTACTTTTTAACAATAAAGCATGGTGAAATTAAAATTATATAAAAAAAACGTAAGTGAGCAAATGGCTTCAAAATAAATACAAATATCTTTTGACTACTCCTACTTGCAAATATCTTTACATAAATTGAATTACAGCTCTGCTGCACTAAATTAAACCAATTGGAAGCTGAAGCAATGCAAAAAGGTAAACCATAATTAATAGTACTACAGCACTTATCCTGATGATACCTGATGTCTAGATCACATGCTAATTTTATTAAGCCAATATATATATATATATACACAATTTAAAAATGCTAACTAGTAGCTACAGTTTATTAAGGACATTTTAGACAAAGTCAATGACAGCTTATTCATTAACTACTGCACAGCAGTAGGTTATTTAAATGGCTATTTCCTCAGCAGATTTAATTGTCAGGTCTATAAATAGAAGAAAACTGAATTGCTGTTTAATACAAGATAATTTTCATTTCTTTTCTTTTCATTATTATTGATTTAATCAATCAAATTAAATTGGTCAGTCTTATTGAGTGAGATGCCTCGTTTTGCTTCAGAAATTCCATGGGTACTGTGTAACAGATGAGTAGATGAGCAACTGTTTGTTGTCATAGTAAGTTAACAGCGACAAGGTATACTATTTCCACAGTCACTGTATGGTACAACGCTCATGGGCCTGCTCCTCATTGGCAGGGCCACTGGAGGTCTGTGATTTTCTTTTTCCTTTAGATGGGGCAGCTGATCCATGATCTATAATATGCTGCAGTAGGTCTTTACTCTCACTAGGTGGCAGGTTGTAGAAGAAGTACTGTGGTGCTATCTGAATGAACCTGCCAGAAGCAAACAGAAACAAATCCAGAAAATCAGAATGTCCCATTTCAAAATGCATCAGCAAAGAAAGAATACACTTATTTCTATTGTTAAAAAGGCTATAAACAATGTTTTATATTCAATATTGGCCCAAGAAATTTAGCTCAGCAATTTTGTAAACTGGAATTTGTAAGCCAATTTAAATGTATTATCAAGAGATTATTAATGATTAATTATTTACAAATTACTATTTTACATGATAAGACTGTAATTCTTATTAGTAAACAACAAAAGCACAAAATGTGTCCTGATATTTATAGGAGACACTTTCACAGATTACAAATTTGCATCCTAAACTTTTAAAAACAAGCACCAATTCAAATAAATTCAGTTTTATTTTAATTTATTTTATAAAAATATTTGTTTATAACTTTAACTAATAACTACACTTTAAGATCATGTTTCATTAAAAGTTAATAACAGTTGATAGCATTTGAAGCATAGGCTAATGTTGATTACCACATAAAATCTAGGTTACAGTAAGGCACTTGCAATGGAAGTGATTGGGACCAATTTTTGGAGGGTTTAAAGGCAGTAATGTGAAGTTTATAATTTATAAGAGTACTGTAGGTGTAGGAGTAGGTGTTGAAATCACAATTTTTACAGTCGTTTTAGGGTTTGTTGACATTACATCATCATTGTCAAGTTGCAAAATTTACTATAACTTTGTAGAGAAAAGGTTAGTAAGCAATTTTATCACACCTAAATCATGTTAACATATAAATTGTTTACATCTTGCAGCTATATTTCTGAAACAATGAGTATTTTAATGTTTATGGATTGGCCCCTTTCACTTCCATTCTAAGTGCCTCACTGTAACCCAGCTTTTTTGGGGGGGATTTTCTCCCCTTTTTCTCCCAAATTGGAATGCCCAATTCCCAATACGCTTTTTAAGTCCCCATGGTCGTGTAGTGGTTCGCCTCAATCCAGGTGGCAGAGGACGAATCCCAGCTGCCTCTGCGTCTGAGACCATCAACCCATGCGTTTTATCACGTGGCTTGTTGAGTGCGTTGCCACGGAGACATAGCGCGTGTGGAGGCTTCACGCCATCCACCGCAGCATCCACGCTCAACTCACCACGCGCCCCACCGAGAACGAACCACATTATAGCAACCACGAGTAGGTTACCCAATGTGACTCTACCCTCCCTAACAACTGGGCTAATTTGGTTGCTTAGGAGACCTGGCTGGAGTCACTCAGCATGCCCTGGGATTCAAACTAGCGAACTCCAGGGGTGGTAACCAGCGTCTTTATCAATTTATCAATTTTTTTTTTTTAAAGAGGGGTGAGTTAAAATAAAGTTTTGTGGTAAATGCTGTCAATTGAGCTAAACTTCTATAAGCAGGGTGATCTTTTGTAGGTTCAGCCTTTTTCTTCTTTCTGTGCTGTGGCAAAGTGTTACACTTCTGTCCCACAAGCAGGTAAGCCGGTGAACTACTGCAAAGTATTATCAGTTTGACAGAAGCTTTTGTTTTGGAGATATATTATAACAAAAGAGGGTAAAATTATAAAGTCATTTTTCATAGTGGTTTTTCAGCATCTTTATTGTAAGCAGTAATTCTCATTTTATTTCATCGTCTAAACCCACAAAGCACAAATTGTTCCAAAGACTCACTCGTGTGCTGAGATCTGGGAGACGGATTTGATGCAGTTGTTCTCGGAAAGTGTGTGCTCATGGTACAGAACCCACTCTGGCAGGTTCTTCTTGTGCATCTCGGTTCCATAGCCAGACAGTGGGTGAATCTGAGCCACATGTTTATGTGTTAGCATGAAGTAATTCCCTGACCCGTCAATGTCCCTTGCAACCTGGAATATGCCACATAGAGATTAAACAATGGGAAATGCATTAGGAATGCATAGAGACAGTGTTTTAGTAGTAAGGCCTTTTTAAAGCTTTGAACACACTTAGAAATGTGAAATGCACTATGCCATTTACTAATCTGGCTTAATAATAGATTTTCATATCCTAAAGCAATTATTTGAGTGAGAATTACTCCTGATTTTCACTGGCTTGTCTCATCTCAGTGAATTTGAAAGGGAGATTTTCCCTTTTAATCCACTTTCTTGTTCAGATTTAATTTTAGGGATGCTTATTAGGGAGACACTCTAGTAACCATGGATGTTTCCAAAGTATGTATTTTTAAAATATTGTTACGTACAGTATGTTATGTTATTTCTGTATGCATACCTGCATGAAGAAGCCAGCAAGTAGTGCACGTTTGATGTTCAGAGTGTTGCTTTTAGAGCCAAAGGCTGGAAGGGACAATGGCAGCTCTAAATGTTTCAGAATTTCTGTTAGCTCAGATCGAATCGCATTAGCTGTTTGAAGAGCAGCCAGACTGAGGAAATTATCTTCACACCAGCGTTCCACACGAGAGTCTGAAAGACAGTGCAGATGTCTGCATTAGAAAGGGTTCCTCAACTAATGTGAAACTTAAATGAATAAATTAAGTTTTTGCAGTCTGACACATTGAGACTGATGTAAAAGTGTAAATGAACATTCTTGATTAGGTACAGTACATTGAGGCTTCGGCAAAATAATGGGAAACTTTTGTTTGTACATAAAGGGGCCTAAATACCAAAATTCACCCCACTGTCCTGAGCTTGGTTTCCCAAAAGCAGCATATGTCTAAGTAGAACTTAGAAACCATTGGTGCCAGTGGTCTTTATGATCAACTTAATCTTGCGATGCTTTTGAGAAATGCAGCCGTTTGATTAATAATAATGACGATTCTCAAATAAAAGGTTTGCATATTAATTACAGATGTTTATAGGCTAATTCTATAATTTATTTGATACACAAATTAAACTTACATGGCCCTTCATTAGCATATTTGTAGGCATTATAGATGTTTATAAGGGTAAAGTGGTCTCCCTCAGCATGCTGGAACCTCTGATGGCATAGTAAGGCTTTCTGTGTCAACTCAACTGGTGGTGTAATAAAACAGCTCGGAGCTAAATAAGAAAGAAAAAAGTTAAGAAAAATATTTACAATCAATAAAATGTGTAATTGTTATTTAAAGGCCCAGCAGAACTAGCTGAACTTGCAAATAAATGGAATTTGATTATGCTACAAATAAGCTCCGTGGATTTCAATTCATTCTGTAGAATTCAAATCAGCAAATCAGCACAGAACATGCACCAAAACATTTTCCTGACAAATTTAGTAAGCTAAATGTCACATTATCCACCAAGAACATATGCCTATGCAAGTGAAAACACCAGAGACGGGAAAACAAAAACATGTTTCCGTTATGGATCATGGAACAAGAAAAGGTGGATAGGTAAACCAGGTGAACCGTAAAACTGTTTAAAAGGGACTACCTGTTAGCATGGCAGCGATGGTCAGCACTTCAAGCACACAGTCAAACTCGCAAGACGCAAGCAAAGTCTTAGCCATCTGTGGCTCCAGAGGAAACTCTGACATGATAATTCCAATCTCAGACAGATTCCCATCATCATCCAATGCTGCAAGATAGTCAAGCTCCTCTAAAGCTTGCATAAGACCTTCTGGATCTAAAGGGGAGTGAATTAAAATGTAATATATTTTAAAATATTCAATGCACTCAGTGGCACACAGACACATTCCACAGCAGGTATCCCCTTCAAATAATACATGAACATTTCAGGAATCTTGACAAGCTAAAAAAAGGAGAAAAAATTATGTTCAAGGAATATTCCAGGTTCAGTACAAGTTAAGCTCAATCGAGGCATAATATTGATTATGTTTGTGGCATAATATTGATTACCACAAACATTTATTTTGACATGCCTCTCCTTTTTTTATTTATTTTTTTAAAAGAAGAAGCTAAAATCTTGTTTAGAGTGAAGCACTTACAATTGAAGTGAATGGGGCCAATCCGTAAACGTTAAAATACTCACTGTTTCAAAAGTATAGCCACAAGATGTAAATAATATCAGTGTTTACATGATTTTAGTGTGATAAAATCTTTTATGTGTAAAGGTATAGCTATTTTTACTACCTCATTGCCAAGACTATGTAATGTCAACAAACCCTAAAACCCTAAAATGACTGTAAAATTATGATTTAAAGAACTTTACAGCTCAAATAACACAGGAGTAGTTTTAACAGAAGAATTAATGTATGCTTTTATAAAGTTATACGTTTCAAATTTCTGCATTTAAACCCTCCAAAAATGAGTTGAAATTATTTAATGAACCTGGAATATTCCTTTAAGAGATATACAATCAACAAACTCAACCTTTTAAAATGTGGCATTAATTTAATGTAGAAAAAAAATATACCAAATAGTTTCAATATTGCAAAAATAAAGTGTAACAGAGGTTCTTAACTAGTTGGTTGTGACCCCAAGAAGGGTTGCAGGTCTGTTATGGTTGCGGACAGTGAGGAAAAAACTAAGCTATATAGCAAAAGAAAGAAAAATGCAACATTGCTACATTAAATATATAGTTAGGAAAGCTAAATAAATAGGCTTTTCAACTTTTAAAAGGGTGGGAAAACATTTGGAAGAAGCTAGACAAATTAAGCAGATATTGTGAACAAAACAACAGGAAACTCCTCTCCATGGGATTTGCATATTAAAACAATTAACTTCATAATAACGCTCATAATAATTGACTTCACAATAACCCTTCATAATAATACATTTCAATATAGTTAAGTACTGTGACAGTACAGACACTACTATGTTGCAGTAAACAGACAATACACACTGAGAAATTTGTAGTTTTAGCTGAGGCTGCATAACAAAAGCACCTCACATATTTCCTCTAGTCCATCATCAGTTCAAGTTCATCTAGTTCATCACACCATTATGCTTTCACAGAAATTCTGTTGTCGTAGCTCCACTAATGATGTGCCTGCTCATCTGACTGGAGGGTGTTATGGAAGCAGGTTATCTCTAGAACAATGAACCCAGTCAGAGTGCTGTCGGCTCAGCTAAAGCACGGCTCACCACCTCTTAATACCAGCAGCACACAGGATAGGCCCATCTGTACCCATACTGTGAGCCAAGAGAACCGGGCCGATCCCAGATTTGCTTGGCTGCTGTAAACAGTGATTTGCAAACAGCTTGTTTGTGTTCAGGTCTCTCAGAGATGGACTGATCAGATAAATAGCCCAAGTGTTTGAATGACTGAATATCTTGAATGTGTTGGAAACATAAACACTCACTGAGCACTTTATTAGGCACACCTGTACACAGTGTCGGCGCCAAGATTAATTACTTAGAGGAGCATTTGACATTCCTAGGGGGGCACACATTCACTTTACCATAAGCAACTGTAACGGGACTAAAATGACTGATGGTGTTTAGTTATGTCGTCATTATACAGTTTCACCATTAACCATGATTAAAAATGGCATGGTTATTTAAGACCAGAAATTTTTTATATGCCAAAAATACTATATATGTAATATATAAATTAATAATATAATAAAGGAGATTTTCACTGTAAGCCTAAAAGTGAAGATCTCTTGCGCTTGTGCTGTACTGGTTACGAACTCCAAAATATAAGAAAGGAATTCGATCTACCAGTCTCATAACCATAAATAGGGGCTTAAATCATCTGTTTGGGAGCATCTGAATAACTGACTGAAGACGATAGGATAGACAGTCACAGAAGTTATATAAAGGTACACATCCTACAAATGGGACAGGATGTTTTTATTATAAAGTTCCCCGGGGTAAAAAGCAAACCAACTTTTTTTAGTTAATGATCTGTAAGCATGGGGCTTTATTAGTACTGGTCATTGATTCAAGTAATTGTTTTGACATTTGTGTATAAAGTGTTTTAATTCTACAATATATGGTGTAAAACGTCTGAGTGCTGCCCTCTTCAGGTTGAACGGTGGCTACTGCAGTTGCATTTTCCTATTGGCTGTTTGCGGTACTCGTGACGTAATCGGTGACAGCTGACGTAAGCAGGTTCCAGCTCACCATGCCAGATTCATGTACATGTCGTCTTGCGACCGTGTGAGGAATAATAATAACATAGAGTCTGACAGCAGCTGTCAATTAATCCGTCACTACGAGTCTCAGGTGCCCCCCCCACCCCCCGCTCAGCCCCGCACTCGGTTCGTTCCCTCTATCCCCGCCGGGGTCTGCCCACTTTTTCAGCATTTTCAAATATTTCTAGTGGGTGGAGTCAGACTCTGAGCAGGTGTTTAGTTACCCTTTAACAACTGATGATTATGCTCCTATATGCACAGATGAGCTCTTCATGATATCTCTAAGTCTTGATAAATAACGATTTAAATCTTTCCAAGCAAACACTTGTTGATATAAAAGAATATAACAAATCAATCATGTACAGACTGATCAATTAATAAAAAAATGGAGGGCCTCATTTCAGCTAACAGATCAACTCATCATATGTGAAGAGCAACTCCATCCTCCACTTATTCATTGAGCAAAAATATACACTGTGTCCTTCAGTCTTTCACTTCTGATCCTTCAATAATTTGTTTTTTATTGATATTTGTCTAAATTGTACTTTCTTCATCTGTCACGTTAACCACAACCACACTTGATGATGTAGGCCTACTGACGTGATACTGAAAGCTTGGCTTGAAAGTTCACCTCAGATAATTATTGTTTAATAATGTGGAAGGGGGCAAACATCATTTAACGTTATTCAGCCACATTTTAGATGCAAACAACTGATGTTGCATCATTTGAAACTAAACATTTTTTTATTTATTTTTTTACAGTTTTTTTTTTTATAGTTTACTAAGCATAGACTTGTCTTGAGCTTTCAGCCTCCAATCACCAAGAGACTTACCCATGTGCTTTACAAACAGTGCAGCAGAGTTTTTATGTAGACAATAACCTGGCAAGCTTCCCAGATGCATCTGTGGCCAAGCTAACCATCAATCAATTGCGCAGCCTGTTAGCAGAGGGAGGATTCAACCAGACAGTGGGCTAGTAACCAGCCAACAGTGATAGCCCATATGCCCACCGAAGCAAGGTCCTCAGCTGCAGAACAGTGGATTGGGCAGAATAGGACTGACCCAATGGAACCCACCTTATGCCTCAGGTGAAAATGTGCAGCTGACACCCTAGGCTATTATCATCATCCTATTCAACATGCAGTGTTAGCAACTCAATATGATCGCCAGGGCTACATTGTGCCTTTGACCACATGAGCCAATGTGCTCATCCAACACCTGTGGGAAAAAGAGAGGGACTGGGATGACTCAGACTTACCTCCAGATCTTCAAGCTGCCTGGAACACTTGGGAGAGTGAGCTGAAGCATCTTAATGCAATATCAATTCCCTGCTGCTGCTCACCAGCACCTACCAATGATGCACAATGAGAGTACGACCTCCATGTGTTCTGCAAAACCTCAGAACGGGCATAAGGGGCAATGGCTTCCCTAACAGTGCACACAGAAGATGTAATTCATAGAGGTAGCAGTTCATGCCCCACCTGGAGCTCTGTGCAGCATTAGCTCGAGCTCAGCTGGCAAAGATTTTGAAGGATGAGATGACACTCTCCATCCATCAGAATACAAGATACAAGATACAAGAAAAAATACAAGAATTGACAGACCACAATGCTTGGCGGTATGTGAATACCCAACAAATTCCAGCTGAAGACACAACAGGAGGTAACCTCTTCAAAGTCTTGTTGAGCCTGGTCGATGGAATATGGGGCCATCATTCCTAAAACTTGAGTCAAGAATACTAGCCGAAAAGACCTGAACCTGTGATGATAAAGGGGGCATATGAACTGAAAGGTCTCACCTTCTGCTGCTTAACTGCTCTGGAACCAGTCTCTTCCCTGCCAGATGCCACCCAGTTCAGTACTTAGAAGGAACTTGTAGAAGCGACTCTGCAAGCCTTTCAAGGGGTGGCAGAGGATCCTTCAAACAATCAGCTCATTAGTCATCGAGAGGCAGAAGCTGTACTGCTGAGAAGGTGTCAAACTTAAAGCTTCCCTACACAGAAACCCATTCCCAACAACAGTCGGCTAATCTGTCTTTCTCCAGAGTGGGATCCAGTAACCAACATCCTCAGAGTTGGAGGAAGATTGCAGAGGCAGGAGAACATAGATATAAACAAATACATCCCACTGTGCTGGATCCAAAGTATCCAGCTACAGAACATCTCATTTAAGAGTTTAATGAACGTTTGTTGCATTCAGGCACAGAATGAGTGTATGCCAAGATTCGGAGACAGTACTAGGTCTTGCGAGGGTGTCAAGCTGTCAAACACTAAACTACCCATCCTGTCAACAATGGAGAGCTCAGCCCAAGGTACCACAGATGGCAGATCTTCTGCCTGAGCAGCTCAGACTTCTCTGTCCACCCTTCTATTCATCTGGAGTTGACTGTTTCGGACCTTATTTTGTCAAGATAGGCAGAAGGACTGAGAAGAGCTGGGGTGCTATCTTTAAATGTCTCACAACGAGAGCTATCCACATTGAACTCCTCAACTTCATGAATGTGGATGTCTTCCTTCTTGCTCTTCAACAATTCATAGCAAGACGTGGCCGACCGAAAGAGATCAGGTCAGATTGTGGCACCAACATCCACAGTGCAGAGAGAGAACTGCGAGAAACTTTCGCAACAATGGAACCACAGCTAAAAAAAGAGCAGCTAGCAAACCGACAGATCCTCTTTAAATTTAACCCACCTAATACCCCTCACTTTGGAGGTGTTTGGGAGCGAGAGGTCTACTCCATTAAGGCGTCCATTAATGTCTTTGAAGATGTCATGTCTACAGTCTTAATAGAGGTTGAGTGCATTCTGAATTTGAAACTCCTAGGATATACTTCAGCAGATTTTGCAGATCACAATCCCATTAGGCCTAACAGTCTCCTCATGGGGTGGCGGGATGCATCACTACCTCAAGTGGCCTATGTACCAGGAGATATTGGCCGGTGGAGATGGTGCTACTGTCAAAACCTTGTGGACCAATTCTGGATCCTGTATACAAGGAACTATTTGCCCATGCTCCAGAGACGCCAAAAGTGGCATAGAGTATCAGGAGCTCTGGTAGTAGAATCAGTTGTCTTGATAATCGATCCACAACTCCCTAGAGCTCAATGGCCCATTGGAGGTATTACTAAGACTATTGTCAGTGAGGATGGATGTGTGAGAACAGAAGAAGTACTTGGGGGCGGCTGATGTGAATGTGGTGGAGGCTGTTGTGAATTTTTCACATTGTAGACTTATTAGGACAGTTCTACATCCACAGACGTTACACGTCAATGAATAGCGCACCGCCCGCTGCTACATTAATGGTGTATTCACAATGCAAGTTACGCAACAGAACTTGCTTAACAGTTAAGCAGTTATATTTGTTCACGCACGTTCACAGATTAACACTGTCATCTGACACAGAGATTAATCAAAGACAATGTAAGTGTCAATCATTGCATTTATTTCCTTTCAGTGGTAAATCGATCAAATGTTTTGACATTTTGAATGTGTAGACTGGATTATATAATGACAGTATTGTTAAACTGGAGTTCTATTCTGGTGCACGTGTCTTCTACTTAGCCCGTTGGTAAAGCAGCTATACTTGGTTGTTTAGCCGAATTATTGAGACATATTTGAAAATAATGTTATGTACCTGAATTTAGATGTTATATTGGAGCAAGTATCAAGCATATTTGATTATATTCTAAAGTAGTAACGTAATTTATATTTCATTAAATGTTCTATGGTGCAATTTGAGCTATTGAAGGTATTATTTCATGCCATATTAAGATTGTTTGACATTGATGGTGATTGTAATAACCAAGAACAAAGCACACAGAGAACTAATGTTAATTCCAATATTTCTTTATTCATTTCATAAAATAATCTGTCTGTATCTGTGCATATGTTCAGTAAAAATGTGACTCTCTGATCAGAGCCCTGAGGCAGTCGATTACTTAAAAATACCAGTACAATGGGGCAATCACCATCACCTAGCAACCACCTAGTGACACCCTAGCAATTATCCAGGAAACCGTAGAAACTCTATAGCAACAGAAAAAAGAACTGATTATACACAAAGAATCTCACCTGGTCTGTCAATGAAGTCACAGTGACTCAGGCCAGCAATTTCCATGCGTTTTAGGAAGAGCACCGTGGAAGTGATGTCAGATTCAAGAATGTGAGGAACACTCACAGCAGGAAGAGGTGTGTCCTCTTGATACAAACAGAAATACTTGCCTGTGGAAAAGAAACAACTTGGATAAGAGAGCCAAATGCTACAGCACATAGATCTGCACAAAACAGTGGCAAATGTCCTGCAGTTAAAATTAACATAAAGTTATGTGACAATATTTTAAGTCGATATAAAACAAATTCTAGGTTTTATTGATTGGTATCAACCCGATCCCTGCTGGTCTCCCAGCCTGACCAGCTGATAAGTGCCCAAAACCCCTCTTAAACAGCAAACCAGACCAGACCAGCAGATTTTATTGGTAAGGTCCTAATAAGATGTGCAAATATCAAATAGATAACAACAGTCCCTGCATTGTACTTCTATTTTGCTTGTTATTGAATTATCTGTTTGATTTCTCACACATTGAGTATTCAGCTTTTTAGAATGCATTTAGAATGCAAGTGCTCACCTGTTGGCCCTGCAAGTTGTTTGCGGCTCTCTGCTTGGCTCTTGCTGATTGATCGAATTACAATTGAGTTGGCTCTGATTCTAGGGTTGTACACCTGTCACAGTAAAACAACACAATGCATATGTAATTTAGAGCTCATAACATATACATTCATAAGGGAACAGTCAATATATCTGAAGAGACAAAAGCAAAATATATAAGCACTACGTACATATCTTTTTTGCACTCCAGCATCAATCACAAAGCGAATGCTGTGTACGGCCCAGAACAGATCCTCACTGGGGCTGCAGGTGAGGAAAACCCTCCTGCTCTTGCTTTCCTCAGAGAGTACTGAGAGACTGTCTCCTTGCTCAGGGCACAGAGACACAGGCACCAGCTCACCATGAGATACTGCAAGATTGGCACCCTCTCTCCGCAAAATGGCATGGGCACATTCAATCTCCTTGGAAAATGAAAAGAGAAAGACAAGTTTCTTTTACCATGGAAATGGGACCTTTTTCAATTCTATGCTAGATTCTCGAAAGAAGGCAGGGTGCTGACATTTATGTGACATAAAACTAAAGCACCATTAAAATAATTGTCAGCCCTTTGCATGGGCCCCCAAAGGTTGAGATCAAATTTATTACATATGCGTTACTCAATTAAGACATAAAACCTTGATCACAAAATGATCAATGATCACACAAATTGGTGAAATATATGATTTGTTCTCGCTGCCTTTTAAGTTGCAAGATACGTTGTAAACGAAGATTTTTAGAAGAATATCTCAGCTCTATGTCCATATAATGCAAGTGAATGGTGACCAGACCTTTCAAGATCCAAAAATCACAGAAAGGTAGAATAAATGTAATACATATGACCATATCACATTCACTTGCATTGTATTTACCTACAGAGCTAGGAAATTCTTTTAAAAGTCTTCATTTGTGTTCTGCAGAAGAAAGAAAGTCATACACATCTGGAAAGGCATGAGGGAGTAAATGATGAGAGAATTTTCATTTTTGGGTGAACTGTTACTTTAAATGCAAGGTTTACCTGAAGATTTAACCTTAAGAATTCATTTCCAACTATAAATAAATTATAATTATTATTAATGAATTTGTATTAATATTATATGTCATAATATTACTTATTGAATTATAATTAAATTCTAATAAATATTTTATAAAATACAAATCATATTTTAATAATTTTAATAATAAAGATTCAGAATGTAAATATAAAGCATAATGCATGAAAATGTATTTTAACAATAAACAATATTAAACATTATAAACACACAAAACATCATCAATTATAAAGTGAAAAGTCCAGCACTATCTCATCAGTGAATGTCTAAAAGTCTTTTACTTGTTCAGTTGCCAGATATGTCACAATGTCTCCATTGTCTTGATTCTGATGTATCTCCAGAGCCAGTCTGAGAGCAGAGCATAGATAATCTTTCACACCTCCTCTCCCACTACCGTGGACCACCTCACATGTTTGCGGCCCTTCCAGTCGGATCTGAGGAACACTTCCATAGTGCCGCAGTAGTTTCTCTGCAGAGTGAGGTGCAGTGAGGACAACCAGTCGAAGCTCTGGCCGTGTGTTGAGCACATCTTTGAGCAGTCCAAGGAGCAGGTCGGTGCTGACCGTGCGCTCTTGGGCCTGATCAATGATCACCACACCATACTGCTCCAAAAAAGGGTCTGACATCATCTCATGGAGCAAAACATCATCTGTGCAGTATCTGCAAAAAAATTTAAATATATATATATTTTATCCAAAAATATAATTTCCATAATTATTTGCATTCTAAACCCACATGACTTTCTTACTTCAGTGGAACACAAAAAAGTTAATTTTTGAAGAATACCCTTACTTACGAGAGTAAAAGGCAGACTTGGGCTGTTAAGCGTAAATAAAATTAATAAAAAGTTAAAAGTACCATGAAAGTTGTTCCTACATTACATGCAATATTCAAAGTCTTCTGAAGTCATACAATAGCTTTGTGTGAAGAACAGACAAAAAATGTAAAGGTTTTAATTTTTTTGGACCTTGACAGCCCCAATGCCTCTTCACTTTCATTGTTTGAAAAAGAGCAGTGCGACTATTTTGCTAAACATCTCCTTTTGTGTTCCACGGAAGAAAGAATATCATGCCAGTTTGTTGATGATATTCAATAGAACAATCTACAAACATCTAACATAAAATAATGAACTGTGGAGGCAAGCAGAGGTGATTGGATGATCATTTACTCTGGGAATTGTCTGTTTTTTTCATTAAGGTCAGTGTTTTCATTAAGTCAGGCCCTCTCAGCACTTCTAATCACTGTTCTAGGTCTTTGTCTGCCAAACTGACTTTTGGCCACTCTGAAAGATGTGATGAAGCATATGGGCAGCACAGAATCATGGCAGCTGCTGTGGACACACTCAGACTGAACCCCCATCAGCCTTTTGTTAGCTTTTATATTGTTTAGCGAGACAGGCGCCCATGAAAAGGAGACACACGTGTGGTGATATTAAAGGGGGGAGGGGCAAAATGTGGAACAGAGTGAAAAGAGTGTTCCTGTCCAGGGAAAATGACCAAATATATATTGCACAATCTTTTTGTTATTGGAGAAGTTTAAACATCTAATACACGTACTTCAAAACAGTGTCAGCGGAGTAGCATGTCTGAAGTGGGATGCTGTATCCAACCTCATGGCCGATATTTACGTCCATCTCATCAGCCACACGAAGGGCCAGTTCCACCGTGCCTTGCTGATGAATCTGAGTGCACACTACCATGCCATTCTGATACTGTGCAGACAGGCAAATCTCTGCACACCACTGAGGGATCTAAATAATGATTAAGACAGATAACCACATGCTACAATGTTACTCACAAAAATATATATATATTTATATTTACATTACTGAATAAAACTGAATATATTAGGTTATACTACAAAACTAATTTTAGGATCAGTTAGAAATAGCTCCTTAAAGGTGCACTCAGTAATTTGTTCTTCATTAAAAAACTTGATCTTTAAAAGACATGAATTGAAATTTTGCAGTATATGTAGGAAATCATGAGCACTCATATTAAAATGAAGACTCTTATAAAAGTTGTTTTATTCTACATGGAGAGGGTCCTCACATGGGGGCTGCCATGTTAGAATCACATGACCAGCCAAATACTACTTTCTTAATGTCTGTAACCGTCCTGTTATTGGACACTTTCACTCATTGAATGATGCTGCATCAAATCCGCTAGGTAAGTCCATGATGACACAAAGACAAAAGTTACAGAGTGCACATTTAAAGGACTATTCCAGGTTCAATACAAGTTAAGATCAATGGACCCTTTTCACACACCTGTTATGACGGGTTTCCGCATTCTTTAGCAAGGTAAATGTAGCAAACTTTTTATATTTCCACTTTAAAAGACTTTTAGTGAAAATGTATAACATTGTACTTATAAATACTGTATTATTCTCTTAGAGAACAAGTTTAAAAAAATGAGTTACCACAGTTGCGATGAGGCTTCTAACACAACTTCTGAGTGAGAGACAGAAAATTCTCTCTTCTTACTGCTGTTATCCAGTGCTGTACATATTTTTATTCTTTAGCAAAGCTGTGACAGCATAATTGTTGATTTGTTCTTTTGCTGTTGCAGCAAAAATTGTATTTGCAGTGGTCTCCCATTCACTGCCATTTAAGTTTAGACAAGTATGTCGACTTCCGCTTTGCGCACGCGGATGTGGAAAAAGGTCCATCAAAAGCATTTGTGGCATTATGTTGATTTTCACAACTCATCCGTTGTTCTTAAAAAAAAGCAAAAATGTAGGTTGCAGTGAGTGAGGCACTTGGATTTAATTCAACCTAACAGCGTCTTTGATTTTCAGTGAGAATGACAACAAGGCTGTGAGGGATAGACTTCCATCTCTTAAATGGCACGTATATAAAGCTGTAAAAAGCTCCTAGATCACATATGATTTTCCACAACTCATGCTGTCTGGAGATTTTTGTCTAAATGCTCTTGGAAAGATGTTTTTTCAATGTTTTGCCCGCGGAACGATCCAAAAACACTTTAAACTGCAGTACAGCCCATTGAAGAGACTGTACATCTATCCCTCAAAGCCTTGTTATCATTCCTGTCAATCAAAGATGAATAAAATATATTCAAAGATGGTGCTGCAGTGAATAAGGTCTGTGGAAGTGAATGGGGACATTTTTTGGAGGTTTAAAGGCAGAATTGTGAATCTTGAAATGTTATATTTATTCTTCTGTTAAATCACATGTATTTTTCGAGCTATAACGTTGTTTAAATCATAATTTTTATCATAATAGGGTTTGTTGAGATTACATCGTCATGACAATTAAGTTGTATAATTGGCTATAACTTTACACAGAAAAGGTTAGTAAGTGATTTTATATTAAAATCATGTGAAAATGCATATTGTTTAAGTCTCCATTGCTATACTTTTGAAATACTGAGTACTTAATGTTAACAGATTGGCCCCATTCACTTCCATTGTAAGTGCCTCAGTGGAACTCAGATTTGTTTTTCTTTCTTTTTTTAAAGCCAACATTTATTTTTGTGGTAATCAATATTATGCAATATTATGCCACAAATGCCATCGATTGATCTTAACTTGTATTGAACCTGGAATATTCCTTTAAGATAACAATTGCAGGTGACCACTTTTTACACTGTACATTAAGTAGTCTATCTACTTTAAATGCTAACAGAGTTAGTATAGATGGTGAATACATTGTATCTGATGCAATGCATCAAAGTTCAAGGGCCTTAAAGTGATCAGCTGAATTCAGTTTAACAATCACTTCTATTCAGTTGAGTACAAAGTTTAGTTCAAGTTATTTAGAGATGAGTAGGCTAAGGTTAATGATATGTGATATACCTTTGGAAATCTGGTCATTTAAAAATCACACATATCATCATATGTGCTCTTCAAAAGTAATAAAATAACAAAAGAAGTAATACTCATATATATATATATATATATATATATATATATATATATATATATATATATATATATATATATATATATATATATATACAGTTTTTATATTCAAAATAATTATATATATATATATATATATATATATATATATATATATATATATATATATATATATATATATATATATATATATATATATATATATATAAATTATTAACAAAAACAGCAACAAATATAATCCAGAAACTAACCTGAGTGCTTTGTCCTGTTTTGGCAGTTCCAGTCACTATCACAATCTGGCTTTTGAGCAGACTGTCCATAAACTCACATTTCACTCCCCACACCGGCAGACCTTTTCTTTCGGTTAATAGTTTATAGTATCTTGAGGAAAAGGGAAGCCCATCAAACTGATTGAGCTCTAGCAGATCACCCGCATCAATATCTTGAGCTTCGGTGTTTTCAGAGAGTTTCTCCACATCTGTTGAAGGCTCCATTGCTCCTTATGCACCCCTCTCTTTAATTGCAAAAATATTTAAAATGCAATGTGACTGCATCAATTACGAGTTAATTGTTTGACATACCGTCCGTTTTAAATTTGGTCTAGAATGGTTTACCTCCAGTTTTTAAGAACCCGCGCTAAGGAGGAAGAGAGTCTTTTGTGTCATCAGTTGTCCCGCTCGGCGCACTGAAATGGTAGAGAG
Organism: Xyrauchen texanus; assembly: GCF_025860055.1. Classification (NCBI taxonomy): domain Eukaryota; kingdom Metazoa; phylum Chordata; class Actinopteri; order Cypriniformes; family Catostomidae; genus Xyrauchen; species Xyrauchen texanus. The sequence goes on from NC_068291.1 coordinate 20,496,685, forward strand.
ATAGAGATAGAGAGAGAGAGAGATGAGAGAGAGAGAGAGAGAGAGAGAGAGAGAGAGATTTGTAGCGGGGACATGTGGTCATTTAATCCCATCACAATAGATCCCCAACTGATGAAAGTGAGTGCAGGATAAAACTAAAACAGATTACCATTGGTCAGACTGGATATCCATGCATTTATCTCCTGTTAAAACGAATGCAATACTCCCAATCTGGACACTCTTTGGACACTCGTGATTCATGCAAATGAAAGAAAAAGTTAAATGGTCCACCGGTTGCACGCACTGTCGTGCCAATGCTGTCACCATGGCAACGGTAAAGCTGGCTGAGTCAGATGAGTGTGTGTGTGTGTGTGTTTGTGTGGCAAACACACAGCAGTGGACTCCTACTTAAACTATCATCCTCTTTATAGGAAATTTCTCTTATCAGGATAAGGACACATGTATGTGGAGTCAATGATGAACCCAAGCAATTTAATCGTTTTATTGTAATTATTTTTTTTATTAGAGGAATGTTTTGTTATAAACTGGAAAAAGAAACGTTAGAAAAGGTTACACTGATAAAACAATTATATTGTCATATGGATTAAATGAATGTGTATATTCAATAGAAATCACATTGTTTAATGGTAGTATTGCAAATATCTTAGTAGTTACAAACATCTTACCGTAAAAGATTTTTACCTTTATTGATGGTACAATACCAGCAAGTTTTGTTTTATGGTAAGCTGTAGGCTATAAGTACACATTTGTTTATTTTATTTTAAAGTACAATTCTGTCCCACAAAAGGGTATAACTCATATGGCAAGGGTTTGCTATCTTCTTAAAGCTGAAGTATGTAATTCCTACACCACCAAATGGAATTGCAAAAATAAACGTTGTTTTCAAAACTGCCATTGGTCAAACAAAGTCCTGCCCCCAACTCATGCCATTGGTTGAGTAACGTTGTTGGGGCAGGTCTAAGTGGGTCATTCAAAACCAATAGAGCAATTTTCATAGCCCCACAGAAACACAGTGTTTAAAATTTTCAAGAAAATTAACCTATGAATGGCTTACTAATAGTTGTCTCTGCATATTATTGTGGGATAGGAGAAAGTATTTTAACAGAACAAAATAGTCTCTCTTTCCCTATAAAACCTTTATACATATTTTTTTTTAAAAATAAACTTTTTTAATACATTTTACTCCGCCTTTAAAACAGAGAGCTGCTTTCTCTAAAATGCCCTTGGTTATGCTGCATAATCAGGTCTATTTAAAATACATTTCAGTGATGAATAAAAAGTAATGCATAATCCTTTAATTTAATCACTAATCCAGGAACAGTCTTAGTTGATTAGTTATTCTTGGCACATTGATTACATGATACTCACAACCTTTACTAAGATCAAATCAATAGGGTGCAGTTTACCAAAATGTCACCTGAAAAGCAAGATCAGAGTATAAACCAGAGGATGCTGGTATTAGATAACTGGATATTTACCATGGTTTGGTTTTCAACCCTTGTCAAGATAAGTGTCTGCCTAACATAACATTGTTATGGCTGTGTTGAAATATTAATGCATAACTTATCATGTCTAAAAGTGTTACTGTGTTCAAATCCCACTGTCTTTTAGGTTATGAAGTTTGATATCTTCTAATTTCAGGAAAGAAGTGACCACACATGTTGTCATATAAAGACATGTATTCCTTGTTTGTAATTTTGTGTAATAGCCTTATATATTACCAGAATTAGACTGCATTACATATAAATGTCCATGCCTAAACTGACATCTAGTTTCTTAAAGGAATATTCCGGGTTCAATACAGGTGAAGCTCAAAAATACAAATACAAAAATCGACAGCATTTGTGACATAATGTTGATTACTACAAAAAATAATTTAGACTCGTCCCTCCTTTTCTTAAAAAAAAAAAATAAGTAAAAATGTAAGTTACAGTGAGACACTTACAATGCAAGTGAATGGGGCCAATGGTTAGGGGTTAAAGACAGAAATGTAAAGCTTATAATTTTAGATAAGCACTTCTGTTAAAACTCATGAATTATTTGAGCTGTAAAGTTGTTTAAATCGCCATTTTTAGTCATTTTAAGGTTTTAGGGTTTCTTGACAGTACATTGTTATGGCAAGGAAGTTTTAATATTGACTATAACTTTACACAGAAAAGGTTAGTAAGCGATATTTTTGTTAATGTCTTGCAGCTATACTTTTGAAACAGTGAGTATTTTAATGTTTACAGATTGGCCCCATTCAATTCAATTGTAAGTGCCTCAGTGTAACCCATCTCTTTTTTTAAAGAAAAGGACGGACGAGTCAAACAAATTTTTGTGGTAATCTATATTATGCCACAAATTCTGTTGACTGAGCTTAACTTGAATTGAACATGATTATTACAGCTAAGCAAACTCTATTAAGCTCCATCCGCTTGTGATTGGTAAGGTCAGTCACCATAGTATTGAGCTGAGCTAGATTAATGAAGACAAAAAGCATTGAGATGGTCCTCCTGAAAGCTGCAGCTTCTCTGTGGAGCAGATGAACCCAAAAACACACAAGTACAGAAACATTTACATTTGAGTTTTCTCTCTCAGAAGACATTTCTTTGAGTATTTGAATTATTAAAGCAAAAAATAAAACAATAAAATGAACACAGTTAATTATAGCTTATACAGATGTTATTACACAAGAGCATCTTTGACTGACCTATATATTTCCTTTAGGGTTTTGTGTCATTTGTTTCCACATTTATTGTGCTCTTGCCAAACGTACTGTGACTGTAATAGGATTTGGGCATGTGTTTTCATAGAGGCCTCAATCTGTTTTAAATAACTAGTCTAAATATGAGAGAAAATGTGTTAGCCAATACTACAGTAAGACATATATTTTGAGAAACATACCTTGTAATAACTCATACTTAATATTCATAATAACTTTTAGTATTTCATCACAGAGTGTATGGCACCCATCATGTTTGGACTGAAGCCCAACACCTCTTACAGTTTCAGAATGAGAGTCGCCAAACCTTCATGGGAGTGCTGCCTCAGCCCTGCGGTCTCTGCCTTCACCGCCCTTGAGCAAATTAGATTTGAACTTTTAACCTCTTATATTCTTTATATTAAATCTCACACTGCTTTGTGTTATAGGTTGGAAACATATTTTTAGTAAACACAGCTAAATTAGTGAATCACTCTCATAAGATGTATGTGCTTAATGTTTTGATGCTGTGGCTACAGGAGAGCCTTTAAATGTGGGAGGACCCTCCACCAGTCTGTAAACAGGGGTGATGTGAAAGGGCTGACCATAGTGCTGCAGTCTGGGTCAGACCCATTATCCATCTGTAAGGACACATACTGAAAATCGGTACCTTTACATGCACTTTAAAATTTCGATTTCAGTCCAACTGAAACCTTACCTGCTCGTTTTTTACGAAGTCGGACTGCGTATTTTTGCGCATGCTCAGACGGTACGTCCACGGACCACAATTCTCCCGCTACACCATAGGCCTACTACGCCGAACGCAAAATAAACAAATTCAAAGTATCATGGCGAATGCCTAGAGCCTTTATTTTTGGTCAGATGAAGAGACTGCCTTCATGTTGTTGCAGCTAAAAGAGCTGGATATTCTTTGTAGGTTTCCACTGAATGAAGCCTTAGCTTGACGCTTTATCCACTCCCTTCGTCCACATCCACTTGAATAAATCCACAGGACAACTCGTAAAAAATATATCAATTTACTTGGTTATTCACAAAAATAGCAGCACAGTAATATTACGAAAAATAAAAATTATTATTAACAACACAAAAGTAGAGAAAGGTAAAGTAATGTAAAGGTCAAAAAACTGTGTGGCTCCACTCTCTGCTTGCCTGACTGTTCACACAGATAACTTCACTAAAAACTTCACTAACTCTCCTCACTAATTCTCGCGAGAGTATTCCTAAAATACAACCAAAGTAATATAAATACACTCTAAATTATCCACACACATTTTAGAGAATAACACAATTAACTCCTTGCATTACTGTAAATATTAACTGCATCGAACTGTAAATATTTTCTCCACATAAAATGAATCATGCAAATTACTGTAACGCATAAATTAAATTATTTATCAATTAACTGCATTTAGGCTCCTACATTCTTAAATAAATAGACGGACGAAAAACAAGGAATGGCGAAATATTTAGAAAAGTCGCCAAAAAGCTAGAAAAGCTTTTATATATATATATATATATATATATATATATATATATATATATATATATATATATATATATATATATATATATATATATATATAAATCAGTGGTACTCTGTTTGAAGTGCTTCCGTCTCACGCGGATCTGTTCGGGGCTTCGGATAAAGCTCGCCTTTTCTAGCTTTCTACCTTTTCTAGCTTAAGATATATATCTTAAGCTAGAAAAGGTAGAAAGCTAGAAAAAAAAAATATATATATATAGATATACAGTAGATCAGTGGTTATTACAGGTCAAAGAAAATGAATGGAAGGAGCGTTTTCAATCCAGTCATCATGCCACACGCGGAGTTTTTAGGACACTGAGCACAATCCATAGTCGCAGTGGATAGTGTGGACAACAGTTCACTCTCGTGCTCTGCTTCAGGTGAGTTTCATTGCCTTAGCTAACAGGAGACTTTTGCGTTTTTCATATACTGTTTGTCCACTGAAGGCACGTGCCATGGGCATTGAGACTGGGCAAGCATCAAATATTTTGAATACACATTATTAAACGCTGTGCCCAAAAAACAATATACAGGTGAGTGTAATGTCACCAAAATGTTATTGACGTAAATTATTGCCTTATAACCCACCAGTCAATGGAAACAATTTTGTCACAGTGGCGAAAATAATGACCAAATTGGTTTAAATTCAGGACAGTAACACAAATTATGGATTGTCATATATTGAGCCGAACATATTTATGTAAATTAAATCCTACAACGAACCATAGTGCCTGAAGAGCTTGTTTTAATACATACAACAAAAAGAAAAATGAAAGATTGCCAGTTACTAGTTAATAGTTTCAACATCATAGGCCTCACGTCACTCTTCCCACAGTTCAGAACCACTGGAATGGACAGCAACAATTAACTAATCTGACCACCAAAGACAACAATCTTAACCTAAATGCACAAGGCAAATTTAACGTAAACACGTCAGTCTACATTCCTTAATATATATTTAAACAGACACTGTGCCCTAACACTAGATCTATAAAACAGACATAAAACAAGAAGGACATGATTGCCAGATCATCACTTCATAGCCTCAGACTAATGAGAAACAATGACATAGTATCAAAAACACAGATTATAAGAAATATATTAATTTACCTTTTTTTGTACACAAAATCCATGCGTCTTTCCTTGTGACTGAACATCTCCATCACTTTGTTGTAAAAGTCCCCCCACTTGTTGAAGCCTCTCTTTCTCAATTTTTTATTAAAATTAACTTTGCCAAATCTTTTCACTGCAGTTATCCATTTAAGCACTTTAATAACGCATTAGTTACATTAATTTGTGCGTTTGGACAAAACTGAAATCTAGCCTATCAGGTAGTGTGACTGAAGAAAGCTTCTGAGTGGCTTACTCATTTTGGTAAGCATGCTTAACTTGGCCATTTGTAGTAGTGGGCGTGATTCAGTTTGAATGAATGTACAGTGTTGAATGAAAGGGCAGTAAACAATGGAATCCGAGAGAGCAGAACATAAAGTGCTTATACCTGAGGGTGGAGCCAAAGCAAATAAATGAATAACTGTCTGTGCTGCTCAACTGAGATGAAAGATGACGAATTTGAATGAAAACAGTAGTTTATATTAACAGTTGTATTTAAATATTTCATATTGTAATTTTTCTTTTCACCCTTCTGTTAGGTAAGCACTGCTTACCTTGTTATATGGATGGCACATCCCTGGTCCACTGGTTGATTACATGTAAAGTAGTGTTTGCATGTAATTTTTTGTAAAAGTGTTTGCTAGCTAGTTGGTTCACATTGTTCATAGAATGCTAGCTAGATTTGCAGACAAAATTAAGCAAACAGCACTGCAGCACGAAACATATGCTGAGTTCGGAATGACATGCTACCGTACTATTACTATTTCTGCCATAGACAGACATGACAGAAGTAAAGCCCAGTGTGACCGCCCCAAACTCTACATACTACATCCATATGTGAATGCAGAAGCTCCTAGCTACGCTTGCTCGATGTTGTGCGTCTTTGCATTACGAAATGTGTCAGACAGCAACGCATGTTGTATTGTCTGTGTTTCCGAAGGGGCTGTAGCAGACATCAATATGAACTACGTGCTTCTATGGTTAGTTTAATAGCAATTATTCATATTATTCAGTCAATTGTTTATAACAACTTACCTGAATGGTAATAACACATCTTGTTTAATGGAACAAACTCTTGAAGGTAACTCTGTCGCTCCCTTGAGGACCACAGTAATGTAAAATCGGATGTTGAGGCTAAGGGGGCCTATACACTAGAGAATGCTGCAAATGCATTGAATTTAATGGGGATGCTGCGTCGGAATTACGCAAAGGGAAAACGCAAGGGTTTCCGATGAAGCCCCGTCATGTGGCCAAAAGTTGAGAACATTTGAACTTTTTTGCAACACCGTCTGGTGTAGGCATACATTGACCAATGAGAATCTCGGAGAGGCTGGACTAGTTGGGCTGTGAAATAAAAAAAACATGGTGTAAAAACTCAAACATGTGGGGTATTAATTTCCTGTGCTTTATTATCTTTCTCTGTCAGGCTAAAAAGATGAGTCATTGTGCAGAGAGACCCTGGAAAAGATTTTCAATGTTTACTGGTACATTGTCAAGATATATTTTAAATAGCCATCTCTATCCATGGTCGCCTCTACCCTCTGTGGTACGTGCCTTCCAGTTGGACCTTTTGTTTTCCCGTGCATCAAATGCTCCGTTGCATCTTTCCCTAGTGTGTGAACGCACTAATTAGCATTTGCAGCTTTCTCTGATGCAGCGTAAACTCAAGTGTGTGATGACCTAAAACATACTTAAACTCCAGACATGAATTGTCAACTGATAGTGCATGCAGGTCACCTACCTGTTTTACTGAGGCCAGAGCCAGCAGTAGTGCGGTCTTAAAGGAGAGCATGCACAAATCAACAGAGTCCAAAGGCTCGAAGGGGGGCCCTGCGAGAGCTTTTAGGACTAAAGTTAAGTCCCAAGTCGGGGCTGTAGCCGGCTAAGGTGGGTTTAATCGTCTTGCTCTTGAGGTAGTTCAAGATGCATACAACGCTCTGTCTCAGAGGGATGAGAACAGCATCGATGCACTTCGTGAATGTGCGAGGAGCCAGAGACAGCCTGAAGGACAGGACTTTGAATTGATACATTGCTCCCTTGAACGCAAATCTCAAAAACATTCTGTGGTGTTGTACAATTTGGATATGAAAGTACGCATCCCTCAGATTTATTGTCGAAAACCAATCATGTGAGCATATATGTGATAAGATCAGTTTCTGAGTAAGCATTTTGAAAGTGGTGATTTAAATATCTCAGTTCCAGGATTGGCAGAAGTCCGTATTTTGGGACAAGAAAATAATGGCTGTAAAACCGTTTTCGTGCTTGACAATTTGGCACAATCTCTATCGCATTTTTCATGATGAGACTGTGTATTTTGGGTCGTAACACGGTCACGTCTTCGGATGAAACCGTGGAAGACAGAATGCCTTTGAAACGGGGTGGCCGCCATGCAAAGTATTGTATACCCTTGTTAGATCGTTTTTTGCACCCATTCTGAAATGCCCATTAGGTCACGCCACGCGTCTGCCCACTACATGAAATAATTCCACAAGTCTGTATAAGATTAACACCAGCATCATGTAAATAAGATTTCATGACGATCAAGCTTTTAACACTTATCAATAGTTCACTAATGATAACCATTTTATAGCTTTATTTTCTGTATCGAGCACAGCCGTTTCTGCAGCAGATATGCTTCTTGTGTAAAAGCACAGGTGCTTGCTGCAAAGTTGTTGTGACACACTGCTTCAGTCCAGCTCACGCACTGCTTCGGCAGAAGGTGGCTTCTATAAAACTGCATTTGTTTTGTTCCCAATAATGTCACCTGCGACTGAGTAAAATGTTGTGTTGATACAAAAAGCAATCAAAAGTTATAGCATTTCAAATATAATTTATCCAAGTGTCCAAAAGCCTTTCCAAACAAATATAACATTATAATTGTACATAAGAACTAATTATACATGCAAACACAACAATAACTAAAGGTTTGCATAGCATGCATACATGATTTTAGTAATAAGATTTCACAGAATGAGTTTCATTCTGTGTCATTTGATAAATGAGCAGGGCTTGACATTAAGGATTGTTACGTGCTTGTCCTTCAGACAAGTTGAATTGGTAAAAAAGTCCAAGTAAAAAAGATACTTGTCTGGAGAGAATCAGAAACTTCGTTGTTCGTAATGAGGAGCAAAAGTTTAATTGCTTCGCTTGTTTGTAGAGATCTCTGTTTTTATATAGGTGTAAAGACATTTGGATGTCAAATTAACAGGTTGAAGTTCAGCAAAAATGCGACATCTTTCTGCTGCCCCCTGTGTGCTCCCTCTAAACTCTGCACGTGTCATATGAGCCGCGGAATGCTGCGAGAGAAGCAGTAGCACTGATCAGTCACACTTATTCTAATATTATATTAAAAAGCAGGCGTAGACTATATCACAAATATAGCTAGCTATATTTTCATTATTGACGTTTGAATCAGGCTGCTTGTCCGGTCAGATAAGTAAAATTCTCTTTCACATGCCCATTTAAAAATCCACTTGTCCCCGATAAGCGGCACACGATAATGTCGAGCCCTGATGAGTCTGTGTCATGTACTTGGCGCCATCTCCCGGTGGCCTCAGTCACCAATCCCATGCCTCGCTGCCCAAATATAGATGATTTTTGCACCAATCCGAACCCAATCTGATTGGTTAGCGTTCCATGATGCTACATAATTTCTGATGATGTCATCATATCCAGGAAAATCATTATCTAATTATCTATGCATATTTCATGTTCGGTTTATTTTTCATTAAATTACAAGTGAAAACTTGGCATTTAAGAAACATGTTCACATGAAACATAAATGTCAAAGACAAATACTTAGATATTACTTGCCATATTTTTGTCTGTGAGTAAAAGAAATAGGCTGGTTGTATTCTCCTTTTTGGGAGCTTTCCAACAACATATGACACATTGCTATTTGTTCAGTTTGACATTTTTACTGATCACAATGTACAGGAAAATAATTAATAAATTATCAAAACGGAAAACGCAACTTTCAAAACACTTGTTTAGTTTTGGTCATAATGTCTACATGCATTGTATTCTAATGATACCTATTTTGTCTTGGTCAAGACTGTAGTTATTAATATTTTGGGAATTATTGTGTTCGGCTGGCCCGTCCAATCTTGAAGGATTACATTTGCTGCCTCCAAAGACACCCAATTTTGGTTCTATGGTAGCATATTATGGAATTTCACAATTTCTCGTTTTGAACTCCGTAGAAGAAAAAGTCCTAAAGGATGAGTAAATTATTTTTGGGGGAACTATTCCTTTAAAAGCATCTGTGTTTTTATACTCTCTGGAAGGTGGATGTAAGGGATAAAATCTCTCTCTGGACTCCACTCATGCATGTGTCAGCCATCGGTGGAGACGCTGCGGTGGCCTCAATCCTCCTCCAGGCTGGAGCTGATGTAAATGTCCGTGACAAGGCTGGGAAGACACCACTAATGGTAGTTACAGTTGAAGTCAGCAGTTTACATACACTTAGGTTGTAATCATTAAAACAAATTTTTGAAACACTCCACAGATTTCATATTAGCCTTTCAACGTAGCACTGTTCCACAAGTCGTTTAGGACTACTTTGTGCATGACATGAGTCATTTTTCCAACAATTGTTTACAGACAGATTGTTTAACTTTATTTGACTATATCACAATTCCAGTGTGTCAGATGTTTACATACACTTAAGTTTTCTGTGCCTTTAACCAGCTTGGAAAATTCCAGGAAATTATGTCAAGCCTTTAGGCAATTAGCCAATTAGCTTCTGATGGGCTAATTGGAGTCAATTGGAGGTGTACATGTGGATGTATTTTATTCTATAAAAAAGACAGACTACAATTTGCAAGTGCACATGGGGACTTGTTTGGCCATAATGATCATCATTATGTTAGGAGGAAAAAGGGTAAGGCTTGTAAGCCGAAGAACACCATCCCAACTGTGAAGAATGAAGGGTGGCAGTATGTTGTAGGTGTGCTTTGCTGCGAGAGGGACTGGTGCATTTCACAAAATAGATGCTATCATGAGGAAGGACAATTATGTGGATATATTGAAGCAACGTCTCAAGAAATCAGCCATGAATTTAAAGCACGGTCACTAATGGGTCTTCCAAATGGATAATGACTCCAAGCATACCTCCAAAGTTGTGGCAAAATGGCTTAAGGACAAAGCAAAAAAGCGTGTGCGAGCAAGGAGGCCTACAAACCTGACACCAGTTCTGTATGGAGGAATGGGCCAAAATTCCAGCAACTTATTGTAAGAAGCTTGTGGAAGGCTATACCAAAACGTTTGACCCAAGTTAAACAAATTAAAGGCAATGCTACAGAATACTAACAAAGTGTATTTAAACTTCTCACCCACTGGGAATGTGATGAAAGAAATTAAAGCTGAAATAAATATTTCCCTCTACTATCATTCTGACATTTGACATTCTTAAAATAAAGTAGTGATCCTAACTGACCTATATTTTCTGCGAATAAATGTCAGGAATTGTGAAAAACTGAATTTAAATGTATTTGGCTAAGGTGTATGTAAACTCCTGACTTCAACTGTATCTTCAAAACAACAGTCACTAGAATTATCTGGGATAATGTATAGCATAATTGCAGGTGTTTTATTGTCATTACTGTAATCTCTTTTAGGCAGCTGTGCTGAATAACCATGAGGAACTGGTGAAGTTGCTACTCGTGGGGTATACCCGCATATTAAGAATGAGGTAAAGGAAAATATTTGATTACCATGGCATTCATAAACCATAATCAATTAAACATTGAGTGGAGGACAATACAAACATTCTGCTGCATGAAAGCTGTTCAAAAATGTCTATTTGCACCTTGATGTAGTATGGAGTAGGTGCAGCTGATATAGCAAAATCATTTGAGAGAGAGAGGTAACCTAGTAAAGTATTAATAAATGAATCAATTAATATTGTTTTTGAGCTTTGAACAAAACAATGATGATTTCTTTTGTTTTAGAACATCATGAACTTTGGAATAAAAAAAACTTTGAAGATTCATATCAATAATATCATCTCAGAGGGAAAAGTTATCTCTATCTTATAAATCACATTTTACAAACATTAAAGACTTGACGTTAACTGTTCCTATTTATGTGCGAGTGTAAAATAAAATGAAATGAAATCCTTAATAGTAAAATCCTCTTTATTTTGTGTTCCACAGTCTTGTTCAAGTCTGTGCATTACCCCAATTGTTCAGTTTTGTAGGGACCATTCACTTTCCTAGGCAGTCACAATTCCATTTTAACATCATAATGTATAGAAATAAAAAATGATTGGGTGTATTTAAAACTATAACACAATGAAATTGACACCCAGTGCAAAACTGAGCAATAATTTTCATGACAGATTTAGAGAGATTAAGACAAGCTCGACTACACAAAAACCTGTGGTAGCTTGATTATAACTACCCATGTAAACATACTTTCTACTTACGTCTGTCAAAGCATTTTAAACAGTGACGTTTTGAGCATTCAATACATTTGCATGAGTGCAAAAAAAAAGGAGAAATATTAAATTGTTGAGACTAGTTAAAAAAAACAGCACACACATACACATAGGCTTTGCTTGAAAGAGATAATGTGTGACAGCTGGGTATGTTACACTCCCAATGCAACAGCACTGGAAAATTAATCATATCCATATATGGAAAACCTGAAGTGAGATTTTGGTGTAATTTCCCCCTCAGGATGAAGTACCAGGCAGAACAACATTCCCATGTGTTTATGAATAACAGCTAGTCCAGCTGTGCATAAAGACAGCTGTATGGCCATGGGCTGGAACCACTTGTTTGAAAACACTTTAAATGGATGTATGAAAAGAAAAAAAGGGTTGGATACTGTACTTGATTAAAGATATAACAAGAAATACAGCACAGCATATTCAACATCTACTGCTTCAAGTATTGGCGGAATTTTCATTAACATCACTTTAAGACCACATGAAATCACTGAGTGCAGTTTTCTGAAATATTAAAACTGGAAGCTGTTGGTCGGTTGCAAAGGAAGGGTCATTCTTATTCTAGGGAGTATTTGAATATTCAAAATTAGTCATAAATATTTTAGTCCTTTTTTCCAGAAGAAAAGACTGTCCTTTTTAAATGTGTACAGTATATTTGATAAAAGTGAATTTTGTCAATGTTTAGGAATACACTAGCATATAGATGACCTCAAAGCAAACAAACATATACTAAATGCCAGAAAACACTCATTTTATTTCACGGGGGCTTTAAAGTTTGTAAACAGCACATTAAGGCCATGATGATAGAGGCATGAAAGCTGTAGAACAATGAATAGTGATTGCACTTTTCTGTTAAACTGAATACGGTGGTGTCACTATTTGGTGTAATGTCACAAGTATGAGTTGGGAAAAAAGGAAAACCACAATCCAATGTTGTCACTTCAAGTGTTTGGACCATAAATAGTAACTACAAAAGTTGGTCTGTCGGTGTTCGGGAGCTTGACTATCACTGACTAATTAAAACAGGACAACACAGATAACTGAACTATGAGTGAACAATAATTGCTCTCATCCTTTATGGCAAGTTTTTTGCACTTTGGCTGATTCTGTTCCATGGCTCTCTGATAGTTTAATTCAAATCTGATATTGTTCATACTCCAGTGTTCCAGACAGGCTGTAATTTTTTAAAAGGTCTGTTTTTTTTAATCACAACACCAATGTACTTCTTACCACAAACATAGCAGATAAACTGTAGTAGAGGGGGAAAAGCACTTAAAGAAAGCATCCCTTATTTTGTAATGAACAAGCTCTCATATATACAAATTGATAAAAAAAGAATTGCAATAAAAGTCACAATGATTATACAGTAAAAAAGTGGCAATCACAGTACATCGTTTTGTGTGTGTGTGTGTGTGTGTTTTTTACAATAAATATACATCTTAAAAAGTTCTGCAGTACCCGAGCGAGGACTAATGAACACCTTTTCTGAGGGGGCATAGCACCAAGGTGTCACGTCAGTCCGCTTCTCTGTAGGAAATTCAGTGGAGTTCTGCAGGGGTGGTCACTTGGCCCAATAGAGTTTTTTATAGTGCAAACAAGTGTGTTCAGATGCTGGTGAAATTCACCTTCAGTGTTTTTGTGTCCATACTCTATGTCAGTGATCATAACATGAATGGGGTAGTCTGGGAAGGGGTCTACAAAATATCCAAAAAGCACTTGTTAGAGTGTTGATCCACACATATGACTTAATAAAGGTGTGATATTGATAATGTCATGGTGAGACTGACCTGTTAGGCAGTGGTATGGAAGGTGGTGGTTGTGTTGGTACTGTTGGAATCGAGATGGGTAGAGGACCAGGGCCCGGTATCCGAACTCCCTCTGTGGACATGATGTGGCCCACACCATGGCCTCTGATTAAGGGGTCTGCTGGAAGTGGCTTCTGTGGGGGACTGGGCTTCTCATAGTCCTGTGCATGACAACATAAGACTTTTTACATTTCCTGTTCCAACATACACGTATGAATCATTCATTACAGAGTCCAATGACTCGTAAAGACACCATAATATAACAATTTGAATATTAGACTATATTTGCTTTGATGCCTTCTATATGCTTCTGTACTCCTGAGTGATAAAATTAACTTTAAGCAGGGATACACATTTAAAATTGACGGCCTTCTCTTTTGTGAAAAAGATTTTAAAAAGTTGATGATATCCTGTACTACACATATTTCTTTCCAATCAAATGCCCTCCAGAATTATGTCCCTGCACTTTTTCAGCCGTGTTGTTTCTTTAAAAACAAAGTCATAATTTTTTTTCCATATGGATCTTTAAAAACATCCTTCTCAAGTGTTTTATGCACAAACCAACCAGCTCTGCAGCTGAATCACAACAGTACAAACTTTGATTTAACCTCGTGTGAACCACATCCGCGTGGACGTTGTATTTGTCTTTGCTATATGCAACGCATAAATCAAATTAATTTACACCCACTGATATCAGTTCAGGAGACTGTGCTGTCAGTAAATGGTTCAACTTTAGACGCACAGAGTCATGTGACAAAACAACATGGCATCGACCACAGCAGAGTTTGTCTTTGGGAGAAAAGCCAACAAATCTACATCTGGTAAGAAACCTAATTACGTTTTGACACTGAAACCTGTTTGAGTCAAAAGATAAAATTTTTTAAATGTTTGTGATTTATTGCGAAACGCCACTCTTCTAAGCACAATGTACACTAATGTGTACTGTAGCACATTTGAGAATGTATGGGTTCATCCAGAAGCTGAAAAATGTTTCTTTCAGATGCTTTTCATGGAGTTATGATGAAAATGTGGTGCATTTCGAACTGTTCTGAGACCAGTGCAGACAGACAGCACACTGGCGGTTAAGTCATTCACTAAATAGGGAACATGCATCTAAAGGCATTCAATCCAAGCCTCCTATCAAAAAATCAATTTTAGGCATCAGATGATGTTTGGACCACTCACCATGTTTGGCAGACATGGGACAAAGCTAATCTGTACGTAGATACAGAATTTATAATGTATAATTTTATTTGAACATGGTTGGCAGTGATTGGATGATGCTGGCCATTACCATCTATCAATTAACTATGCTTAATATCTGATGTAAAAAATTTTGATGGGGAAAAATAAATCTGACTTTCTATAGCTTGGTATTTTTTAATTCACATCTTGTTCCACTGTCCACATATGCAGACATATCATTTTAGGAAAACTATTCGCTCAAGAATTATTATTATTTGCATGTTTATTAGGTACTAATAGTTACACGGAAAGTGATAATAGATAATGCACACAGCAGTCACTCTCGGGTCTCAGGAGCTTAAAGCAAAAAACTATTTGAAAATCAGACAAAGGTATGCTACAAGACTGTGTACTTGAACTTAGCAAGAACTACAATCCCGTGAAGCATTGCAAATGATGTAATCAAATTAAAAACAATATAAAAGTATTGATTTAAAGTTGTTGATTATAAGGATAGAAATAAAATATTTTGAATTAGTTAAATATTCAGATATTTGTAAATGTACAAGTAGTTAGAGAGTGGATGGAGACCAATTCAATTGCATAATTCACAGTACATCATGTAAGTGGCCGATCACTGCAGAGCGTATGTGGTGCACTTTGTTCGCCAGGATTCTCTGGTGGATCATATCTCTTCAGGATCATGGGTAGTGTAGTTTTTCACCAAGAAGAACCAGAAAACCTTTTCTTATACAAGAATTTCAAAAAAGATGAAATAAAGGGGACTAATGGCTTCAGCAGAAGCATATACCGTTGATTGACAACATTGTAGGTTTTAAGTTATGGTTAGAAATAAATTTCCCCATGTAAATATTTATGTTTTTCCATCCAGAACCAGACTATTGTGCTCTATACTTCCCAGAACCTGCAAATAGTTCATCCTACTTGACAGCTGTGCACACCATTCACTTTCATGGTATGGAAAAGAGCAAATTTTATTATTCTATTTCGTTATCCTGCGATGGACTGGCGACCTGTCCAGGGTGTCCCCCGCCTTTCGCCCAATGTTAGCTGGGATAGGCTCCAGCCCCCCGCGACCCTGTACACAGGATAAGCGGTTGACGATGGATGGATGGATGGATGGATGGATATTTCGTTATCTTTTGTGTCCCATGGAAGAGAGAAAGTCATATATTTTGAGTGAACTCTCTCTTTAAGTGACACTAGTGGTGGATGTGATAAAACAGTGCTAACATCCTATTGCCACTAGATGGTAATGTCATTACATTTCTCATCCTGGACAACCAGACTAGCAGCTATGCAGACTTTGCACAATTACAACACAAAAACTGCAACCAATTCATCATATATGTTCTGAATCAAGCTCTCATCATGTTACAAATTTACTCACAGGGTGAGGTAATAGCATACAGCTGTTACCTTTTCCACAGTTCAGTGTTCATTCGAAAAAGACAAAAAAATCTATAAATCTGAAACACTGAGACAAAAGAATCATCATTTTCTGCATGGATAGTGACTTTTTCTTTTTTCCTTTACTTTTTGCATAGTTACATGGTAGTAATTTGTTCCTAAACCAATTGAACACTGAACAAAACATCACCCTAGTAAGCTATTACATTATGGCAATACAAGACCTTTTAATCATGAGTACATTGTTGTGTTAAGCAATGAGGCCAATTTGTAAGAGCACCGTAAGAGGTGAAAATGTTTCAAGGCTCTCAGCATACATAGAAAGCCAGTCAAGTAGAAAAGGCACTCAAGAGCACTAAACAAACCATCCTGATTTCATATGTAAAGCAGTTTAATGTGAATGCTTTCAATGAGGTCAGCATAAAAGCAAGCTTTAATAAAGTCATCATAGGTATTGTGTTACCAGTGCTGGGTAGATTACTTCTAAATTGTAATCTGGAATTGATTACAAATTACATGACTAAAATTGTAGTCAATAATGTAATTTGTGCATTACATTTGAACGTAATCTAATCTGATACTTTTGGATAACTTCTGACCTAATTCTTGTTTATTTGATGTCACATGCATTTGAGTAGAATAAGCTTGTAACCTACTATTTTGACAATGTTGCTTAAATGCAATAAAGGAAACTTATATAATGGATCAAAATATAAGAATTGATATGATTTTTCTTTGTGTGTTTGTGTTTGACTTGCTATTTGTCTGTTTCTGAGTGAAATATCTCCCTTTTTGAAAACACTCAAACACTTACTAAACGTACTGTACATCAGCTGTAGGCTGATTTAGAATTACAATTTTTAAATATTTAAATAGAATTAGAGGAATCAATAAATGATTAACTATTTACTGGCTGATTAATATGTGGCAAGGCATTCTTAAGAGTTTAAAAACAGTAATGTGAAGCTTGTATGAAGAATTATAATACATTCTTATACAAGAACTATATTAATTCTTCTGTAAAAAAAAATGCATAACTGTAACAACCTATTAGCGGTGGCGCTACAGTTTTAGGTGGATGAACTTCTAGTTAAGCGTAATAGACTTAAAGGTGCTGTAAGCTATTTTTTTATGGAAATGTATGTAAACATTTTTCTACTCCCTGAAAGATATTAAAGAAATATGTGTCCAAACAAAAATGTATTTGCATGCCGCAGACAATAACGCTTTCTGCCTTTCAATCATTTTGAGTGTTCTCATAGTATTGTAGATGCTGCAAATTATTGAGGCATAATGGCATTTTTATGCCATGTTGCTCATAACAGTTGTCAGTTGAGGGTGCTATTTTGCTGCTGTTGTTTTTGACAACCGTTTCTGCTTGTGACTGCCTCAATAAAGCTAATTTGGTCTCTTTGGAGTACGTGGTATTGGAAAAAGGGAGCATGGCTAATAAGCTTGATAGCTTGTGAAAATTCAAGAATGGCTAAAATCGCTTACAGCACAATTAATGTGGAGGATCTCACATGTTAACAGTACTTTTGAGTAGTTACGCCACATCCTTTTTTGTTTTTTGGGTGTGAAAATTACACAATTAAACAGCTTTATATCGCTATAACAGGAGTTAAAAGATTGATTATAAGTTTGCACCGTTAGTAAATCATACTAGCATGTTTACTCGTACGTTTAAGTATTGTGGCAATACTTTTGAAAGCATGTGTATTTAAATTACATTTTTTTTATTCCTGTGCAATACCTTTTCTCATTGACTTCTCTTTTAAGTGCATTATTGTAAAACAATCTTTGTTCATTTTTACAAACTGAGGGATAAATAAAAATTATTTTGTGGAAATTAAGAGCATGTTTAACTTGTTTTTTACCTGGAATATTCCTTTAATTGCTAGGACCAGTTTATAAACCGTCCTAAGATATCATCATATATTCAGTGTGTTTGATATGTTTTTACAGGAATTCACTATGAGGACATTTTTTCCTATGCTACCAATACCAAGACAATGGTTTCAAAGCTCAAAAAAGTGTCCCTGTAGTGCTTCAAAAGAATCGCATCATATGTTTTCTGTTGTTTATTTTAACACTGCCATTTATGCCACAGACAATCTGTTTAAATTTAATCAAAAATCCTGTGGCACCCTGTTTTTGTGTTGGGCTCTAAATACACAGGACAAAGGCTTTTTAACCAGCCAGCCTGCCCCATGGGAAAAATATATTGCTCAGAAGTAGCTCTTTTATAGCTCAAATGGCTTAATGGAGTTTAATTTATGTTTTATATATCAACTTTGTCTTAGATGGTGAATAAGAGAAATACTTTTCATATTGAAGTCTGAACAGCACCATGGGACATCTCTTTTGAAACAAGGAGACTCTAGAGATTATTAGACTCTTTGTCTCAGGAGAAACTTCTGATAAGAAGAAGACTTGAGTGTCATTGATGTCTAGGCGAAACAACAGATATTCTACAGATCTTACTTGTGATTTTCTTTCCTCTTTAAAAATCTCAAGTTTATTTCTACCATAACGAGAACCCTGCTTGGATACAGCATGGTTAAGCATTTTAGCAAGCTGAAACGACCACTGAGGCCTTTATTCAGAGCATTAAGTATCTATCACACAGATTCAACTTTATTTGGAATTAACCTTTATCACACAAATACACATCTTTTGCAACATAAAAATCTTTGTTGTCTCACTTTGAGCTGACACTTTCATAGTGTATTTACTCTGGTACTAAGGCTGGTCATAGTTAGTTTTCTGCACTTCCTTGAAACTTTGTTGAGATTCAGAGCAACAGATGTTCTTCTTCATGCTGTCTGATAGCATATCCTGCCAACATCCCTGAGCAGCTCTTATCGTCTAAACCACATACCTTCACACATGGTCATCTCTCACCCCATCTCACAGGAAAGCATGCACCCCTCCAATCTCATTCTCTCATATCACTTTCACTCCTCCACCCACTCTTTCTATCCCACTGTAAAATTTTCCTTCCTTCCTTCTTTGTTCTATCTTCAACGGAATCTGTATTCATATGGAAAATTGATTTATATGGCAGTGGAAAGTGTAACTTGCTTGCTAATGGATTCTTATCTCCCTTCATTGGGTTTCTGCATCTGTCTATGGATTTATGACCAATGAAATGGAACCTGTATAATTCAGCATTTGTATCAGTTACAGTCTAAAACTGTGGTCACTCTAGGCTTTATGCACCATTCACACGCATATGAATGCAGGAGAGCGAAGAAGTTTTGTCTTTCGCTTTGTATCAAAGTTCAAGTTTGGCGAACTTTCACCTGGACATTTGTATTGCGAAGTGACATTTGACCACTAGAAGGCATTATAGGCTGATCATCATAGTTGCGCCACCTTTACTGCCGTGACATCATCTTAAACGTGACACAAAACAAAAAACAATAAAACGACCGCTTGCTGTTAGCTACTAGCTCATTTTGCTGCATTAAGCAGTTGTTGCATGGTGATTTTACACAAGTGTAACAGTTAAATTAGCCTGGTTGTTTTAGAAGCAAGCTGTCCAGTAGCTGGTCAACTAAATAAATTTGGTCGAACCACTTCCAATTTTTCTTGATGGTTCTGTAGTCACTTTTAAGTTCTTTTTTTTTATTTTCCCTACACGGTTGGTAGGTCCGGCGGTAGCCATGTCTCAGCTGTGCGTCCAACAGCTCAGACACTTCCTGAAAGACTATTTTTTTTAGTTTGTCGCTAATGAGAGGAACGTCTGCACCACGTTTATTGACCACGGCATGGTTTAGCACACAGCCATTTCTTTTTATAATTCGAAAGTCATGTGAACAAATGATACTGCTATCGCTGTAGCTAACTTTAAAACTAGCAGGTCCATGTTGAAAATCCAGTGACGTTTGTTAGTGACGATTCTCTCTGACCAATCAGTGATCTGCAGGGTTTTGATGTCACATTTAGTATCGGCTGGAACCTCGACTGAGGTGGAACTAAAAAATTTACCAGGTTCCAGGTACTACCCAGAGTGGTAGTGGCCCAAAATGCGAGCAGAGTCGAGTCGAGTTGTACCTTGCAGTGGAAAAGTCCCAACACCTAGATGTCATATTGAGAGTTCCTCAAACTACCAAACACTCACTAATCATTTAGAATTTTTTTATTAAGGTCAAACTTGAAAAAAAAAGGAAGATAAAAGTAATATAAAGGTAGGGCTAATAAACATTAGATCTCTTTAAACCAAAGCATTAATTGTAAATTAAATTATTACAGATCATAATTTGGATGTGCTCTGGTTGACTGAAACCAGGCTTAAACCAAATGAATATATTAGTTTAAATGAATCTACTCCCCCAGGTTATTGTTATATAGATGAGGTTCATCTGAAAGGTTGAGGAGGTGTTACTACAATTTACAGTTTTTGATGTTATTCAGAGCACAGGATATAAGTTTACAGGTGAAATTTGAAAAATTAGAATATCGTGCAAAAGTTCATTAATTTCAGTAATTCAACTTAAAAGGTGAAACTAATATATTATATAGACTCATTACAAGCAAAGTAAGATATTTCAAGCCTTTATTTGATATAATTTTTATGATTATGGCTTACAGCTTATGAAAACCCCAAATTCAGAATCTCAGAAAATTAGAATATTGTGAAAAGGTTCAGTATTGTAGGCTCAAAGTGTCACACTCTAATCAGCTAATTAATCCAAAACACCTGCAAAGGGTTCCTGAGCCTTTAAATGGTCTCTCAGTCTGGTTCAGTTGAATTCACAATCATGGGGAAGACTGCTGACCTGACAGTTGTGCAGAAAACCATCAAAGCGTCTTACCCGGGCTAAAGAAAAAAAGAACTGGTCTGTTGCTCAGTGGTCCAAAGTCCTCTTTTACGATGAGAACAAATTTTGCATCTCATTTGGAAACCAAGGTCCCAGAGTCTGGAGGAAGAATGGAGAGGCATACAATCCAAGATGCTTGAAGTCCAGTGTGAAGTTTCCACAGTCTGTGTTGGTTTGGTGAGCCATGTCATCGGCTGGTGTTGGTCCACTGTGCTTTATTAAGTCCAGAGTCAACACAGCCGTCTACCGGGACATTTTAGAGCACTTCATGCTTCCTTCAGCAGACAAGCTTTATGGAGATGCTGACTTCATTTTCCAGCAGGACTTGGCACCTGCCCACACTGCCAAAAGTACCAAAACCTGGTTCAATGACCATGGTATTACTGTGCTTGATTGGCCAGCAAACTCGCCTGACCTGAACTCTTGGCATTGCCAAGAGAAAGATGAGAGACATGAGACCAAACAATGCAGAAGAGCTGAAGGCCGCTATTGAAGCATCTTGGTCTTCCATAACACCTCAGCAGTGCCACAGGCTGATAGCATCCATGCCACGCCGCATTGAGGCAGTAATTAATGCAAAAGGGGCCCAAACCAAGTACTGAGTACATATGCATGATTATACTTTTCAGAGGGCCGACATTTCTGTATTTAAAATCCTTTTTTTTTTTTATTGATTTCATGTAATATTCTAATTTTCTGAGATTCTGAATTTGGGGTTTTCATAAGCTGTAAGCCATAATCATAAAAATTATATCAAAGAAAGGCTTGAAATATCTTACTTTGCTTGTAATGAGTCTATATAATATATTAGTTTCACCTTTTAAGTTGAATTACTGAAATTAATGAACTTTTGCACGATATTCTAATTTTTCGAGTTTCACCTGTAGAACAGCATTCTTCCACCTCAGAAATATTGTTAAGTAATGACACATGTTCTCTGTTGCTGATGCCAAAAAACTAATCAATGTGTTCATGACCTGAAGACTAGATTATTATAATGCATTACTGGGAGGATGTCCAGCAAGTTCAATAAATAAACTTCAATTGGTTCAAAATGCAGCTGACAGAGTGCTGACTAGAACCAAGAAATATGATCATATAAGCCCCATATTATCATTGTTACTAGGCTACCTGTTAAATTTCCTATTAATTTTAACATTTTGTTAACTACATACAAAGCTTTGAATGGTCTGGCTCCACAGTATTTAAGTGGCCTTCTACCACACTATATTCTATCACATTCATTACGATCAAAAACATTCTGGCTTTAATAGTCTAGGCTAAAGACTCATCTATTTGGCCAGGCATACACCTAATTTATCCATCAACTAACAATTAGGCTGCTTTAGTTAGGTCTGCCAGAACCAGAATCCTCTATCATGATCGATAACTCTGCATAAAAATTTAATGGCATCTACGCTAATATCATTCCATTTGTTTCCATGTCTCAACCTCAGGATTAATTTCCCAAGGTTACCAGAGCTGGCCAGATCCAGCTCCATTCCTGCTCTATTGCTATGTGTCGCTGAATGATGACAACCTACAGCCGGTGCTAGTCAGACATAACTTCAGTCTTTTACGATGGACTTCAGAGGATGAACTAATGACAACTCTAACTGTAAGACATCGGCTTCTTCATATGCCACTGCCTAAATGTTGTGCTTAGGATGGACCCCACCGAACCTCACTGAAATGACCTGCCGGTTGAACTGCTATGCACCTTATTGATCTCTGCCTGCATTACCTTGGTCTAATGATGGACTACACTCTTGAAATGGAATACAGACTATCATTAAATTGCCAACAAAAGCCTTCATCAGCCAATTAACAAAGGACAATACATCTATGTGAACATTTGCAGTTAATCCAGCATGGACTTCAAAGACATTACTCATTAATTTGACAGTTCATAAAAATCGTTTTTTAAATACCAGACCTTAACACTTACTTAGTTTACAAATTTTAAACCATGACTTGCACTGCACACAAATAACTGATATTGCTATTATATTCATGTTGTTTAGCCAGAGGAGAACTGGCACCCACAGTGAGCCTGGTTTCTCACAAGGTTATTCAGCTTGCTCACAGGTGTTCTAAATACAATTATGTAATTTTTATACAATTTACAATCATATTTAATCAAACTACACAATGATGACTCTTAAGACTTTATAGATACTGTATTACAGTTTCATTTTCTGTTAGTGCATGATTTTCTTTAAAGCTGCTTTGAAACGATGTGTGTTGTGAAAAGCGGTAAAAAATAAAAATTACTTGACCCCAGTGATTAAATCAATGTCTTCAGGAGTGATATAATAGGTGTGAGTGAGAAACAGTGTTCATATTGGAGCTTCAAATGTCTGGTCATCATTCACATTGTAAAGACAATCAGAGCTGAAATATTCTTCTAAAAATCTTAGTTTTTTTCTGCAGAAGAAAGAAAGTCATACACATATGGGATGTCATGAAAGTGACTAAATGATGAGATAATTTTAATTTTTGGAAGAACTAACCCTTTAATTTGCCACTAAAATGCATTAATACTGAATGCACTAAGGAGAAGGCTGTATTTTTATGGGCAAGCTACCGTACATCAGATAAACATTGAGATTAATCGCATTATTATAACTGGAAAAAAACATTGATACATTTGTTTACTATATTGACAGCCATAATATACACTCACCTAAAGGATTATTAGGAACACCATACTAATACTGTGTTTGACCCCCTTTCGCCTTCAGAACTGCCTTAATTCTACGTGGCATTGATTCAACAAGGTGCTGAAAGCATTCTTTAGAAATGTTGGCCCATATTGATAGGATAGCATCTTGCAGTTGATGGAGATTTTTGGGATGCACATCCAGGGCACGAAGCTCCCGTTCCACCACATCCCAAAGATGCTCTATTGGGTTGAGATCTGGTGACTGTGGGGGCCATGTTTAGTACAGTGAACTCATTGTCATGTTCAAGAAACCAATTTGAAATGATTCGAGCTTTGTGACATGGTGCATTATCCTGCTGGAAGTAGCCATCGGAGGATGGGTACATGGTGGCCATAAAGGGATGGACATGGTCAGAAACAATGCTCAGGTAGGCCGTGGCATTTAAACGATGCCCAATTGGCACTAAGGGGCCTAAAGTGTGCCAAGAAAACATCCCCCACACCATTACACCACCACCACCAGCCTGCACAGTGGTAACAAGGCATGATGGATCCATGTTCTCATTCTGTTTACGCCAAATTCTGACTCTACCATCTGAATGTCTCAACAGAAATCGAGACTCATCAGACCAGGCAACATTTTTCCAGTCTTCAACTGTCCAATTTTGGTGAGCTCTTGCAAACTGTAGCCTCTTTTTCCTATTTGTAGTGGAGATGAGTGGTACCCGGTGGGGTCTTCTGCTGTTGTAGCCCATCCGCCTCAAGGTTGTGCGTGTTGTGGCTTCACAAATGCTTTGCTGCATACCTTGGTTATTTCAGGCAAAGTTGCTCTTCTATCAGCTTGAATCAATTCTCCTCTGACCTCTAGCATCAACAAGGCATTTTTGCCCACAGGACTGCCGCATACTGGATGTTTTTCCCTTTTCACACCATTCTTTGTAAACTCTAGAAATGGTTGTGCGTGAAAATCCCAGTAACTGAGCAGATTGTGAAATACTCAGACCGGCCCGTCTGGCACCAACAACCATGCCACGCTCAAAATTGCTTAAATCACCTTTCTTTCCCATTCTGACATTCAGTTTGGAGTTCAGGAGATTGTCTTGACCAGGACCACACCCCTAAATGCATTGAAGCAACTGCCATGTGATTAGTTGATTAGATAATTGCATTAATGAGAAATTGAACAGGTGTTCCTAATAATCCTTTAGGTGAGTGTATAAAGGTGCCATATTTGCTTGCTTAGGGAAAAAGTAGTTCATGTTCATGACTGTGACAAAGTCTCTGACTTGCTTTGAGTTCTCTCTGAAGGAGGAGCCAGGTGAACAATTCAACTTGAGTTTTATTTTTACACTTTTCAGCACAACATAAAATGAATTAGCACACAGTCAGCAACGTGCATCTCTCTATCTTCCCTCTGGCAGTCTGTACACCCTTTTCATCCCCCTCCAGCTCTCACTCAAAAACAGAACATTACAGATAATTTCCCACAGGTGTCAATTCTTAGTGTTCTCCTTTTCCTGTCCTCACTGTCCATAGATGTCGCTCGGCCCTGCCCACATCACCACATATTCCCATCGCCCGACTCAGGCCAGGGAGCCATCCTGCCTTTGACTTACTCTCCCCCATATCTAGAGAGGAAATCTGCCACAGCCATCTGCACCCTCGGCCTGTGGACCACCTCGAACTTAAAAGGGAGGAGAGCCAGATACCAAAGGGTGTTCCACATAAGGGGCCCTGAACAAACTGACCGGAAGTGTCATGAATTGGTGTAATCCTAACGATGTGGAAATTGTAATTTTTTCAAAGGACATGGAGATCTGCCAATATCCTTTTTAAATCCAGTGTTGAATAAAAGCGAGCTGCGCCAAACCGATCAAGCAATTCATCAATCCGAGGCATTGGGTACGTATCAAATTTAGACACTGCATTGAATTTTCTATAATCCACACAGAACCGGCTGAGCCATCACTCTATGGAACCAGCACCACTGGGCTGGCACAGTGATGTAGGATTATTCTATTACCTCCATATCTAGCATGGCCTCTAATTCTTCCCAAACCACTTATTTTTTGTGCTTGGGTAATCGGCAAGGACCACTACCCCTGGGGTTGTTTCAATATGGTTCTCCATGAGATTATTCTGAAGAGTACCTCAGCTACACTACCTGCTGGGATGTTGCGCAGAGGCACTACTTCTGGATATCGCATTGCGTAGTCCACCAGAACGACACAAAGTGATGCCCCTGTGACGTCCGCCCGACAAGGTCCATAACAATTCTTTTGAAGGGAATAGAAACAGGCCATTAGACAGTTTAGTAGTTTTTCCTTACCCTAAGTGATCCGCCATTGGATTATGATGAGCCGTCTGCAATAGCACTTCCCGATGGCTCATCTGTATAAACAATTGGGTTGTATCCTCCTTTGTCTGAGTGTCCTGCATCACTCCATATAACCAATCCTTAATAATTAAAAAAGAAATACGGGTATGAGAGTGCAATGTCTGGCTGGAGGCGTTAACCATCGATCCCTTTCACATGGTTAAAGGCATGCCTAAGGGCCTCGTCCCTAGTCTGCTCCAGAGGGAAATCCCCTGCAGGGAATCCTCTAAGTCCTGGGGGAGCTGACATAGACGCACCACCTTCCCAGCCAGCAAATCGCACCAGACACACTGATACACTTTGTTACAGGACCCTTCCACACAAATTCTCCTCAATAAAGTTTTAAATTCTGGCCCATTCGTACCCAAAATTAGTGGATGGGTGAGGCGGGGAGTAATCACCACCTCTATTCTATCCTTTTGCCCTTTGAATTTATTAGTGATGGTCACTAAGGGCTTATCGTGAATATCCCCATGCACACACCTTACCTTCACCTGCCGGCTTGTGTCCAAAGCCTCGGATTGAACCAAACTTTGGTGAATGGAGGTTTGATTAGAACCTGAATCCACCAGGGGCAGACTGTGACGCATCAAGGAACCGGACCAATGTCTCCACCTCCATCATGTGGAATCAGTCCTGGAAATGCCCAGGTTCCCATAGCTCAAGCAGACCGGCCCAGGCTTTATGCCTACACCCACGGCAGCGGATTCACTAGCCTGTGGGGGAGAGTGGAGGGGGTTAGGGAAACTGGTGGGATGAACGGCCCATGGGACCGGGGAACCGGTTTTGGGGAAGGAATTCCCAGTGTCCGGGGAACAGCAACAGGGTGAGGGGAAGGAGAGGGGGAGATAGGAGAGAGAAAGTGAGGGAGAGAGAGAGAATAAAGCTCGCCGGCCCCCAAATACGCCGCAAGCTTGATCACCCCATCCAGTGACTCCAGTTGGTGGCACTGGACAAACACCGCTATTCCTTTCATTATCCAGATGAACTGCTCCAGTACCAGCAAATTGAGTAGCTCCTTGGCCTTGCAATGTTCAGCCAGCATCCACCTTCGGCAGGTGTCAGGGAGCTGTTGGGAGAAGGCGAATGGGTTGCCATGCTCACCAAGTGACCGGAAGCAGTGGCGATGCTTCTCCGGGCTATAGCTGACAACAGGAGGTTGTTGACTGGAAGTTGATGGGCCATGAGTTCAGCAGCGGAAGTAGGCAGACCACACATTGGGAGTTCGGCCTTCCACGCCTCATCTTGCGGTCCCATGTTAGCGAGTGTGCCTGTAAATCATGGATGGGGTCCCAGTGGATGAAATCTCCTGGAGAACAAAGCTCCATTACACCAGCCAGTCCTCTGCTTGAGCCTGGAATCACCACTCCTGTTCCCTGCGTAGCTCAAGCAAGGCCTGAGGTTGAGCCTGGTGGATGCCGGTGAGGGTTTTGAATATTTCGGCCAGCGGCGAGGACTCCACAACGATGTATCCTTCCTCCAAAAAAATCTTGTTTTTTGGCACAACTGTGACAAAGTCTCTGACATTCTTGAGTTCTTTCTGAAGGAGGAAGTGGGAGCTGGGTGAACAATCCAAAGTGAGTTTTATTTTGACACTTTTCAGCATCAACCAAACAAACTGCTTTTCAGCACAACATAAAATTAATGAGTAAACAGTCAGCATCGTGCATCTCTCTCTCTTCCCTCAGTCTGGACACCCTTTTTATCCCCTCCAAATCTCACTGAAACAAAGAACAGCTGTTAGAGATAATTTCCCAAAGGTGCCAATCCTTACTATTCTCCTTCTCCAAGCCTCGCTATCCATGCACATCACTCGGCCCTGCCCAAATCACCACAATGACAGTGAATCTTAAGATATTCATACATTTTGTTGCATATAGATAAGTAAAAAATATCCATAATTTCTGGTACTATGAAAATAATCACAGAGAATTGTCTTTATTTTGAGTACGTCATTCATAATTCGACCCTGGTGTCACGATTACCTGTTGTCTGCCCTGTGTTCTCTGTCGCACTATCACGTTTATGTCATGTTTCCTTGTCTGCTCCGTGTTTTCCACTTCACCCGTCACCGTTCGCGCTCCATGTCGTGTTTTCCTTGTTGTTCGCAACGTGTTTCACTGTCCTTGTATAAACTACATTTCCCACAATTCCCGGCCTTCCTCTCTGCCTGCACTCATCATTGTTTTCACCTGTGCCTCGTTCAGTCTCCACTTTGTCCGTGTATTTAAACCCTGGTTCTTTGTTCAGTCTTGGTCGATCGTTGTTGAATGTTACCGTTTCACATTCATGCCTCTGTCAGTGTGTGCTACCTCTTTTCGTGTTCGTTCGTTCGAGGATTACCCTGCTGTTCGTGGATATTAGTCAACTCGTGTTCACCCGTGTGTGAGTTTGTGTTTGTTTACTTTTCCCCTCGTGGACCTTTTATTTGCTCCAGTGTTTGTTTAATGTTGATATCGTGTATGGTTTCTTGTCATGCCTTTGCCCCGGTTGCCTGCCCATTGTGTTTGTTCTCCTAGCTGTGTGTTCTGTTGTTTGATAGTTAGTTTTTCCCATCGTGGACTTTCCTTTGTGTTTACCTTTTGTTAATATATATATTAAACTGCGTTTGGATCCTAACCTTCTGTCTCCCGTCCCCTGATTACCCACACCGTGACAGAACGATCCAGCAGCCGATTCGGCGAATTATCGGCTCCTTTGCCTCAAGCAGGGGGACCGCCCTTTGGAGGACCACATACAGGACTTCCTTCACCTGGCAAGCGTCTCTGACTTCCCGGACCCAATCCTGGTGACCTTCTTCAGGGGCAATCTGAACACCTCACTGAGGGAGCAGTTGCCACCGGCAACGCACGAGTGGACTCTCTGCGGCTTCATAGAGGTGACTTTGCGGGTCGGCGGATCGCCGTTAACCGTGGGCGACGCTGAGGAGGACCCTACCTCTCCTCCCTCAGTGGTGACTCTCCAGCGCCTGTAGCCTCGACCGTCCCTGAGCCAGCGCCTGTAGCCTCGACTGTCCCTGAGCCAGCGCCTGTAGCCTCGACCGTCCCTGAGCCAGCGCCTGTAGCCTCGACTGTCCCTGAGCCAGCGCCTGTAGCCTCGACCGTCCCTGAGCCAGCGCCTGTAGCCTCGACCGTCCCTGAGCCAGCGCCTGTAGCCTCGACCGTCCCTGAGCCAGCGCCTGTAGCCTCGACCGTCCCTGAGCCAGCGCCAGCAGCCATGACCGTCCCTGAGCCAGCGCCAGCAGCCATGACTGTCCAAGGGCCAACGCCCGTAGCCAGGACCGTCCAACAGCTTCCGCCTCCCGAGCTTTCCAGAGCTCCGCCTCCCGAGCTTCCCAGGGCTCCACCTCTCAAGCCTCTCGAGCCTTCCAGGGCTCCACCTCTCAAGCCCCTCGAGCCTTCCAGGGCTCCGCCCCTCGAGCCTTCCAGGGCTCCGCTCCTCAAGTCACTCGAGCCTTCCAGGGCTTCACCTCTCGAGTCTTCCAGGGCTCCGCCCCTCAAGCCTCTCAAGTCTTCCACGCCCTTTCTCCCCGAGCCTCCTACGGCTCCACCTCCCGAGCCTCCTACGGCTCTGCTCCCAGGGACTCCAGAGCTTACTATGGCTCCACCTCCCGAGCCTACTACGGCTCTGCTCCCAGGGACTCCAGAGCTTACTAGGGCTACGGCTCTGCTCCCAGAGACTCCAGAGCTTGCTACGGCTCCGCCTCCCAAGCCTCCTACGGCTCCGCCTCCCGAGCCTCCTACGGCTCTGCTCCCAGTGACTCCAGAGCTTTCTAGGGCTCCGCCTCTCAAGCAACCTACGGCACCACCTTCCTCGGCTCCGTCTCCTGAGCCTCCCTCTGCTCTGCCTTTAGAGCCTCCACCGGCTCTGCCTCCTGATCCTCCAGAGGTTTCCATGGTTCCGCCTCCTGAGGCCCCAGAGCCTCCCTCAGCTCAGCCTCCTGAGCCTCAAGAGCCTCCCTCAGCTCTGCCTCCTGAGCCTTCAGAGCCTCCCTCAGCTCCGCCTCCTGAGCCTTCAGAGCCTCCCTCAACTTCGTCCCAGAGCCCCTCGCAGCTTCGCCCCCCGGGAACTGTCCCTGTCCTGAGGCCGCCTCCCAGGCCTCCTGGACCTGTCCCTGTCCAATGGCCGCCTCCCAGGCCTCCTGGACCTGTCCCTGTCTTGTGGCCACCTCCCAGGCCCCCTGGACCTGTCCCTGTCTTGTGGCCGCCTCCCAGGCCTCCCCGGAACAGGCCCCTGCTCTACGGCCATCTCCCAGGCCTCCTAAATCTGTCCCTACCCGGTGGACGTCCCCCGGACCACCTGACCTGGTTCCCTGCACACACCCCCAGAGACTGCTTACCTGCCCTCTCGGCCTCCCTGGTCTGCCTGTCTGCCCTTTGTGCTCCCATGGACTGTCTCATCTCCCCTTTTGCCTCCTTGGACTGCCTAATTTCCCCTTATGCCCCCTTGGTCTGTCTCTGTGTCCCTTGTGCCCCCTTGGTCTGTCTCCGTGTCCCTTGTGCCCCCTTTGGTCTGTCTGTTTTTCCCCTTTTCTAGCCCCTCTCTCCTTGAACTGTCTGTTTTTCCCCTTTTCTAGCCCCTCTCTCCTTGAACATTTGTTTATCCCTGTTATTTTTCCTTTTCGGTTTCTTAAGACCGTCTGGAATCCGGTCCTTTTGAGGGGGGATTCTGTCACGATTACCTGTTGTCTGCCCTGTGTTCTCTGTCGCAATATCACGTTTATGTCATGTTTCCTTGTCTGCTCCGTGTTTTCCACTTCACCCGTCACCGTTCGCGCTCCATGTCGTGTTTTCCTTGTTGTTCGCCCCGTGTTTCACTGTCCTTGTCTAAACTACATTTCCCACAATTCCCGGCCTTCCTCTCTGCCTGCACTCATCATTGTTTTCACCTGTGCCTCGTTCAGTCTCCGTGTATTTAAACCCTGGTTCTTTGTTCAGTCTTGGTCGATCGTTGTTGAATGTTACCGTTTCACGTTCATGCCTCTGTCAGTGTGTGCTACCTCTTTTCGTGTTTGTTCGTTCGAGGATTACCCTGCTGTTCGTGGATGTTAGTCAACTCGTGTTCACCCGTGTGTGAGTGTGTTTGTTTATTTTTCCCCTCGTGGACCTTTTATTTGCTCCAGTGTTTGTTTAATGTTGATATCGTGTATGGTTTCTTGTCATGCCTTTGCCCCGGTTGCCTGCCCATCGTGTTTGTTCTCCTAGCTGTGTGTTCTGTTGTTTGATAGTTAGTTTTTCCCATCGTGGACTTTCCTTTGTGTTTACCTTTTGTTAATATATATATTACACTGCGTTTGGATCCTAACCTTCTGTCTGCCGTCCCCTGATTACCCACACGTGACACCTGGATTGTTGTACACTTCATGAGTTTGTAGGCACTGTACTGCACTGGGCACCATAAAATCTAATTGGAGATTTTGTTACTTCACATGGCACTTTTGCTGTCAGTGTGGACAGTAAAATTACTTGACATTGGAAACTTGTCCATACTAGGTAAGGACATGTGGATTATAGTCCCAAGCTAAAAAGCACTTACCTGGCTGTTTGTGTAGGGCAGCTGACGGGGAAGTGTGTGGAAGCCTGCCGCTATGCCCAGCGAGTGTGCGTGTGAGAGCAGAGTCCTGTGAGGAGGGACAGAGGGCAGGGACTGCAAGCCTGTAGCCATTCCAACCCCCAGTGTGATGGGCATGGGGTGGCTGATGTGGACAGGTTGGAACCTGCTTGGGCATTCAGGTAACCCACGCAAACTGTGGAAGTTGTGTGGAGGAAGGAGAGGCTCTGAACTGGGGTGAGTTGTCTGTGGAGAGACAGACAGATCAGGTCAAATTGACAATTCTTACAAATCAAATCAATTTGAGTTCTGTTGCTCTCTACTTGTCTCTGTTCACTTTCTTCCAAGCTCTCTTTCTTTTTTTACCCAGTTCACCTAAGTTGTAATTTTTGTCAAAGAAATTAAGACATTGTAAATATCACATGAATGCATCACATTAAAGGATTCATATCATGATTAATCAAATTTACCTTGATATTTTTACATAGAAGAGGTCATTCTACTATAAAAACTTACTGTACATTTCAGAATTCAAAATTTAAGCCCCAATGCAGTAAAAGCATTTATTGAAACCAAGCTGCAAAAAGGCCTCATTCTCTACATCCGCAACTTTCCTCTGACAATGCCTACTTTACATCATCGCTCCCTTGGCCCTGCCTACTGGCACTCCATTCATACACACAGATAGAGAACAGGACAAACAGGCGTAGTGTGGCCTAGCTGTTCCTGAACACCAAAGGAGATCCATTTGGACTATTTTGAATTATCTTTGTCATGTGTATCACGGCACTTTTAAAAGACATGGGGTCAATTTACAATCTCTTGCAGTTTTGAAAATATTTTTTTTTGGCTAATATCAGTGTGGATCGCTAGTGAATCAGTCAATATGATTTAAGCTTTGCAAATTAACTGTTATTGTAGGATGGGGCAGTTAAATACACTTTACGATTGCAAAACTGTAAGTTAACAGTTTCATTCATGAATATTTCAAATGTTATAACTGTTTGATACTTTATGGTGCTGAGTGTTAACAGTTGTGCTTGAGATTAACAATTCAAAATATCCGGATACAACGTGTTGGGTGTGCATTGTTTAAACACTGAAAATGTGTTTTATAATATGGTGGAGCTTGTTCATTCTCTTCCGACTGAGTTTCAAATATGGCTGAATTTGTGGGGCTGCATGACGTTAGCCAATAATAACAGTGGCCATTTATGTTGAAGCTTTAAGGAGGCACATATTCCAAAACTGAGCAATACAGACAGAGGGCCAGAGACAGGTTGGAAAATGCTAATATATTATCAAATTATGACTATTTTGGTGCAAAAAAAAAAAAAAAAAAAACTTAATCATATTAACACTAACATTTTAAATTCTTTTAAATTCCTGTACACTTTTCCAAATTTCTGTACACACTTTTTGCCTTTATTTTTACAAACTGATTGATGATTCAAAATTATTTTCTATGGTAATCAATAGACCTAAAGATCAAAGCTGTAGCACAGTTTGTCTTTCTCTATTTTCATTTCTTCATTTTTATTACTGTCTCTACTCAGATTGATATGGCCTATAGCCCTTGTTAAATGTGGTGGGCGAGAGAAGACAGGACTTTTATTGATGAGTTGATCTCTATTCTGTGATATTGCAAACTGTGATTGTTTAATTGATCTATACATTTTAACACTTCCTTTCCAGAAATCAATTTGTGCCTCTTGCTGTATTCAGTGCTACACGATCGATTACAGATCCAGATGCTCTTTTACAAAGGCATTCATACATTACAGCTGTCTGGTATGGGATAGACACACAAATGAAGTACACTCTACAAGAACATGTGTGCAACTCTAACAAATGGCTGGATGAGGCAATCAATCAATTCTTTTCCATTTTAACATACCTCAATGTGACTGTCCAATCAAAGCATACAAAAGCTTCCCTCCCCAACAGAGCAATCTCAATCCTTCTATTGTTACGCCACTCAATGTATCACACTGAATTAAAACAGAGACGCTTCTGAATGAAGGTCTGTGGCTTTAGATTGAAATCTCATTCATATTCTTTGAGGTAAAATACCGGAGAATAAATCAATTATGCACCTTTGTGTCATTCTGTCCAAACAGAAACGCTGGAGGATGAATTGGCTTGGACAGGCATAGTAATTCTGTGAGTGAGCTCATCTCATCTTGTCCTGGCAGTAATTGAGCACCGGATTTAAGGAATTTGAGATCTAATAAAAGATCTTATTGCTTGTTAATAAGGGTGTAAATATCCATATTCTCACAAAATCATGTGACATCATATAATCTGATCACAATTCGACTTGATTACGTTTCATGTGTTTTTGAGTGTGTGATGATTAGAGCAGTGTTTGTACACTGGTGGGCTGGTGGGTATATATATATATATATATATATATATATATATATATATATATATATATATACACTCACCTAAAGGATTATTAGGAACACCATACTAATACTGTGTTTGACCCCTTTCGCCTTCAGAACTGCCTTAATTCTACGTGGCATTGATTCAACAAGGTGCTGAAAGCATTCTTTAGAAATGTTGGCCCATATTGATAGGATAGCATCTTGCAGTTGATGGAGATTTGTGGGATGCACATCCAGGGCACGAAGCTCCCGTTCCACCACATCCCAAAGATGCTCTATTGGGTTGAGATCTGGTGACTGTGGGGGCCATTTTAGTACAGTGAACTCATTGTCATGTTCAAGAAACCAATTTGAAATGATTCGAGCTTTGTGACATGGTGCGTTATCCTGCTGGAAGTAGCCATCAGAGGATGGGTGGCCATAAAGGGATGGACATGGTCAGAAACAACACTCAACAAATGTTCCTGAAATTAGGAAATAAACTGGATAACAAATATAATGAGCTCACGTAAATAAATAGGCTCTTCAATTTTTAAAAAAGGGGAGATAAATATTCCAGTATCTTTTGTTGTTGACATCAACAACACAAATAATATGTGTTGACACATGCCCTTATACTTGAAAACCATGAACAAAATTATGCAAGATCTGACCCAGGATAAATTAAATACAGGTTACATTCTTTAATATGGTGGGTAGCCATTTGATGTCCATTCTAATGCTGAGTTTGCACTAAATGACTTTAGGCTTGATTTTCACTCA
The DNA here is from genome assembly GCF_025860055.1 of Xyrauchen texanus. Taxonomy (NCBI): domain Eukaryota; kingdom Metazoa; phylum Chordata; class Actinopteri; order Cypriniformes; family Catostomidae; genus Xyrauchen; species Xyrauchen texanus. Next base: position 20,531,469 of record NC_068291.1, read on the forward strand.
CCCACATTTTTGTGGATATCGCTGACAAAAGCCTGAAATCATAGGTAAATCAGAGCTCGCTCCCTTGAGCGAAGATCGCAATGTATGAATTATCAAAGACGTGATTTGAGAGAAGCGCCGACGCATCACCAATGTCAGCGAGATATCTAGAATGTTAAATATCTGTACCTGTCTGCGACTCCAAATCGTGCAACGTGAAATATGTTTTGACTGAATAAAACTGCAGCGTTGACCTACAGCCAATGATAGAGCAAGAAACGGGGCACGGGAAGTTTCAGTGGGAGGAGTCCTGATGTACCTGCAACAGAACATCAACTATGACTGCGGTATCAAGAAAGTCTCATTGGACTGAAGAAATGGAGGAAAAATTTGTGGAACATTGGCAGGAGCATCAGCGCCTATTTGATGTTTCCTCTTAACTGTACCACAACCGGGCGGAGAAAGAGAAGAGTTGGAGAGAAATTGCCAATTCTCTTAGTCAGGTAAGCAAATAGGTAGATTTTTCAGTAGGAGCTACTTTTTCATATTGTAAACAAATAAAATATATGATTAAAAACATACACATCATATTCTGAAATGCATAACATATGATCATTCATTTGTTTTCGTATCTCGTATCACTTCTCACGTGTACACTGTTGTGAAACATAATTTAGAGTCCAGGCAGAGTCGTCGAGGATTCGTAAATAGTGAAATGTCTTGTAATGTGTTCACCCCTGTCACCGATTCCTTGTGTAATTTGAAAATGCTACGAATTCCATGACAAGACAGAAAGTTGAGTAATATGAACGGTACCAATCACATCTTTGAAAGTCGTGTAGTGTGTAGGAGGCATAAGGGAACGTTCATACTGAATGCATTGTTGAGGAAAAAACAAAACACAGGAAGATGCGCTTTTAAAAGTAGACGTCCTTATTCCCTGACACAGCGTCTAAAATGCACAGTGCTTCTGTGTGAGATGCTAAAAAAAACAACTGGATGTGGCACAGCAGTCAAAAACATCCATCAAGTTTACATAAAAAAATAAAAAAACAATGGAAAAAGAGCACAGACATACACAAAAATGCATCTGATGTGAATGGTCCTTTAAGGAATATTCCAAGTTCAATAGAAGTTAAGCTCAACCGACAGCTTTTGTGGTATAATGTTGATTATATTAATTCTTCTGATAAAACCCATGTATTATTTGAGCTGTAAATTTGAGGAAGGAAGTTTAAGAAGTTGTAAAACTGAATATAACTACACAGAAAAGGTAGAAAGCTTTTTTTTATACTAAAATCATGTTGACACATATTGTTTACATCTTGTGTTTATACTTTTCAAAGTATGTAAACTTTTACGGATTTGCCCCATTCGCTTCCATTGTAAGTGCCTCGCTGTAATCCAAATTGTGCCATTTGTTTTAGAGAAAAGGACAGTAAAATGTATCTAAATTAGTTTTTGTTGTAATCGACATTGTAACAAAAGCTTTTAATTGAGCTTAACCTAAGAATTGAGATTATATTATAAATACCTTTTCTGTGCTGATTAATAAGATTATTAATCTTATTGGACAGCACTTTGGTCAGCACTTGCTGTTTTAAATGGGCTTTAGAAATAAATTATTGATTGATTGATTGATTAATACCAGTTCTTCTCTCACCCATCACAGCCAACAAGTGCTATAGATCCTATCAATCATATAACAGAACGCAGTTGTCTTGAGATGCACTTTTAAAAGTTGAAATATTTTTTTTTACCTGACAAGGCATCTAAAAACTTTGGTCTATGTTTAGCCACACTTACCTTATCACATCTGGATTGTAGAGGTAAAGTGGGGGGCTTGCACTGAGGTGAGACCCTGAAGACAGACTGCGGGGGGCTGGGTGCTCTCTTTCGCCCAACTGATCTGTAAAATGATGAACGAGTTTTTAGTAGTTTTGGTTTACCTTAGTAATATTTAGGAAAAGCAATGATACTGCTACAAATTGACAAAATTGCAGGGATGTCCATTTTAATTGTGATCTCTTTGTGTTCCAAAAACTCAAACTTTTTCCACATCTAATGTAACAGTGAAGTTTGTGGTATCTTTTACTAAACAGCTGTATGTATCATACTAGTTTATAGAGACAGTTGAGGATCTTTGGTGCATGGAAACCAGCAGTCCAAAATTTTCAAATACATTTTGTGGTAAACTGTACCAGTGGCAATACCTGAGCTTTTGAATCGCACTCTTTTTATTGATGCAAAGCATCTGAACCAGCGCCTTCCTCTTCAGGCACAAAATCAGCCCCGCCAACAGCAAGCAAAGGAGGGTGACCAGCACGCCCACGGCCACAGCGCTGCTGTCAGCTGTTGTCACATAGGACAGCACGCACATTAAAACACACACTCGGACATCTGTTGTACAGCACAGAATGGCAGAGAGGGAGAACACAAGAAAATCAGATTGAGGTTAGTAAGAAAAGTCTTAGTCTGGATTGATTTACATCCCTCTGTGTCTACCTGCAATGCAGGTGGGGCAGGGAAGATATTTTTACACACTTTCTCAAAGTCTGGAGAATGACAACTGAGCACAATACTTCAGGTTTCCAACAGTAAATGAATGCTGTTTTCTGTCAGTGCTGTTTTGCTTTTCCACAGGAAAATCATTTAATGGCTTTTGTAAGTACATTGTACTTGCAGGCTATACTGCTCTACCTGCGGTGCAGTTGTCACAGAGGAGATGAAAGCGGTAAGAGCTCGTGCACGTCCTGAAGCAGTACGATCTGAAAATCTAAATGCATGAGGCCCAGAACATACTCCTCACAAGTACACGAACACCAGTGCTTCTGGCTAAAAAAGTTCGATTTCATGCATCATTGTGTTTCAGAATGTGCCAGAATTCAATTCAGAATGCAACACTCCAGAGGAGAATTTTATTGCTCAGAGCTTACTCTTTCAAAACTTATGAGACCTAATGGAGTTTATCTGTCACTCACTCAACATTCTGTCGATGAAGTGACACCAGGGATCACTCTTGGGAGCCCGAGACACCTCTGATCTTTGATAAAATGCCAATGGGAATTGGCGAGTGGTATTTGCATGGCACTCCCCCGAACATACGGTTATAAAGAAGCTGGCGTGCAAACTGCTCATTCATATTTTCTCTTCGGAGCCGAGCAGTCAATGTTCTGAATTCCCACGGCTTCCATTCACCTCTGCTGGATTCTGATGGCACATTACAGCAGCTTCTCCCCATTCTGCACTGGTGCACTGCAGAGATCGCCCCTGGGCGCTTCGGCAGAACAACTAAAAGTGTATATTCTAAAAGAGTATAAATCCTAAAATAGTATATTCTAAAAGAGCAGCACACATGGAAATGTCTTTTTGGGGGCAATTTGGGGACCTCAATGGGACCACCTCCACCGGGCATTCCCCCACGGACCTCCCATTCCCCAGCATGCGCGTTTGCCCCGATTGGGCTTCTGGATGAGTGCGCCAGCTCGTCTCAGGTGATGAGCTCTTAAGCGCAGCCTTACCCCTCTGGTACAGTCGCCCAGTCGCAGACTGACAACGAAATGACAGACATGCTTTCCTGGGCAGCAGCGAGCGTCGAATTGAGTGGAACCCTCCACTCTCCCCTGAACCCTCGCAGCTCGATGATTAGTTCCTTGGCCTGCGGCGCTGCTCACAGCCATGCCCTGCCCCAGTTCCTTTCTTCCCGGAAGTGTACGAGGAGCTGACAAGGTTGTGGGAGGCACCTTTAACTGCCCGGTCCTGATCTTTAGGCTCCCCCATCCTCACTACCCTCGATGGTGGGGTGGCCAAGGGGTACTCGGTGATGCTGCCTCTGCCCTGCATGCCATGGCTCTCCTGCAAGTCCACCAAGCCAAGGCGCTAAAAGAACTGCACAAGGGTAGTTCCACCCCGGGATTGATGCAGGAACTGCGCTCGGCGACCGACCTCATCCAATGGCTGCCAAAAGTCACGTTGCGGTCTCTCGGGCAGGTGATGTCCACATTGTTGGTCCAGGAACGCCACCTTTGGCTCAACCTGGTCAAGATGAGAGAGGTCGACAAGGCACAGTTCCTTGATGCCCCCATTTCCCAGGATGGCCTATTCGGCGACACATCGAGGACTTTGCCCAGAAGTTCTCGGCAGTGAAGCAGCGGACGGAGGCCATACAACAAATCCTGCCCCGGCGCGGCTCAAGATACTGCACCCCACCTGATTGTCACCAAGGGTGTCCTCCTTCAGTGACGTGGCCCTGCCACGGTGTCGAGTCCACCGCAGGAAGCAGACGACACCCGTCTCACGTGAAGAAGGCTTCAAAGCACCCCTGAGACGGGCGAACCAGGGACAAGGAGACCCGATGTGAACAGACCACTCCATCCCCTGGTGGAGGGCCGGGAGGAGAATCTTTTGTTTCATTTTAATTTAATTTGACCAGATGGTTTCGATGGACTGTGGGGACGATGTACTTCCTTCCCCCACCCTGACCAATCCCCTGGTGGGTTTCAGGAGCCAGGTAAGTGCTTCGATGTCCCTTGACTCAGCACAGCCACAGGGCTCAAGCCCCTTCAACGTGGGGCCTCAGGCTCCATCCCGCTGCGAGACCCACCTGCTGGTACATCTGACAAGATTGTACCTTTGGTCCCCCTCGCTCAGAGCTTGGACGCGTGGCTTGCTATTCAGTTCGTCAGGTGCCCGCCCAGGTTCAGCAGCATCCACTTCACCTCGAAGGGCGAGAACGCCGCTACCTTCCGCTCGGAAATCGCTACCCTCCTACAGAAGGATGCAATAGAGCCTGTCACTCTGGCCAAGATGAATAAGGGGTTTTACAGCGCCTCCTTCATTGTACCAAAGAAAGGTGGTGGGTTGCGGCCAATCTTGGATCTGCGAGTACTGAACCAGGCTTTATACAAACTCACGTTCAAGATGCTGAAGCAAAAATGCATTTTAGCATCCAGCATCAAGATTGGTTCGCGGCGGTAGACCTGAAGGACGCGTATTTCCATGTCTCGATTCACCTCAGCACAGACCTTTTGCTGCGGATTGTGTTCGAGGGTCCGGCGTACCAGTACAAAGTCCTCCCTTTCGGCCTGTCCCTGTCCCCGTCATGGGAAGTGGGCATTCGCGTCCTCAACTATCTCGATGACTTGCTAATTCTAGCTCACTCTCGGGATGTATTGTGTGCGCACAGGGACCTGGTGCTCATGCACCTCAGCCGGCTAGGGCTTTGGGTCAACTGGGAAAAGAGCAAGCTCCTCCCGGTTCTGAGCATCTCTTTTCTTGGCTTGGACTCAGTCTCGATGACAGCGTGCCTCATGAATGAGCACGCACTGTCTTCTTCTACTGTAATAGCAGAACATCAAAAGACAATCTTGTTGAGCAAGTTAGTTAAAGTAATTTATACTGTTAACATGTTCTTTTAACGGCACAGATATTTAAAGAGAAACCAATTGCCCCGTTTAGTCATGAGGTTCTTTACTGCCACATTAACACAATAATGTTAAGTATGTTTCTGGCCTTAGATTTGAAAGGAAGATGTAACCACTGCAGGAATATTGGATACAAGTATGAGACAGTAATTAGTATGCCATGCTGTGTTAGTATTGTAAAAACTGTTCTAGAAGGTAAGTCAAAAGTGCAGCTGTCTGTTATTGTACCAGCCAGTCTCATTGGTCCACTGTCCACACTGCCACCAAACCCCGCCCTATCACAGAATGGAGGTGCCCAGAGAGCTTCACAGTGGCAGTTCTTCTTGTTGTTGCATTCCTGCAAGCATAAAGCAATTGGGCATCAATGCCACATGCAGGTTAAATCATTCGATCAAATTCCTTGCCCGACATAATAAACATAACATTCTGCTGTTCAGAGCTTAAGAAACTCTGAGGGATATTGGTGTGAAATCTCTTCATATGCATTCAGTCCATGGAGTTTGTGGTCTCTTATTGTCTGTATTCATGTGCAACAGTTTTCCATTTCCAAAACTTCAAATTTCATCAGGGCACGTCAAGGCATAACTTGATTTATGCCGATTTATGTTAAAATCACAGGAAATGATATGAAATGTCTGTTGTCCTATATGAAAGATTCATCTATGTCTTTACCATCATAAAATATGACTGAACTTTTCAGTCACTCAATCTCTGCAACTTTCTTAGATACTGCTGATTTAAAAATCTGTTAAATTTTTTCAACATGCTAAAAAGAGAGCACCAAACCATCAAAAACACAAACTCTCTACCTCAAAGCATACTGATCCTTAGGTGCCTCAGCAAGGTAATGAGTCTCAGGGCTGAATAAGTGTGTATGTGTATCAGAGTTGGAGTATTGATCTTGTGGTCTTGGTCTTAAAACCTGTCAAGGTCACATAAAAATGGACTTGATCTGGATCTAGGCCTTAAGTGGCATAGTTTTGGTCTGGGCCTTAGGGAGTATAGTATTATTCTGGGTCTTTGGGTGTCTGGCATTGGTCTGGGACTGGGTCTAAGAGGGTCTGGTACTGTTCTGGGTCATATGGGGTATAGTATTATGCTGGGTCTCAAGGTATCTGGTATTAGTCTGGGTCATGGGGGTCTGGTATTGGTTAAAGGCTGGGGGGGTATAGTATTGGTCTGGGTTGTAGGGGGTTTGATACTGGTCTTGGTCTTATGGGGTCTGGTATTGGTCTTGGACTGGGTCTTAAGAGGGTCTGGAACTGGTCTGGGTCATAAGGGGTATAGTATGTGCCTGGATGTCTGGTAATAGACTAGACTTTGGGCATCTGGTACTGGTTTGGGTCTTAGGTGGACCGGTATTAGTCTGGGTTCTAGAGGGTCTGGGACTGGCCAGGGTCTTAGAGGGTCTGGACTAGTCAGGGTCTTAGGGGGTCTGGTATTGGTCTAGGTCTTAGGGGGTTTAGTAATGGTGTGGTTCTTAGAGGGTATGGTGTTAGTCTGGGTTCTAGGGGGTTTAGTATTGGTTTGGGTCTTAGGGGCTCTGATACTGATGTAGTTCTTAGAGGGTATGGGTCTTAGGGGGTCTAGTATAGGTCTGAGTTGGGGTCTTAGAGGCCAGGTATTGGTTCTTACATGGGTCTTAGGTCTTGTATTGGTCTAGGTCTGAGATGATCTTGTCTTGACTCCCACTCTAGATTAACTATAGAGACATATTAATGTTACATGGATATTTATTACACATAAGTTGCTATTTCACACTGGTGCTTATTAAAATGGCTTAGAAAAAAAATGAAAAGCCAGGCAGTCCACGATACCAGGATCCTGACAATGTTATGTAGATATTAATTATCATTGATCAATATATCCTGCAGCACAGTTTCAATAAGGAAATAAACTTTGGCCAAAAGCTTTTGAATCATGTAATTGCACAGCCTAAAGACAGAAAAAAAGAATGCATAAAAAAGCATTTATCATCAACACTTCAGCAGACACAAGATCCCAATTGAGGAAGCCTAACAAGAGAAAATAAATAAAACATTACACACATGTGCCCTCCAGGGCTGACAGAGGCTCCGAATGCAAAAGACAGCATGGGGGTGTTCTTGGCCATAACTGTTAGCGATCACATTTCAGCACTCCACTGGCAAAAATGAACGTGCATTTGAGCCAAAAGATGATAAATAGCACTTTGATGGAACACAAATAAATTAAATATGACTGCTATAACCTTATTGGGGCAACAGAGCTGGATTGTAAAGTACTCAAGCAGCAGTCAGAAGTCACCTAGCATGCTCAATAGTGTGGTAGCTAAGGTGAACAGGGTTTTGACTGATTAAGTATGCAAATTATGTATGACTGACATAGGGTTGCACTGTGATCTATTTTAGTATGCAATGCTCCTCTCCTCTGTGCCTTTAACTGCGATTTCAGTCAGGGCACTAATCTAGTTTGGATTAAGTTAGGAGGGCCTAGTTAGCTAAGTGCTGTTAGGGGCACATGCTGTTCTCTTGGCAGGCAGCTATACTGTAATGAAATGGATGCTTCTGTAGAGGGTGGGAGTTTCAGTAGAGGGCAATCATTTGTGCTGACATACTATCAGCATTCCCAGCCCGAATCTAATGTCTACTGTAATAACTAACATCTGAGAATTGAAATCATGAAATGCCTTAGATCTGTGGAAAAGACCAAAATTAACACAGGGAAAGGAATCTTACCCCTCTTCCACTACACTTCGCAGAGCATTTGTGCACTCCAAACAGACTGACATTCTGACACTGCCTGTTCAAACATATCTGTAATGATGAGAGAGGGAGAAAAGAGATAGAAACAGAGAGAAAACAGTGAATTTTAAAGATACTAATCTATACAGTGGCCCCAGAAAGTATTTGGACACTTAAGCAACACTTAAAAATGTAATGCCATTGCATTACATAACAAAATATCAAACCAAGCAGCAATACAAAAAATAAATAAGAAAAAGACAGACAGAAAAAGAACACATTCCAAACAAAACATATAGCAAAAAAGTTAATTAGGTTTTAAATGATAAACCAATATATACAGTATGCTGTAAAAATTAGCACAAAAAGTGTTTTGAGATTTCCTGTTTGTAAAACTTAGTGGAACATGTCGATACTTACTAACATTACCTTGTACTCGTAACAAAAAACTACAGTACTACCGTAGTATCAAATGCAATGACATTCATATATTTTTAAGAACCTAAATACTTTTTTTTTTGGGCCACTGATATAGATATACTAAAAACATCAAGACAGTAAAAGACCTTGAAAAGGTAACAATTGGAAAGAAAAAGATTATTGCCCTTGACTATATAATTTCATGATCAAACAAATAATCTCTGTAGCAGATGCACTATGCAGTAGATTATTCTCATACCATGCCCTCAGCACACTTAGTGCCTGCCAACACCAGTCCTGGATCGGGCATATCGTCACCGAGGTACACATGTGTTCCACGACAAAGAATACGCCCACCCTCTTGGAGAGGTATATTAGTCTCTATGGAAACAGCATTGGTTCCGATCACTGGCCTGTTGGCACCCCCTTGGCACTGAATTTTTCCACACTTAGCATCCCTGTATCAATCACACACAAAAACATGAGTGAGGCAGAGCAAGTAAAAACAGTGCTAAACATTTCCACACTGAAAATAAACGGGATAATGTGATTAAATAACAGAAGCTCAGCCTGATCTGTGAGGAAAACAGAGAAGATCTTGTTGTCAGGAGGAAATCTCCCCTTTCACACCCTTTCACTCTTGTGTGAATAGCAGGGAGTGTAATTCATTTTGACAAGAGATTTCACACAAAACCATGGGGCTGCCCATGTTACTGAACAATAACGTCACTGGTCCACAGAAATTAATAAAATTACATTCTTTGCAAGATGTTTGATGGGGCATCCCATAATAATTTGACAGCAAGTGACATGAATGAATCAAGACAACCGTAACCAATAATATTCTTTAATTCACATTTTCATAACTACAACATTTTATAGTATCGAGAATGTGTCATACGTGTCCTTAAAATGCTGTTGTTAGTTCACAATTCCAATTTATCGTGTTTTAGAATGCTTTTATACTGACATGACAAAAACTGCACATTTTTATTGCCAAAGTATTGTAAATTAATAATGAAAATGATTAAACAAGTAGTTTTAGCAAACAGAACTGAAATATAGTGGAAAAAAGCATTACTATCTATTAAATGAATATATATTACAAAAGGTAAAATACAAAAAAAAACCAGAACAGACAAAACAAAAAGCAGAACCGACAAAACAAACAAAACTTTAATTAATCTTAAATTAAGAGTGGTGTGTACATTCTGCACTATTAGCCAAACCAAACATTAAATAATGACTGCTTTCAAACAGTTTTCCCAAATGCTCCCCCATCTGCCTTTGGCCAGGCCAGTCAAACAGAGAGTCCCGACCCAAACTGAGCCAACTTTGTATCGGGCTGTTCGGAATTCTCAATCCACACATTTCACATTTCAGGGAAATCAATCTACAAATGTCTTACTTATAGTTGTCTCTGCATATATCAGTAAGCTGGAATAGGAGAACATATTATAACATGGAATAAATTACACACTAGACCATTAGATAAAAAGTGCAGAGAAAATTAGAAATAACAAAATCAGCTAATTTAATAAACAAATTGTTCTCTCTGGCTTGTACTGTATTAAAAATGTGAGATTGCTGAAGTGGAAGTGTAGTAACATGTCCTGACTGTCACTGTACCTTGCTTCACATTTAGCGAAGGAGCCTTTGGAGTCTTTTCCACAATTTCCATAGGGATCACCTGCAGAGTTTACCCTTTCAAAACAGATCCCAGGGGCAGGTTTCGCTCCTAGACAGATGGAGAGTGAAAATAAGAGCGAGACAGCATATGCCCACTGTCAGAGATGGAAATATGACACTGTTACAATCTCTCCATCTTGTTTGAGTTTGTCTATAAACTGAAAACAGATGAAAGGATAACATATGTCAAACTGTGGATCGAATCTTTTTGCAAGAGAGAATGATCAGACATATGGAATATATAACAGCAATCAGTGTGAGCTTTCATAGTACCCCTTGAGCTCACAGTATGAATGTATGCAGACTTGAAAAGGAAGCCCAGTCTTGACAGTTGCTCCTGAACATATATAATTACAGTGTCAAAAAACTATGATAAAAGAAGCATATCATATAGTACCATACAATCAATTTGTTCTCAACCAAATAAGCCTAGATCCCAAACAGGAACATCGCTGCCATCCATAGATTAAAGAAATAGATCCCCCAACGTAACAAATATTTGCAGAATACCAATACCTTACAACATGTATTGGATTAGAGAGCTGTAGTGGATGGGAGAGATTATCAGTAAATAATTAATTTCTGTCTGTACCTTATATAGCACACAAGTTGTATGAACTACTTTTATGGTGCTTTTATAGTTGTACATCCGTGATCACAATGAACTAGTGCTGTCAGTCGAAAACGATTAATTGCAGATTTTGAAAGTGCTGAAATTTGACACTAAATATACTTCTTTTCCTATCAAAATGCATTTATTTCCTTCTAAGGAAAGAAAACAAAACAATATGTAAAACTATAATGATATCCTTTTCTGTAGCTGAAAAGTTGATCAATACATTTGTATTTTCACGCATGTAACACACTTCTTGCTGGGGTTTTAAAGTCTACCTTAAATAAACTGCAGTATGTCCAAAACTCGGCAGCCAGGACTTGGACTAAAACAGGTGAACATATTACCCCAGTCTTGAAGTCTTCCACAGTATAAAGATAGAAATGTACTATAATAGCACCAATTCAAGTAACATTAAAGGTTTTACAAAGTCGAAGTGGAAGTTTGAGTAATGGAAAGAACTAATGACCACATTGGTTGCATATTCATTGCAACGGGCATTACATTTCTTAAACACTTATCCTCCACAATATTAATCAGCCGGCAGACTGTGACTGTCGATTGTTACAGCAATCGAATCAGGACGCCAGTATCAAGCACCACTTTGAACTCAACATGAAAAGCACCTGCAGACAAAAACATCTCATTCTGCATTTTGGTGATGGTTAAGACTTGTCGAGCTTCTGTGGTAATTAAAATGTGCCTTACTTTGGCTGAAAAAAACTTAATTTCTATCTTAAGTTCCATCTAGGCTTGTTTTGTATAACAAATAGTATTAATAGTTCCATCACTTTATCACTGACACTAAATCATTGCTGTGTGTGTTTGTGGTGTGTGCATCAGTGTAATGTCTCCGGGCAGACACATCACAAGAATATTACATACATTAATTGTGATTAAGATAAAATAATGCGTTAATATTTTTTAATTAACTGCATGCATTAACGTCTTTTTTTTTTTTATAGCTCTCCTTTGAACTATGTGAAGATGCTTAAAAAATCTCCTTTTGTATTCCAATAACATAGATAAGCATAGCATAGATTTTTTTGAATAATTTGAGTAAATAATGATGATCATTTTTATTTTGGGTAAACTATTCCTTTAATCTAACTTTGGTACTAACCTGGTCCCCATAGGGTGATGCATTGCTGCTCGTGTGTCTGGCAGATGCCATTGTAGCAGTAACCATCCATATTGTGGCACGCATGCCCATCGTGCAAGTACACATTGGCAGGGCAGTGGGGATTGGTACCGGTACAGAACTCGGGCAAGTCACATGAGTTACTGGCCTCTCTACAAGGGGTCCCTGCTGGTTTTAACTGCACACACACAGAAAATAACAAGGTCTCAGACAACAATCAAGAGTGAGACAACTTTTAGTGCAAAGTGACACTTGGGGGTGATTTCTGTCAAAATAAATCAAAGAGAAAGATATGCTTAAAGGATTAGTTCACCCAAAAATGAAACTTATCACATAATTGACCCTAAAGCCATCCTAGGTGTATATGGCTTTCTTCATTCAGCCAAACAAAAATGTCCTGGCTCTTCCGAGCTTTAGAACGAGATTGAATGGTACCTTAGATTTTGAAGCCCAAAAAAGCACATCCGTCCATCATAGAAGTAATCCAAATGGCCCCAGGGGGTTAATAAAGGCCTTCTGAAGCGAAAGCGATGCGTTTTTGTAAGAAAAATATCCATAACTATAACTTACTAAACTATAATCACTGGCTTCTGGTAACGGCGGCCACGCGTTCACAAGAGAGTCGAGTTCTGGCGTGCAAGAGTGTGATATGTCCCTACATAAGCACTGCTGTGATTCGGCCGCAGGCCATGTGCCTTAGGTAATCACAGAAGTGCTGATTTAGGGCCATATAGCACGATTGCGAGTGTGATATTGCTTATATACAACAGTTCAATGACCAGTCATATGGTCATAAAATGCATTTGTGCATGGAACTACTTTATTACGCGGCGGATCAGAATCTGCCGTTGCTGGTTCAAACCAAATGATGCGTCCAAGCATTCATTAGTAATTCAAAAATATCACTTCAGAAATAGTATAATGACTTGTGCTGTTTCTAACAAGGTATTGGATAAACAAGGAGGGATGGATGGATGTGTGTGTGTATATGTGTGTGTGTGTGAGAGAGAAAGAGAGAGAGAGTAGAGAGAGAGAGAGAGAGAGAGAGAGAGAGAGAGAGAGAGAGAGAGAGAGAGAGAGAGAGACGGAGCGTGTGGGATCACCTGTTGCCTCACCCAAGCAGAGATATTGTCAACATTCTGAATATCAGCATTCTCAGTGGAAAAATGTGGTCCAAGTGGGGGTATTTCTCCCTGTTTCGCTGTAGCCGGTGCGCAAGGGTCATTCACTAAAGAAACCGCAATGTCTTCCATTTTAAACAGTGTGTCCACTCCAATTGGGAAAGTCTGATAAGAGGTAAGCGCTTTCAGTTTGTGTAATTAATCAGTCTGTTGTGTCTCTCAGCTGTGATGAGCCGTAATGCTGAAGTTGTTAATTTAAAGCCATTTAAAGCTATTTCCTAGCTGTAATAGTAGTAATACATGCGATCATGAAGAGCTGTTAAATGTAAATGTCTGAAGCGGCTTCACTTCACTTCACATCACCGAACTGGCTCGTATTGAACATTAAAATTATCTTTTGCCACCACCAGCTGGCTATCATATGTAATGTACATGACATGTAAAAAAAAAGACAAACTATAGCTCTTAACAGATCTGCACTGCTCTTACTCTTTAGTTTAGAATGGCATGAACACAAGCGGAGTGATACACACAGTGAAGTGTCTGAATGCTGATGGTGTCAGACCATCAGTGCTCATGGAACGTCTCTCATCCAATCAGATTCAAGGACTGGAACTGTTGTATATACTGTATAAAAACTGTATAAGTGTCTCTTACATGTATTTTTTATTTTATTTTTTGACATACATATGTTAGCCATCAGGTGGTGGCAAAAGATAATTTTTTGGTGAAATATGAGCAGTTGGTGATGTGAAGTGAATCCGTCAGTCATTGCTTACAAACAACAGCGCTCCGTGATCGCTCGTATTACTACTACATGACTACAGCTAGAAAATAGCTTTAAACGGCTTTAAACAAACAACTTCAGCATTACGGCTCATCACAGCTGAGAGACACAACAGACTGATTAATTACACAACTCATTACTTGCCTATTACTGGAGATTCCACATATATGTTTTACTAGTTACAATTCAAAAAGGGAAATGGAAAATGAACAGATCTCAGGAGGTTAGGGTGGTGGTGGTGTAGTGGTCTAAGCACATAACTGGTAATCTGGTAATCAGAAAGATGCTGGTTTGAGCCCCACAGCCACCACCATTGTGTCCTTGAGCAAGGCACTCAACTCCAGGTTGCTCCAGGGGGACTGTCCCTGTAATAAATGCACTGTCTTGTAAGTCGCTTTGGATAAAAGCGTCTGCCAAATGCATAAATGTAAATGTACATAAGGAAGTTAATTCCTAACTTATGTAAAATTAAAATTAAAATTTGGTCATTAATTACTCACTCTCATGTTGTTTCATCACCTGAATGCTGTTTTTGTGGAACACAACAGGAGAATGTGGAACACAATTGGATCTTCTCTTAGCTCTTTTCCATTTGACTGTAAAGCTCCAAAAATGCCAAAAAACAAGTAGTCCATATGACACATGCATTTTATTCCAAGTGTTCTGAAGACATATAATAGCTCTTTTTCTTAAGGAACAGACAGACTGAAATTAAAGTCGTTATTCACCCTAAAATCTTCTCCTCTGCTGCAACTGTTAGGTCTCATCATCCATTCCAGATTAAATTTAGATCTGTTACTCACACAAAACTATTGTATGGCTTCAGAATATTTTAGAATATAGCATATGACACATATTAACTACTTTTATAGTGGGATTTTTTTTGTTCCTTTTTTGGAGCTTGACTGTCAGAGCCACTATGAAAAATTGTTTGGAAAGAGCTTGTGAACATTCTTTAAAATTTCTCCTTTTGTGCTCCACAGAAATAAAATGACAGCATGAAGGTTTGGAACAACATGAGTGTTAATAAATAGTACATTTTATAACCACTCAAGGCTCTTCCCTGGGGTACCACAGCAAACCAGAGGGCCCTGGTCTGGCTTCTCTTCTCAGTCAGTACGTGAGCCGAGTTCTCTGATTTATGTGTCTGGAGGCCTAAGAGGAAACTCAGTGTCTATGTTTGGAGCGTAAATGTCAGTTCATGTTACACTTATTAATGGAGCAAAGAGAATGTGATTTCCACACCTTTCTATTACACATGGTGAAAGAGAGAGCAAATGAGGAGATAGAGGGAGAGATCCACAAAAGTACCTGGCAGTTTTCACAGCACTGTCCATGGGCACACACAGCATCTCCCTTGAGAGTGCATGTTGTAGCGTTACAGCAGGGGTTCATACACTCCTGAAAAACACATGAATGACAATGGCTTTAAAAGGTATTGTGCCTGGTATAAGAAATATTTTCAAACTTTACCACAGTAACATTTTTATTCTTTTTAAAGAAATGTCCTGAGTTTAATATAGGTCAACAGCATCTGTGGCAATGAAATTGTTAATTAATACAGACAAAAAAACGTATCCCTCAGTATATAAAAACAATCAAAAATAGTTTACAGTAACACACTTACAATGAAAGTCTATGATACAGAGCATTCTGGAGGGTTTAAAAGAAGGAATGTGGAGCTCATTGTTTTATTCAAGCACTACTAATTACCCCTTACTGTACAAAGATATCTGTTATCTCAGCTGTAAAGTTGTCTAAATGGTCTATGGCAGAATCACGGCCGGGCCCCGCCCTCCGCACTGCCACATGGTCCTTTTAGCTTTGGGACTACTGTTCTAGCCAGATTTATTCTGGTTAAGCGCTATGGATTGGGACAACGCAAACTCCTTCCCCAGTTCTAATTTTACATTGTAAACAGGTTAGCCAATCGTAACAGAGGTCATTTACATATTACAGTCTTAACATGAAGGTACAGTAACAGCATTCCTGGGTATAATCTAATTACTTTTAGTACAAAATACAGTGTGACACAATACATTTAAAATTCTTGTAATCAGATTACAGTTACTGACTTTCAATTAAATTGCTTTTAAGTACGTTACTCTAAAATAGCCTAAGATTATTTATGTACAATAAATGTAAAACATGAATTTGTTAATGTGTATATTTGTTTGCATCTCTGTGACCACCAAAGGGCATACGGCCCCTAACGAGTCACTGTAATGTTGAAACATATGGTACTGAGTGTATGACTGTGTCAATGAACCAGGAGGACATATAGGGTAGAGCTCAATCAGCTCCTTAGTTCAGTAGTCAGAGCATTGATCAGTGAGTCTGCCATTTCTAGGGATGTCTCAATCGAAAAATCATTCCAGTGCACTGAAAAGATTGCTTCCTCCCTTATTGGAAGCGTCAACATGTCTTCTGAAGTCTTTCAAGTCATTAGAAGATGAGCACAAGTGTAAAACTATGAAGTCAAAGCTTTATTTTCTCTTTAAAAGAGCATTTTTGTTTGTAATGTCTTTCATCCACAATGTTGTTGATTAATAAGCTGTATTTTAACGCACAAGCACGTAATTATGTTGCTGGTGATTGCGTCATAACAAAGTTTTTTAGCAAGTCAGTCCACTGGCGGCCATCTTTGGAATGTTCTCGGGAAGCTATTTCCAGTCATGAAAGCGCAGATCCTATCTACGCATTTTTTTTATGATTACACTAAATAAACACAATTTTCCCGACTTGTATAGCTAATGTGCAGTGTTGGGTAATGTTACTTTTAAAAGTAACTTATTAGAATATTGCATTACTCCTAAAAAACTCAATTAATTAAAAAGTATATTTTTATGGAAAGTAAAGCATTGTCAGGTAAGTACTTTTGTGTTACAGGTCATGCTAGCTAACAAAACTCTTGTCAAAACAACATACTAAAACAAATATTTAGAAAGTCTACAATCAGTAGGTCTTCACGTCATATTTATAATGAAGACTCAATAACTGGAATATGCTTGATTTGTTTTTCCATCAACATGGCAGCCAACATGAATAAGGAAGAATAACCACTGTATTACCTAAAGGAGCAAAGTCCAACATTTGAACCTACATCATAGATGTCATCATGTGCTGCCCATCAACAATGCCAGAGTCAACTTGAGATGTTTTTCAGAAGTCAGGATAAAATTCAGTGGGGAATACCAACCTAAAATGTTCAAGGAATAAGTCTGATGAATAAATGAATATTTTTCACTTAATAATCGAAGTGCACACTTGTTTTGAGTTGATCCACGTTGCGTACAGATGCCACTGGTTGATCACATACAACTACAAACATGCATGTTGATACAACTTGAATGGAATCGTTTTAATGCTACCAAAATGTCTTAAATTCAATGTTTCACAAATAAAAACGTTTATTATAGAACAAAAATTTTGAATATTTTGTCTGCATACACAAACCATGTAGTACGTTGCTCGTAGCTGCTGATAGAGAGTCATATTTTCTCATTCTCCCAGTTAAGGGGAGCTGTATCACGGAGCAGTTCGGCTGCACAAATCAGTGAACTGAGTGAGTATTTCACCCTGTATATCATGCCGTGGCCAGTGGAAGACTAGTAATCCCTCTGCCTAAATGCGTTTACTGATTTTTTTTAATGCAGCGTGTATTTACACATGAATCAATCACATTTCACTCAACCGAATGTTGAATGTTAAATGCTTTAACACAGAGCAGTTCTGATGCAAACTGATCCTAGAGAAGTGGTTCCGGGCAGCTTTAAAGCAATTCAGAGGGAAAGTCAGCGATCATTCCACGTTGTATGTATCTATACAATCATGCCGTGGCCACGGGAAGACTTCTCTGGGCTTATGCCTGTGCTGTATTATACCACAAAAATGTGTTTACACACTTTTAAATGCAGCCTACATTAATCAATTAGCGAGAATCAAAGTACAACTTACCCGAATGTTACATTTTTGACAAAATGTTGCCTTATGAGGACACATTTCTTAACTCTTGCCATGGTTGTCATGACAATGGTAAAGTTTATGATGGCTGCTCATTTAAACTCCAGTTCACAAAAATGATGAGTACAACTATATTCCACTGAAGCTTTTAGACTAACATTTCTTTACCAGTAATATTTTGCAGTTTTTGGTCTAAAACCAGAGTGGTCTAAAAGAAGACTTATTATGCTCTGCCCATCGCTGTTGAGCATGGCTCATACTCTCTAGAAATATAAGCGCAATGTAGTTCTAGCGGGAAGACTAGCAGCTGTACATCATTGCACCATTAGCTAGGCAACTCCTAGCCAATCACATGTAAGCCATTGCTTTATAAGTCTGCTTACAATCTATCACATTTATGTTTCAGTGTGCTAACACGGCCTCCACCACCCCACCTCCGCCACCAGTTGAGTCCCATCCTGCAAGGGGGTAGGATCCTCGCCCATGCCTCCTATTTCCACCAAGATCTGATGGTGCCGAGTACAACTTCTTCAGACCGCCAGATGGGGCTTACACCAAAGAGATACATTATATTCCTGGTATACAGATAAGTGTAAGACATCATAAGAGACTATAAAGGGTCTACTTTTATTTGTGTACACTCACAATAACAACAAAACCTTGTGATTTTGTAAAATAAAGAAAATAATAAGGGTGAGCTGTAAGCAGCTGTAAGTCTCCACGAGCATATATCTGAAACACGTCACAAAAATGAACTGAAACTCAGCGAATACTTATCACACAAACATGTCTAACACAAACAACAAACAACATATGTCTAAAGAAAGCTTAAAATTTCTACTTTTAAATAAAACAATTCAAATTTAAAACAAATATTCTCCTGCAATGTAATCTGTATGAAACAAAGCGATGTACAGTTTTTACTGGCTCAGCTCATTATAGATAATGTGATCACACCCACCAACAGAGCGCGCCATTCATACGCTAATGTGCTGAGACGATCAAGGCAAATGGTAAACGCCCCTGTGGAGCGCAGGGGGGCGGGACCGGGCTAGAATGTTGCACGCCCGGTCCCCAATCAGCCTGATGGGGCGCACGAGGGATAAAGGCAGAATTACGGGCATGTCCGTCATGTGTGTTTATGTTTGTGCTTTTTGTTTTAAGTTTTCATTAAATTATAAATTTATATTGACAAGCCGGTTCTCGCCACCTCCTTGCCCATCTTAACCCCCGTTATATTGGTGCCGAAAACCCGGGAAGGAGGAGGGATGCCCGTCGCAGAGTCCTCGACACTGCTGTCCACCTGGGGAGCGCCGCTGCCATCTTCCGGGTGACGGAGTAGCCCGAAACGCCCGGACGTGGGGAACGGCCGTCGTCCGCGGGGTGAGTGGGGACTGGATTCCCCGACCGCCTGGAGCAATGGAGCTGCTGCCTGGGGTGGAGGAATGTCCCCATGTGCCGCCAAAAAAGCGGTGGGGCATTCTGTCCACTGGGGGTTGGAGGTTTGACCCCGGTCTGCCCGGGGAGGAGCGGCTGTCATCCACCGAAGAGTGTGGACGAGTGCTCGAGGACCACGCGACGGCACATCAGAGAAACGGTGAGTGAGCTTCTTCTCTCTCTCCTCTCTCTCTCTCTCTCTGTCGCACCATGTTGGCCTTTTCCCTCTCCTATTTAGTTTTTGTTGTTGTTGTTTTTCCCCTCCTGTCTCCTCTCAGGTCGAGGAAGGCGGGGATGTCCTGACGGGGCGCAAAGCACACCCCTCCCAGGGAAAAAGGGGGGGGGTGTATGTCATGCCGGTGGCACCGCGGCCTGAGGTAACGCCGGGAGGAGTGTGGAGCGGAGGGGGGCGGGGCCGGGCTAGAATGTCAGTGAGTTTGATGTAAACACAATTCATTCACTTTACTGCGCGTTTGTAATGATACACAGGCGAGGAAACTCTTGGATAGTAAGGAAGAGTTAACATTTTCCTCAGAAGAAGAGCAGGACTCCGATGAACATTTGTATTTTGAAGAGAGACTTGATCCAGCCGAGGATACAATTTCAGAAAAATAAGTCATATAGTTTTCATTAGTTGACATGCTATTTTATATAAACATGTACATATTTTACTAGTGGGAGTGTTTCCAGACTTGCCAGCCAGGATTCAGAGTATTGACATTTGAAATATGTCCTAATAAACAAGTTTTAGTTACATGTAAATGTTGTTTCGGCTAAAGCAGGTATATAAATTTTATGCAGTACGATATAAATATGATATGTAATATGATATAAAATTATATGAATGTTTAGAATATATTTTATCTTGTGTTTATGCTGCCTCATTATCATCAATGCTTGTGCTTGCAAATATCTGTTCAGGTGTAAATGAGTAAAATGCATTTTAAATATGCCCATATTAGAAAATCAGCACATTATAATGATTTCTGAAGGATCATGTGACACTGAAGACTGCAGTAATGATGCTGAAAATTCAGCTTTGATCACAAATTGCATTTTACAATATATTCAAATAGAAAACTGTTAATTCAAAGAGTAAAAATAGTGTAAAAAGTGTTTTTACTGTATTTTGGATCAAATAAATGCATTCTTAGAGAGCAGAAGAGACTTCTTTTAAACAGTAATGTAGGTCTAAAATTAAGTAAAGTGTTTATGTAAATAAAATGTATAGTCAGACTACTTTTAACTTAAAACTTGATTTGGATTTAAGTCTCCTCATATTCATTCTCTTTCTGTCACATTCCTCATTGATAGGCCCAGGGGAGGGGTCTTTGTCTCCTCAGGTGTGAATCACCTCAATATTCCTGATAGTTCACGCCTCCTCGCATATGACCTTTCTAACACTAAAATTGTCTTACAAAATTAAATTAGTATATTGTTTTGTGAATGAGTGATCAGGATGGTTTTCACATCATTTTGTAGCAAAAACTCTAGGCTACAAGATCCAGTTCTCAAAAGGCTTGTGAACAAATAATTAGTATGTGTTATATGGCCTTATTTCAATGACTTAAAATTTTAGTTTTTCAAAAACCATGCATAAACGTTATTTTCTCAAAAATACAAACCTGTACACACATGTTGCTCACATATTATTGTAGCCCAGTTTGTGCTGAATACAGTGTTATCAGACTTTAGCCATTAATATGTTTTTAAGCAACTGTAAAAAAGCACAAATGTCAAGGCATGTCAAAACTTCTCCAGGGCCCAAAACACCCTCAGACCCCAGAGGGTTAAAAGATTATTGTTTGTGGTGCAAGAAATACTGACAATTTTTTCAGTGGAAAAATAAAATGCTACAATAACCTAAGATGTGACCCATTTAATTTGACAATGGACAACTAGAGGTAAATAACAATGAAAAGCAACAAAAAAATCTGAACATTTGTCCAGTTTGATCGATGCCTTGTATATTAGTTCCAGGTGTGGAACAGTTTTCTTTTAGGAAATTCCCCTCTGTCAACCACTTCTTTGCATCCATGGTAACAAAAAAAGTGTGTGTGTTGACATGTCTGGTTTAAATTATTGGTTTATACATTGTTCTGATTTTTTTAATTGTTTTTTTTATATTCTTTCTCTGAACTCTTGATAACAGAGAACCATTTTTGTGTGCACTTGTGTAAAAGAGAGTGACATCATCACTGACCCAAGGTGGAAATGACAGGGATGTCAGAGTCCTAACACAATTGAAGGAAAGAGGACATTTATCTCAGATGAGAAAATGAGAGGAAAAGATAAGAGATGAGTGAACCCTGCTAAAAAAAAAATCACAAGTTGCCTGAATTGGATTGCTGGTCTTAGCTAGTTTCCCACCCTTTCCCAAGCTTGTCTGTTGGGCTTAAATGATTTTGGGCACTTTTCAGTTTGCCAGGCTAGAAGACAAGCTACACCAAATGAAGACTAGCTTAAACCAGGTAAAACAAGCAAACTAGCTCAGGCTGCATAAAGCAGCATGGCATTCAAATGTTGAAACTAATGACAGTGTTAGTAGTGAAGTAGAAGAACTTTGTTCTCATACAAAAAGCTAACAAACAAATTTTATTTTATACACCCCACAATCATGTCTGTGGGACTTTTCTCTCTCCCCGCACTCATTCCTTTTCTCCCCCTCATTCCATAACAAGATTCTAATATGTACTGGGAGAGATGCCGAAGGGTTGGGGAGGGTTGGGTCAGTCCTCTGGATGTAACTACTCCTCAGAGAAATCTCTTTACAGACCTGATGTTTTCTCTAAACAAGTGTCAGCCAGTTGCGAAATGAAGGGGGGATCGGGCTCTTTCATCCTTCTACCCAACACTCAAGTCTGGCTGCTGAGCTTTTCTCTCTGCTCTTTACCCACTTCCTCCCTCAATCCCTCTGGTGAGATCATTAGAGCTCATGGGCTAGAGTGCAAGTTTAAAACACAGACTTTCCTTTTTGAAAGATCTTAGACTTAAATTTCAAGCCAGACATTTTTCCTCTGGTCTATACTTCCAACGTTTACATTACACACAACACTACATTTTCTCATGAAAAGTCACATCATAAGCAACATTAGCAGGGCAAAAGAAACATTATAAAAGGGAGGAGACGGTCTAGCAAACAAATGGGAGAAATGGTAACACTCAATATGGCGGCTGTAGAAATAAAAGTCCTGCCTTTCATAAAAAATCGTCTTAAGCCAGTCACCTTTTTTATACCATTGTTTCCTCTAGAAGAACAAGCAAGCACATTAACTAGACCAGCCTGAAAATTAATCAGTTTATATAGCTGATTTGAAATGTTATTGAAACGTAATCTAGACAAACATTTGGGATATTTCTGACTTACTCTACTCAAGTATATAGGAGCTAAACTTGAATGTCAATTGCCTATATAGAAGACAGCACTCCAGAGGCATTACAAAGTTGGCCGCCAAGTCATCTGACTTTCCTTAAAGCCACTTTGGCTACATTTACAATACAGTTGAATGAGGCTCAAATCAGATTTTCCCTGATATGTGACACATTTAAAATAATTGCTTGTATGATTAAACTTTGATGTGAATCATTAAAAAAAATGAATTGCAATAATATGTGAAGCATTACACATAAAGTTACAAATGTATATCTGTTATACTGTATATATATATATATATATATATATATATATATATATATATATATATATATATATATATATATATATATTGATGGACATGGGGTCTCCATTGTTTGACACTCACTGAAAATGATTTCCACAGTGGAATTACTAACTATGAATCATAGACTCCCTGCAGAACCTGTAATAAGATTAGAGACATGCCAGTCACTTCTGCACTGTTTGAGATTTCTTTCACACTTCATAAAATCCAAGTGTAGCCACTTGGCAAGCGCTCAGTAGATTTTCTCAAATATATTTTGTTGTTTGGAAATGTCTATCAATTCAGGAAAAGATTTTCAGGTCAAAGTTAAAGTAAAGGTCAGGGCAAACTCTTTCAAAGCCTTCAATGTCCCTGCTGAAAAGACCAGCTTAGATTAGCATTAATTTCCATGCTAGCCCAGGCTGGTTAAAGGGAGAGTTCCAAAAATTAAAATTCTATAATAATTTACATTTTACACCCTGTCTAAACTGGAGGCGAGCTGTACATAGCTTTGCGAGAAAAGCATATAATTTCCATTATTAACAATGATCCAATGTCGATAGCATCAAGCTGTTGCATTGCTTTGCGTCAACTGATGCATTCGGTGTAGACAGGGTGTTATTTACTTCTTGGCATCTCCTTTTGTGTTCCATGGAAGAAAAAAAGACATCTGAGTTTGGAACAGCATGAAGGTATTGCTTGTGTCCCTTTAATGATAGTTAGTGCTAGTTTGCTGCTGGTCTTGTTGGTTGACCAGCATGGTATTTCAGATGAAGAGGTTGGCCAGAGAAGTTTTGCCAGTTAAGCTACCTTAGAAGTCTGGTGGAATTATTAGCATATTAGCGTCCCATGCTGGGGACCAGCATCTGAAACACAGCATGTGCTGGTTTCCAGTAGGGCTATTAACATTAAACCAACCAAATGAAATTGCAAAAAAATAAAACAACTAAAAAAACACATCACCAAAGACTGGATGTGGAACAGGTTTTAGATCAAATTCAGATGAATCATGACAGCTAAAAAAGAGAAGCAGCCTGCTTTTTTAGTGATGTTCAGAGGTCTTTGATATGTCGGGCTCTTTCATACCTCTTGCTCTCCACAGTCACACTCTTCTCCTTCCTCGATGTATCCATTGCCACATTTCTGTCCCCCGTAGATCATTTTGACTTCAGGCATATTATACAAACACATGCCAACCCCTTTCTCCAGACTCGCCACCAGATCCTTCTTACTACAGGTACTGAACACAGTAGGAAATGGGTACCTATTTAGAAAGAGGAAGGGAAATTAGTGAGAATTAATTGAGGACTTTGGCATTGGGAATGACACAATTGGCTACAAAGATTTTTGTTTTGTATATTTTCCACAGGCATTCCAAGTGAGTACTGTATCTGACTAGCATTTGTATGCTCAAAACAAAGGGGATTATACAGACAAACTTGGGAGAAAAAGAGACTACTAGCACTGCAAACAAATAATTTTCTAAATCAGTATTTTTGTCTTGTTTTCCAATAAAATTATAAAAAAATCCTTATAGCAAGATACATTTAATTGAGAGGCAAAATTATGTAAAACAACAAAACTTATTTACAGAGAATATATTTTGAATTTAGTGTATTTTTAATACCCCATAGGTAATATTATTTTTTTAAGCAAAAACTCATTTTGATAGATTAATTTTTAAGACAACTAAACTTAATTTCTTAGTCTTAATACTTTAATCAATACATTTTATTTTATTTTAAAGATATTTTATTTTATACATATTTTTAATAATTTGACTGGAAAACAAGACAAAAACACTTATTAAGAATAAGATTTTTTGCAATGAGAGAGCAAATAACCAAATAAACTAACTCAATTATAATGGCACACCATCCCAATGACCCAGTCAAGCATAAAAAGTCATAACAATTCAAATTCCTAAAGTCAACAATGCCATTACAGTAATTCTATGAACAAAAATGACATCAAATCAAAGTGAATTAGCATATGATCTTCCACCATGGCATTCATGCCCGAATCCTCTACGTGACAGAACACTAAGCCAGCTGAGCATAAGCCAATATGGTGAGGGTTCACAGTTGAGATATTTTTCAATTCATTCATAACAAGTCCCGATACACGATTGTAAACAAAACCAGTGCTGTGCCTGACCTCGGCCTGACCATAGTCACGCTAATGGCCACAGACACAAAGACTGAGCTCTTTCAGATGAAGTGGGACAGCGGCCGATCAGAGTCAGGGCTGACAGCTTCGGTCGGTGACAGCTGCCTCGGGCAGGATGCAAGACAAGGTGGGAGATCTGAGTGGAAAGCAAACAAAGCTTGTTTGGGTCTGGGTTCTGCTCACTAGAGAGTGCTATAGAAGATTCTTCATGGTCTGCTGCCATTATCTTCAGTTCACTTACCCAAACAAGCAGAAAAACAGAGTGTGTATTTGCTATGCACTCATAAATATGCGAAACATCTGAATAAATGGATTTCCTTGGGTTTGTGTGTTTTTGAAAAGCTTAATAGATTAATAGAATATGCATGCATGTGCAGAAGGGATTAAAACATTAATAATCATAAGGTTCATGGGCGTAATACTTGCTCGTAATCCTTTTAGTCATTATACTTGCTGGCCACATCCTAACTTATGTCGGATTCTATATAATATTTTGTATTACTGGAATGATTTAAAGGGGTAATGACATGAGGAATCAAATTTTCCTTGATTTTTTGACATATAAAAATTAATTGTACTATAAAAACATACTGTAAGTTTCAGAACTCAAAACTTCCCCCTTAATAGAAAAAGAAAATGTATTTACTGTAAACCAAGCTGCAAAAACTGCTTTTTTTTGGAATTTGTGGATTTTGTGATGTCACAAGAATCAAAATGTCAGCAAAAGTCTGCCTCTACTGCAAGACATCAGTGCCCACTTTTACAATGTTACACCCTTGGCCCAACTCACTGGCACTCAGTCAGATAGAGAAGAGAGATGGACCTCATCTGTCATAGGAGATTCATCTATACCAAAGGGGACTTACACAGGACACCTTTCAAATTTTTTATTTATTTATTTTTACATAAAAATGCAAATGCAAATTCTTGTCTATTCAATTACTCATCTGATGGATGAGAGAGCTGTATGGTGTCCTATATGTAAACAGACATGGGAGATGTGAGAAGTTGAGCCAGATCAGCATCTCTGCTTTGTCAAGCCAAGTAAAGTCAAGTGGTTTTTATTGTCATTCAACCATATACAGTTAGTACAGTACACAGCGAAACAAGACAACGTTCCTCCAGGACCATGGTGCTACATAAAACAACATAGGACAAACACAGAACCACATGAAACTACACAGACTAAATAACATATCTACATAAAGTGCACGTGCAAACGTGTGCAAAAAGTACAGGACAGTAAAATAAATTACTAAAAGGAACAGGACAATAGGCACAGTGAGAGACAGTACACATTTGTAATCGAGTAGTGCAAAAAGATGACACTTTCAAAAATGCTAAATGTAAACATAACATACTATGAAATAGTGTTCATGTTCGTATGGACATAGCAGTTATTGAGGTAGCAGCCAGGTATAAAATGACTCTAATGAACTCTAATGTGCAAAAGTTGGATGGTGAACAGGTGTGTGTGTGTGTGTCAGTCCAGTCCCTGAGTATTGAGGAGTCTGATGGCATGAGGAAGAAGCTGTTACAGAGTCTGGCCGTAAGAACCCGAATGCTTCAGTACCTCTTGCCAGACGGCAAAAGGGTGAAGAGTTTGTGTGAGGGGTGTGTGGGGTCATCCACAATGCTGGTTGCTTTGCGGATGCAGCTGCTCAGGATGCTCTCAATAGTCCCTCTACAGAATGTAGTTAGGATGGGGGGTGGGAAATGTGCTTTTCTCAGCCTTTGAAAAAGTAGAGACGCTGCTGGGTTTTCTTGTTAATAGAGCTGGTGTTGAGGGACCAGGTGAGGTTCTCCGCCAGGTGAACACCAAGGAATTTGGTACTCTTGACGATTTCTGCAGAGGAGCCATCGATGTTCAGCAGAGAGTGTTCACTATGTGCTCTCCTGAAGTCAAAAACCATCTCTTTTGTTTTGTCCACATTCATAGACAGGTTGTTGGCTCTACACCAGTCCGTTAGCCGCTGCACCTCCTCTCTGTATGCTTTGGCCTGTTGAAGCACCAAAAAATCAGGAAAAGAGCACGGAAAACTCCTGATTGTTTCAGTGCAGGATTATGAAATTTGTGTTTCACCATGAATCGTATTACATACACCACCGTTCAGAAGTTTGTGGTCACTTGCCTGAAACATTTCTCATGATCTTAAAACCTTTTGATCTGAAGGCGTATGTTTGAAATTAGTTGTGTAGGCAAAAATATAATTGTGCCAACATATTAATATATTTAATTACAAACATTCTCTATTTAAAAAAAAGAAATGTTTTTGAAATGGATGACTTGGACCAAAAAAGAAAAGAAGCAAATTGATGGAAACTCCTTCAATACTGTTTAAAAAGCATCCCAGGGTGATACCTCAAGAAGTTGGTTGAGAAAATGCCAAGAGTACATTTCTGCAAAATCTAGGCAAAGGGTGGCCACTTTGAAGATGCTAAAATATAACTTATTTATTTGGATTTTTTTTAGTCACAACATACTTCCCATAATTTTTCTATTATTCCTTAGTTGAGATGACTTTACTATTATTCTAAAATGTGAGAAAAATTTAAAATAAAGAATGAGTAAGTGACCCTAAACTTTTGAATGGTAGTTGTGTATGTGTGTATTACGTTTGAACATTTCATTGTGGATTGTATGTGTTTTCGGCTCATATTAGCTTGTATTGCTTGTGAACCAGTCACAATATGATTCAAGCTTTACAAAGGAAATTTTATTGAAGGATGGAACAGTTAAAAACACTATTGGACCCGATCGCAAAACCGCAAGTAAACATTTTCATTAATTAATATTTCAAATGTTTGTTTGATTGTTTATGGTGCTTCAGATGCAATGTGTTGGATGTGCGTTATGTGTAAAACCTGAAATTTAGTTCTATAATACAGTGGTTCACTGCGCAAAGGTTGCCATGCAGAGCACTGCAGGTCCTCCAAAATGCCAAAGAGCTTTATTTGCACCGTGGTCTCCTCCGCCCAGATCTGGCATCTGAGGCCATCATGTAGTGGGCAGGACTGCAGTATATGTTCTGTTGTCATGCTGCTGGTCTGACAGGGATACTGGTCTGACTGGCCAATTCTGAACTTGGTGAATAGGTCTTGGTTCATTCAGTTGTGGCCTGTCCTCAGCCTGAATATGAGAACCTGCTCTGCCCTTGAGAGCAGGTGGTAGGGCTCATTTCGTTTGTAGAGTGGGTGCTGCTGCAGCCACTTGTTGTGTTGCTGTGCCTTGATGATGGTCTTGGCTTCTTTGTAGGTGGTTGACCTGTCACTCTGTTCCTTTGTAGTGCCTTCCTTTGCCAGAGTGTCTGTGGCTTCATTGCCTAATATGTTGCAGTGAGAGGGAACCCATTGCAGCACAACTGTATGGGCTCTGCACAGGGAGGTCAAGGCAGACGACAGGTCGTTCAGTTATTTGTCTCTGGCAGTACCTAGCCTGTAGGACTGACTTGGCGTCGATGAAGAACACAGCGTTGTTAAAGGAGAATGGACTGTGCTCCATGTGGGCTGCACCTGTCTTGAGCGCTGCTGCTTCAGCCTTGAAATATGTATGTATTTGAGGGGCTGCACAATGTTATCCAATCAAGACAATTGGCCTTTACCCCAATTAGTATGACATGACCCCTTTAACACTTTCATCTACAGCACAACAGAAAATGTATATCTAGCACACTGACTATTCAGTGCTATGTTGAAATGGGGCATAGAATTTGTCATTTGGGTGAGTGGCGCTATAGTCAAATTGAAAAAATGTCAATTTGTGTCATAGCAATATTGTTCACCAGCAAAACCTGGTAAACTTGGCCTTTTTTGTGAAGTTGGTTGACCAAGTTTTGATGGTTAAGAAACCTGGTGGGGAAATCAGCCCACCAGCATCCAATGCTGTGGACCAGCATCTAAAAGACAACACATGCTGTGGTGACCAATTCTTCTAGTCTTGTCAGCAGGGTGCTTACTCATATATACCAAGGTCGTCTGTATAATATTTACCAGCTAAAGCCACAATTCTTCATCCAAATAAAAAATTATTCTCAAACAGAATGTGCAGGCATGATCGGCCACTCACACACAAGTCACATCCATTTCAACTTCATCTACTTTTGACTGAAAGTTTTGAAAAATTTGTAATGAACTCGGCCCTGCGATGGACTGGCGACCTGTCCAGGGTGTCCCCCGCCTTTCGCCCAATGTTAGCTGGGATAGGCTCCAGCCCCCCGCGACCCTGTACACAGGATAAGCGGTTGACAATGGATGGATGGATGGATGGATGTAATGAACTCTCTTGCTTTTAACACCTCAGGTTCTACTAACCCGTCCTCAGTCCCTCAGGATTGATTGTTTCCTACACCATTCGTCCTCATCAAAGAAAACCTTACCACTCACCTTCAGCGAGCAAAAACTGAAACACTGGGCTGAATCAAACATCCATGACTCAGACAAGAAATGATTCCGTCATCAGTGCCAGTAAAGCAAAACAAACTCAGTGCACATGAAAGAGAGGAAAACTGTTGGAAAGGATGGAGGGAGGAGAAAATGTTTGCCAGGAACATCTGTGCTCCCTGGGGGTAGGTCACCACTTGTTTGGGGTTTTGCGGTGGGAGCCAAGCACATGGAGGTGGGGAGGACGTATGCCTTGACTTCTGAAGAGGGTTTCTGGGTCCATCCTAATACTTAATTCTGTGTCCCCACTGCTCCCTGCCTGATAACAAATTACCAGATTAAAATTTTATTGCTTGCTCTTTCATAGCTCCAGAGAGTTAATAAAGTTGTCAGTTTTCATTTAATGGGATAGTTCACCCAAAAATGAAAGTTCACTCCCCTCAAGCTGTTCAAAACCCATATGACTTTTATTCTTCTGTGGAACAGAGAGGAATTTTGAAGAATTTTGACACAGCTCTTTTTACCATTCCATGAAAGTGAATGGTGACTGAGACAGAACATTTCCATACAGGTTTCCATATGGGTAAATTATGACAGATTTTTTTTTTAGGGTAAAAGTCTCTATTTTAAAGGCTCATCATTTAATCTTGCTGCTTGTCTAGTTAAAACAATCAAGATATTATTTAGAGATCTCATTTCGATTATTCTTTCCTATAGGGCCACACACCATCATATTTCAGCCACAGAAGAAGCAGACAGAACTCACTTGGCATAAGCTGGTTGCTGAAAATCAATAGTGTCAACTTTCTGACAATAACACAGAAGCAAGCCCTTTAGCCTCAAAACACTGATTTGCAATGAGCTATTAGCTTACTGAAAATATCACAAATGCCAGCAGTATCAGTGTGGAAGTGAGCTGGGACACAATGAGGAAGTGTGCAAGTTTTAATACCACCTTTAAAGGGATTAGAACTGAAAGAGAGCAATCAGTAGTGGCTTCTGAAATGAAAACTTATGACATTTGCAAATGAAAGTGACACATACTTTATCTTAAAAACCCTAAGAAAAAGCTAATGATCCAAAAATGACATTTAAGTGATGCTGTTTGTGCAATGAGCTGTTCTCAATAGTAAATAGTAGTTACAATAGTAATGGTGACAGAGGAAATGGTCTTTAGTTTATAGAGGGACTGGCACTGGAGCTGAGCAGCATGGGGATAGAAGATTTGGAACAGCACATGGGTAAGCTAGCAAAGATTGGCATCAGGTCAAGTGGGTTAAGCAGGCTTAGCATGTTGCATAATTGGGCAAGCTTTTGGACAGATTGTTTTGTAGGGCCTGGCTTGCTAAGCCAAGGCTGGGATGGTTTAGGGCACAAATGTGTGCATAAGTTTGATATTTGTCTGCCAGTCCACACTCAACAGGGCTGCAGGGGCCTTTGAGATAAGACAGGCCACAAATGGAAACACATGCCAAAAACACATGCACATACAGCATTTATAGTACTTGTCCACTCGAACCTTCACACCATTTTTTCCCTTCAATGAACTCTCGTGATTTTGCCATTCCCAGCAACAATCTGTGCAATCCTTAAAACCCTCTTGATACCCTCAATGCAATAAAAGTTTTGTGTTTTTCAGTCTGTTTCATTGTTGTGAAATAGAGGCTATCACTTGGTTAAAAAAGGGACAAACCCTTTGATTATGTGCTGCCCCAACTTCCTGCTTCAATAGGAAACATGTCAAACAGGAAAGAAAACTGCACTCATCAAGTCATGGGGTTCTTAAAGAAATAATTCACCCAAAAATGAAAATTCTCTCATCATTTACTTGCCTCATGCCCTCTAAGATGTGTTTGACTTTCTCTCTTCTACTGAACACAAACAAAGTTTTTAGAAGAATATCTCAGATATGTAGGTCCATACAATGCAAGTGAATGGTGATTAGGCCTTTCAAGCTCCAAAAAGGAGATAAAGTCATCATAAATATAATCCATCAGACTCTTCTGAAGCAATCCAGTTGGATTTGGGTGAGAACAGACCAAAATATAACTCCTTTTCACTGTACATCTTGGCATTGCAGTCTCTAGGCACCATCATGATTTCAAGCTTGATAAAACTTCCTAGGACTGGATGCATGCGCAGAGCACTAGATGATGCTATGAAAGGATGGACTAAACATTTAAATATGAGAAAAAAACAAATGTCCCCCTTGAAATCCTTCCCATTTCAATAGAACGCAACAGAGCCCACCCACCTTTTTATCAAGCTTGGTTCCCAAAGTTTTTATCCGATTAATTCTTTCCATAAGGATGTCATAAAATCGTTCATAAAAGAGTTTTAAGCCATGAGCCAAACTAACCAGCTCTGAGGTGAATCAAAAACATTAAAAACTTTGATTTAAAACAAAAAAGTATTTGAAAATCAGACAAAAAGACAAAAGGTACAAGACATGAACTACAGAACAATACCATGAAGCACTGCAAATGATGTAATCAAATTTAAAAAAAGATTGGAAAAAAAATGAATTATTGATTTAAAGTAGCTGATAAGAATAGAATATAATATTTAATGAGAGAGGTCAATAAAAATGGCCAGAATGGTTTGAACTTACAAAGTCTACGGTAACTCGGATAACCACTCTGTGCAATTGTGGTGAGAAGAATAACATCTCAGAATGATATTCTGAGATGCGGGTTGGCATTGCTTTGGCGGCACAAGGGGGACCTAATGTTGTGGCTGATCGGTGTATACTGTATATACTGTATATATATATATATATATATATATATATATATATATATATATATATATAAACTAAAAATATTTAGTGTAGGGAGACCAACTCGATTACATCATGAGAATGATCGGTCGCTGCAGTGCTCTTTTGCCGTGCTCTATTTGCTGTGATTCTCTTATTGGATGGTCTTTTTCTGCTTGATCACGTGTAGTGTAGTTTTCATCAGAAATTCTGCATTAAGCACGATTTTGAAAAAATGAAGTTGAAATAACATGGATTGATGGCTTCAACAGGAGCATGTACAAGCGATGAACACCCTCAGAGTTCACAGTAAGTCTGTCTTTAAAGGTTTATGAGTTATTAAATAAATTCCCGACTGGAAAAAATGTATAGGATTTTTACTTCCAGAACTAGACTGTTACACTCTATTGTGCTTTATGTCCATCTTTGCCCCAGTAAATCACACCCCCAGCAACAACAAAAAAAATCCCTCTAGGACCACTGCGTTTCATCCTATCAGAGCTGTGAGCAGAAAATCTCTTTTCTCAAATCCAATATATGCACACATCTGAAACTTTAACTGCTGTCATTAAGCATCTGCTTCAAAATTCTCCTTAAGCATTCGTTAAGCAAAACCAAATCTTTTCCCAGACTATTCAGCACAACAATGAACACAGATGCTGATTACGGTGTAAATTATTCTGAAATGACATGCCTGCTGTCCTCTCAAAAATTAATGTGCTTAAACACTTTGATATATTTATAAAACTGTGCAATATTGAGTGTTTACAGATAACCAATGGTTCTAATCAATCTCCAGCACTCGCACATGCTGTCGGCACCTCTGATCTGAGGCCTGTGCACCTGCTGTGCTTTAGAGACCTTTAAATTGGAGGTAAGAATTGAAATAAGAACAAACACAAACCAACTACAACACTACATCAAACGAGACGTGAGAGGTGAGCTGAATATTGAAAACAATTCGATAAACAAGAATGAGAGAAATTAAAAGCAAGAGTTGCGCCAAGTTAACTTTTCTGTTTGGGTGTACCAAGAGGACCATTTTATTGCTCTGATATTGCTCTTTCTCAGTTCAGGATACTCTGAAATGTTTCATTTAAATATGTTGCTCAAATTCTCCTTAAATACATCAGGAAAATAAGAATGGAAAGACAAAGGAGACAATTGCTGATGCACAGGTTATAAAGCTATAGAATTCATGTAAAATGCATAGGTCAGATATTTTGGTCTTTTGATTGCAGACAGTAGAGCCTTAAATCTTGACACAGTTTGAGAAATTGTTGAGATCTCTTTTGAAACTCTAGAGGAGACAATATGTGAGATTGCCGTGGTCTTTTTCTCAGGAAGCAAAACTAAGACTCAAATGGATAGTTCACTTAACGGTGTTGGAACAACATGAGGTGAGTACCCAGGTGAAAAAGACGTACAATTAAGTGTATTAAAAATGCATTACATTATATTTGTATCGTACTAAAAACATATTTAAGTACATTTTTAATACACTTAATTGTACGTCTTTTTCACCTGGGTAAATTATGACAGAATTGTAACTTTTGAGTGAACCATCCCTTTAAGCAATAGTCTACAATTAATTTCATTGAAACAAATTGAGATATGAAAGAGATCTCATTTGTGATTTTTCTTCTCTACACACAGATACACACCCTGATGATTATTGTTTCAGCTGAGCTTGCAATTTGGATTTTTGTCTAATTAATTCTGGAAAAGACAGAGCATTTCACAGGACACTGATAGCTTAAAGCCCTCTAAAGAACATCAATGCATTCCAAGAATGTGAATCAAACAGCCTGAGAAGCCTAGTTTATGGTTTAACCATGACAAAATCTGATATCATAATACACACACCCATGTACGGCAACGTGTTTATAAAAACACGTCATTTCAAATATTAATTATTTATAATATTGTAATATTTGGGTGGGCCAGGGTGAGCCATGGCCCACCCAAATTAGACCCAGGCCCACATAGAACATTTTAGATTATTCTTTTACTTAAAATACATAATTAGAAAATAGTTAAAAAAATGCATACAATTCTGATTTCTGAATGTGTGAAAGAAATGTTTGAATGTGCCACTTCTCAGTTGTTAAGGAAAATGTTGGCCCCTCCATTTTGTAGGCCCACCCAAAAGTAATTTCCTTGCTACGCCCTTGATTTAAACACAATCTCCTTGTCCTGTTCTCTTTGCACACACACGCACGCACGCACGGACGGACGGACACACACACACGCGCACGCACGCACGCACGCACGCACGCACGCACGCACACACACACACACACACACTAATCATTTTCATTAACCTGCCTAGAAAATTCAATGCCATTTGCATCAGGACCTTTTCAAATCGCAGTTCTAAGCTTGACCTATTAGAGTTGTTATGCTATCAGCGATAGGTGTGACATGAGGAAATTAATGTCTGTTTAATCAGCATCCTCTGACAACACAAACTGATACAAACTCAGGCTCTATTGTGCTGCCTGTTGTTTAAAAAGATAAAGCGGCCATTTGTGATCCAGTGTGCGGCCACCTAAATAAAAGTTGAAAGCAATACCAGTTATGTGACAGCATCAGATGTGCTCTTTCAAAAAGGCCATCTGACATGCTTGATATGCAAATGTTCTCTCCTCATTTGCTCTGAACAGAAGATAGAGTCCTGAGATTGTGTGAGGTAAGCACTGTTTAAAGATGTCAAATAAAAACATTTTAAGGTTCTGGTGATAGCCCTTATACCAGCATCCTATATGCAGTGTCTGTTTATTGGTGCAATTAAAAAAAATAAAATAATAATAATTAGTCCACCTGGCAGCCATCTTGGTAATGCCCCCCCCCCCCCACCCCCGCCCTGCCCTGCCCTGCCCTGCCACTGTTTATAGTCTTACACATAGAGCTCCTTTCTACATGAATGGGGAAAGACTGAAATCTCACAAGCAAATCACCAATAAAACATAAAAATTGTGGACAGGCCGCCTCCGTCCTGCATACCATGGCCCTCCTGCAAATTCACCAGGCCAAGGCACTCAAAGATCTGCACTTGGGTAATCCTGACCCCGACGTGTTGCAGGAACTGCGCTCTGTGACCAACCTCACTCTCCGGGCCATGAAGGTCACAGCACGGACACTCGGGTAGGCGATGGCCACCCTCGTGGTCCAGGAACGTCATCTATGGCTGTACCTGGTCGAGATGAGGGAGGTATGATCCATTTGCTCACAGAGGGCGTCCTCCTGTGGCTTCCAAATGTCAGGCAACTCCGCCTCAACCTGGGCTCAGCTCTCAGCCCAGCATCGAGCGCCCTGCAGAAAGCACACACCCCCTGTCTCCCGAACATCCTCGAGGACCCGGAAGGCAAGCATTCCTTAGACGGACTACCCAGAGAATAAGACGTTTTCTACGGAGCTGGTAAGTAGACCACTTTGTCCCCTGGTGGAGGGCCTGGAGGAGAATCCTTATTTAAAGTTATTTCCTTTCGCATCCCCTTCGGGCTGCGGTACCCATTCTCAATAAAATAGCAATTTTATCTGGCCCGCAAATGCCGTTCGCACGGCAACCCGCTGCCACACTTCAGCAGTCCCGGCACCCCGGACGCGGATCTCTCGCCTCCGTACCCACGACTGCTGCCCCCCAGCCGGCCAGTTCTGATGAGTCTAGGAGAAACTTACACGTGACCTACCTCAGTGCACGGCGAAGAAGCCAACACCCTAAGTGCGGAGATCGAGACCCTCTTACTCAAAGACGCAATAGAGCCTGTCCCTCCAGCTGAGATGAAGAAGGGTTTCTGCAGCCCTTACTTCATCGTACCAAGAAAGGCTGCGGCTTACGCCCGATCTTGGACTTGCGAGTTTTCAACCGGGCCTTACAAAAACTCATGTTCAAAACTACTGTGCGCCCACAGGGACCAGGTGCTCAGGCACATCAGCCGTCTAGGGCTTCAGGTCAATTGGGAAAAGAGCAAGCTCAACCCGGTTCAGAGCATCTCTTTTCTCGGCATCTCAATGACAGCTCGCCTCACCAACAAGTGCGCGCAGTCGGTGCTTAAATGCCTCACCTTATTCAAGCCAGGCACAGCGGTTCCTCTAAAACAATTCCAGACGCTCCTGGGGCATATGGCATCCTCCGCGGCAGTCGCGCCACCGGGGTTGATGCATATGAGACCGCTTCAGCACTGGAGTCCCAAGATGGGCATGGTGCCGCAGCACGTACCGTGTGTTCATCACCCCTGCCTGCCTTTCAACCCCTGAACAGACCTCTGTTTTCTGCGGACAGGAGTCCCCCTAAAGCAGGTGTCCCAACAAATTCTGGTCACCACAGATGCCTCCAAACAGGGTTTGGGGGCCATGTGCAATGGGCACGCAGTCGCCGGCTCCTGGACGGGGCCTCGGCTGGGTTGGCACATCAACTGTCTAGAGTTGCTGGCGGTAATCCTTGCCCTGCGGAGGTTTCTTCCACTAATACAGGGCAAGCATGTCTTGATTCGCTCAGACAGCACCGCTACGATAGCGTACATAAAGAGCCAAGTCGGCGTTCACTCTCATTATATGTCACAACTCGCCCGCCATCCCCTCCTTTGGAGCCAGCAGCGACTCGGGTCATTGCGTGCCACTCACATCCCAGGCAACCTCAACACGGCAGCGGACACGCTGTTGCGACAAGGTATGCTCAACGGAGAGTAGAGGCTTACAGCAAAAAGACCAACTACAGCCTTTCAAATAAAAATCCTAAATCGTCTCATTGGCAAAGACAGGACTTTCTTTCCAACAGCCACCATGTTGAGTGTTGTAATGTCTCCCATTCATTTTTTAACAAGTTGCCTTCCTTATTCTGTCTGTTAGTGCATAATGTTAGCTTGTACAGTACAGTATGTGGCCAACTACACTGACAATTACTTCCTGTTTACATTTCAGGCTGAGCTAAAATAGATCTTACAGAAACTTGCGTTTACTGTAAAATCCAAAAGCATTACCAAGTTTCTTAGCTAGCAAACGAATCTATCTCTGTTTCTGTCTCTGCATCTTTCTACAATGTTATTTTGTATTTTCTGTTCACTTCCACTCTCTCTGCATCTGTTTCCTTATCTGTGTCTGTTTGTCCTCCACTCTCCCTGAATCCTCTGGCAGTCTGTCTTCTATCTCGTTTTGTCTTTCTGTCTCTTCATTTCGACAAAAGCTTGTCTCTCAGCTGAGTTTCCACCTCTGAATCTCACAGCTTGTAAGTTGTTGTTCGTTAGACGTTGCAGATAGGACACTGGGGCTGAGAACTCACAGCAGCTGTCAAAAAGAGAAATAAAGCTGTATGCAAGATCATGAATTTCTTATGTTTGAACTTTAAAATAGATCCTTGTAGAGTAAGAACAGCAACACAATAGCAGGAAAAGGGCTTTGAGGAACTGAATAAATCAGAGTCAGATGGTGAAAGTAGTTGGAGCCAGGGGTTAAATTGGGATTTCAGAGGTGGGGGAACCCTACAATTGGGGTTGTTATAAATAAAATGTACAAATAAAATGTAATTAATAAAAATGTTGTAATAACATACATGGGTGTCTAAATATGGATATATAGGCCTCTTTGGTATGTAATTCATAGAAGTTTTTTTATTTATTTCAATGAATCAATTTGATTGAGCTTCTGTTTTAATGATTTGTTGATTATTATTTATTGATGTCATCAACTTAATTGTAAAAATACATCATTACATGGAAAATTTGGTTAAGTAGATGAACCAGTAGATGAATAAATAAAAAATTATATCACATATATTTTATACATTTTATAAAAATCAGAAGTTACCTTCAGACCTAGGTTGGAAGTCATCTTATATAACCAGCTTAACTTTAAGTCTAATGTTACAATTTAAAGGTAAATGCCAATTGTTTTTAACAGGGGAAACAAACACCTTCTGCATGACCACTTTTTACTCAAACTGTTATTCTCATAATATAATTTGCAATGACAAATTTGCATTAAATTATAAGAGTTTAAATTCTTCACTGCCGCTTGAATTCTAATTTTCACTACAGTGAATCCCACTGTATATTTGCTTGGGAAAACAAAAATCCAAAAACAAAATAAAATACAAATAAATGCTGAATCAACACAAAGGGAGTACACAAATAACAATGAAACCTTTTACAGTGTGTTGGTCGAGCGGTCTTCTGTTCTCAAGTTGTAGGCCTATGATATTTTGATCAGATGTTGCTTTGGATGTGATTGATTCCTGATTTAAAACCCCTTCGGGTATTCAGCTTTTAACAAAACTAAACAAATCGCTACTGCATATCAGTCGATCTAAGAAAGGGGTGAGCAGTTGATTCCATATTACATGATTTCTAAGAATCAGAGATTGGACTGAGGCATGGTACTGAAGCAGAACGTGTGTCTACTGTATATGCGTGGGCATGCAGTTTCGTGCTGCTCTCATATTCTGCCTCTACCAGGTCCACAACTAACTAGAGCGAAGCATAATGAGCTTGAAATATTTTTGAACAACTTACTAAATAGAGACTGAATGTCTCAAGGTGATCAAACAAAAACCGCAACGGAGAATACAATAAATGGGACGGATTGACAAACAAGCACATTTTTTTCCTTTTTGGAATTTAATGTGCCGGAACGCCATTCCAGAATATAACGGCCCAATTTAACCCCTGGTTAGAGCCAAGTTACAGTAAGTTTATTTAGCCAGTGGAAACAGCATTGAGACGAAGGTTCAAAAGCAGATAGAGAATGCAAATTGAGAATGTTGTATAAATCTGGGATCTGTGAGTGTAATGTTTGTTTAAAGAGCATGAGCACACTACAAAACTATACAATACTGTAAAATTATACAAATAAATAAATAAAGAAAAATAAAGAAATTCTAGTTAAAATTTTTTGTCTTTCAGTAAAAATCTTCTTTAAAACAAGACACATTTACATGACCTGTTTTTAAATTTATTTTATTGAATTTAATTTGAGTTTATTAAATAGTTTTTATTGAACAGTTTTAATAACAACACATAACTCATGCTTAAAAGAAAAAAAAAAATCCATATGGGCAGCACAATAATCTAAATTTAAGATATATTCCACAAAAGCAAGCCTTTTTATCCTACAAACGTTTGCTTTTGAAGTTTTTTTTCTCGTTTTAAAGATGTTTCAGATATTCTTTCTGGAAAACAAGACAACAATACTGATTACTGATTCATGTAGTAGATTTGAGTTTGTTTGTTTAAGACTGTATGACTGTGAGTTTCGGCCTTTAGGTTTGAATAAACAAAGGAAGTCTGTGTTTTTCAGATGGGAATTGATCAAATGGGCCAGCATTTTCCTGACTCTGCAATAGTACACAGTTTCTCTTATACAACAAGCAAATTTTGCCAACTTACGTGCATTACCTCTTAAAACACAACAAAACAAGCTCATTGACTTACAAATTCTTGTGAACAAACATAGTAAAACATTTCAACCCACTGTAACTTGAAACTTGCATTTAATTGCTGCCATAAAGAAATTGTTCACCCAAAAATGAAAATTATAAAGGAAAATTGAACCCATTTGACTCTATCCTCCGTGGAACACAAAAGGAGATGTTAGGAAGTATTTTAGCATCAGCCACCATTCACGTTCATTGCACATTTTTTCCAGACAATGAAAGTAATTGGGAACTGCGGCTAACATTCTGCTTAATGTCTCATTTGTTTTCCAAAGAACAAAGAAAGTAAAATGTGTTTGGAATGACAAGAGGGTGAGTAAATGATGACATCATTTCCATTTTTGAGTGAACTATCCCTCAAATTAATATTCCAGGTTCAAAATAATTTAAGCTCAATCGCCAGTGTTTGTAGTATAATGCTGATTACCACACACACCCACACACACACACACACACACACACACACACACACACACACACACACACACACACACAAAGTTTAGACTCGTCCCTCCTTTTCTTTAAAAAAAGAAAGTCTGAATTCCAGGATTCCATGATTTTAGTGTGATTAAATCTCTTACTAACCTTTTCTGTGTAAAGTTATACCGTTTTACAACTTCCTTCCATGACGAATAAATGGCATAAACCCTAAAACAACCGCAAAAACGACGATTAAAACCACTTTAAAGCTCACGTGATACACAAGTTTTAACAATAGAATGAATTTAAGTGCTTTTTATACAATTATAAGCTTTATATTTCTGCCTTTTAACCTTCTGATACCCCCGGTGTGAAGACTGTGTTGTGATATTTTAAATAACAATAAGCTATAGAAAATCTTTTATGTGTCCATGAGTATTGGTTATTCATGTTTTTGAGACATTACAGACATTACAGCTGATTTTCTGTAAAGCTGAATAAAAGTTCTTATTCAAACTTATATCCAGCATCATCCAATCACTGCCAACCATGTTAAAATAAAATGTTGCGTTGTAAACTTCTGAATCTCTGTATTGACTACCATTATCCCATGTCAGCCAAACAGTACTGGTGAGTTGTCCAAACATCAGCTGCAGCCAAAAATTTTACTTTTGGTTGGCTTGTAGGATTGAATGCACTTAGATTGAATGTTGCATAGAAAGTTAAAGGATGCTCCCTTACTCCCCTATTTAGTGAATGACTTAACCTCCAGTGTGCTGTCTGTCTTCACTGATCTCAGAACAGTTTGAAATGCACCTTATTTTCATCCTAAGTCCATATAAAGCCTCTGAAAGCAACATTTTCAGCTTTTGTATTAACCCATTAATCCTCAATGTTAAATTGCATAGTGAATTTATAGGAATGCCTTTACTAATGTTAATTAATATAATCATATTGCACCGAGACAACAAAATAAAATATAACAAAATTTATATTTTAAAATTAAGCAAAATGACCCACAGATTTGTTAGAGGTGAAAGTTATTAAAAATTACTAACATATTTTTTCTACTTTTGAGGAAATGAGGTAAGGGTTTCCACATATGTGGACATATGTTTATCAGGGCACTGATACACAAAAAATGAAAACAGGTTTGAAGGAAAAAAAACTTAAAGAGGTTTCTTACCAGAGGCACTTATGTTGGCAATGTGTCCGTAGCAGGGATGTGCACGAGTAGTCAAATATTTGAAGATGAGTTCTGCAATAATTAGTCGAATAGCAAAAATACTATTCAAATGTTGTATAGTTTTGCTTTGCTGGCCATATATACAGTGAGATGCATGTTAAATCCTGAACACACAAACTAAAACTGTAATGCACTGTGTGGCGCTGTTGAGTGTGGACACAAGTTGATCACATTCGTTGAGCAAACTGTTCTGTCAGTATGTTCAGATGGACACCAGAAAATCGGGATATTTTGAGAATGTGGCTTACTGTGGGAAAGCTGAATTGCAGTTTAAATGTACTGGATAAGCAATGTACACTTTACAGCAATGTACACTTTACAAGGTTAAACCCTCTAAAAATTGGCCCCATTCACTTCCATTGTATGTGCCTAACTATATCCACAATAATTGCTTTTTTTCAAGAAAATGAGTCAAAATAATTTTTTTATGCCGCAAATGCTATTGAATTAACTTAACTTGTATTGAACTCAGAATATTCCTTTAAGTTTATTAAACTCTGAGTTCACTTGAACCAAAGAAATCAAGTTTAAACTGTGAAAACTCCTAGTACAAATGCCTGTAATTATTGTGACGAGTCTAATGGATGTAAACAAACATGTTATTATAACATAGCTTAATGATTAATACATTTTTACAGTGTACCAAAAAGTAGGAACTAAACTATAATTTGTCTAAACTACAACCCCAAAACCCCCAAATGACACTCTGCACAGTGGATATTCTGGAAGATGGGGACAAGCTTTAGCACTCCAACATTCTTTTAAAAGCACCTTCCTTTCTCAGAGGTACTATATCCATTTAACTATGCATCCACTGCACTAGAATTTAGAGATATAAATCTTTAAAAGGCAAAGCAAAATTATGTCAACCCCCTTTCTGTACCGGAGGCTAAAAGAGACTACAAAACCTCTCCTGAATGATTTTTTTCTGAGGTAGCTTTAAAAAGCCCAGAGAGGTTTATTCCCAGCATTTTATCTAGGTGTTATATGAACACATAATGGAAGAACAGGGTTACACTGTTTGTTGTGGCCGTTATCCAGGGATGAGCAGTCCAACAAAAACATCCCCACTCTGAGATAAGACAGCCACAGCAGCGAGATTGCAAACCAGTCACAGCTGAGAGTGGACAGACCATTACCAGTGACTGACTTGAGCGATATGACTGAAACTGTAAACCACAGTCTTACTCCAGATCAAATGCTGGATTTTCTGAAGATTTACAGAAGACTTGATG
The DNA here is from genome assembly GCF_025860055.1 of Xyrauchen texanus. Lineage (NCBI taxonomy): Eukaryota > Metazoa > Chordata > Actinopteri > Cypriniformes > Catostomidae > Xyrauchen > Xyrauchen texanus. The sequence continues at coordinate 20,574,061 of NC_068291.1, forward strand.
GACTGTCCTAGACCTCATTGTGCAAAATACGCCCAAACCACTTTCACAATGAATATTCAATTGTTTTAAAGTTGAGTATGGCTGATCAGATTCCTTCATCCTTTCACTCTCAGTTCCACTATCATTTCACAAACATTTTTCTCTCTTTTGTACATTCTCCACCAATACATCTAGAGAATCCATTCCAAGTCCATTGTCTGATAAGGAAAACTGGCATAAATGTAAGGAGTGAAATCTCCCATTATAAGCTGGCCTCACCTTATCAAACTGATGTTTACCTGTGCCTGACACCAGTCATATGCCCAAAACCATTACCGACAACCGTGTTATCACGGGAAGCCAGGCGACAGCTGAATTTCTGAAATCCAAATTTCTGAGTGCACAAAGCAAGCCTTCTGCCTATCTGCAAATCCATGAGATTGAGCAGTTTTAATCCAATACCTGTTTAACGTCAGTGGTGACGAATGGATGTGTGGTGCAAATTCATCACTGATAGACGGCTAATTAACCTCAGGTCAATAAGATGCAGGTAACAGGCTGATTTTTCTCTTGTGTACATGAATAATGAGTGCTTTATTTAGCCATTCCCCACATAATGGCACTCTTTGGAGCTCTGGAGTGATGTCACTGCAGTGCAATAATGCATCAAATCCAGGTAGGTTACTCCATTCTGCATAACATAGGCTACATTCACACAGCAGCAGAAAACAGTTGTCAGTCTTGTTTTAGAGTGTTAAATATGGTTATGTTCCCACACAGATTGGTTATGAACAAGAATGACAACCGCAGTCTATATGTGAACATACTGTCCATTAATTAACTCTATAAAACCTGACATGAAATAATAGTCTGAAAATTATAATTTTATTCGATCATATTTGATACATCAGACTTAAAAGGTCATTATCCTCCAGAGACCCAGTTATTCATTTTTGCATAGGACGTTTGGTATTTACTTTTCTCTTTGCCCACACTACATGCCAGAATAGTAAATATTTACTAAATTAAAAGGACTCCATGGGCTTTTCAGAGAAACCCAATGTTTGGTAGTTTGGCAATGACAACTTCCTCTCCTTTGTCTATAGATATGTATCTATGATAGTTGTAATTGAATGACATTACAATTCAACACATCAAATACAATATGAATAAAATATATTTAAAAAGAATTTAAAACAAAATTGTATCTTATGTTTTTTTTACAAAGATGACATAACGTCCTGGGACACCTGAGACAGGAGGACACCCTTGGTAACGAGCAGATGGGGTGCGGTATCTTGAGCCGTGCCGGTGTAGGATGTGTTGGATAGCCTCTGTCTGCTGCTTCACTTGGCTGTCAGGGACGACGTAAACCTACAGGCCCTGGATGGGAGCTTCGGGCGCCCGCGCCAGATGGCAGTGCTCTGTGGGTATAGGCGCACTGCGAGCGCCTTATCCACAGGGGGGATCCCCGAATACCCCTTGGTCACCCCACCATCGAGGGTAGTGAGGGCGGTGGAGCTGAAAGATCGGGACCGGGCAGTAAAAGGTGCCTCCCACGACCTTATCAGCTTCACATGTACTTCCGGGAAGAAAGGAGCTAGGGCTCACATGGCTGTGAGCGGCGCTGCAGGCCCAGGAACCAATCATCGAGGCACGAGGGTTCAGGGGAGAGCGGAGGGTTCCACTCTAGCCCAATGCTCACGGCTGCCTGGGAAAGCATGTCCATCATTTTGGTGTTAGCCTGTGACTGGGCGACCGTACCCGAGGGCTGAAGCCCAGCCGAGGCCTCCGATCCCGACTGGACAAGTCCCCAAGGTGGATAGGGCGGTTGCGTTCCACCTGTGCCCCGAAGAGCCAGTGCCACCGGACAGGACGCCTCCGCCCTGCATGCCATGGGTCTCATGCAAGTCCACCAAGCCAAGGCACTTAAGGATCTGCACTTGGGTAGTACTGGCCCCGATGTGCAACTGACCTCGCTCTCAGAGCCATGAAGGTCACAGCGTGGGCACTCGGGCAGGCGATGGTCACCCTTGTGGTCCAGGTCGAGATGTGCGACGTTGACAAGGCTCGAGGGCATCCCCTGCGTCCAAGCAACAGGCAGCTCCGCCTCAACCCTAGCCCAGCTCTCAGCCCGGCATCGAGAACCATCGAGCACATGCCCCCCGTCTCCAGGACATCCTCTAGGACCTGGAAGGCTCCTAAGCACTCCTGAGATGGAAGACCCAGGGATTCAGATGTTTGCTCCGGAGCTGGTACCAAGACCACTCCATCCCAAGGTGGAGAGCAGGCAGGAAAATCCTTGTTTTCCCACATTGTTAATAAAAGAGCGATTTCCTCACTTTCTGGGTCATCTAGCCGGTGCGCGCAGTACTCACGGCACCCCGGCAACAAAAACCCCAGTCCCGGCTCCCCGGATGCAGTTACTTCATCTCCGGACCCACGACTCCCCTTCCCCGGTGGGCCGGCACTGACGAGTTCCAAGGACGTCTTCACAGGACCTCCTCCTCAGTCTCTAACCTGCCCCCTGTCGGGTGCGCAGAGGTAGGTAAGTGCTTTGAGTCTTTTCTCAGCACCCAAGCGTCAGGACGCGCTTTTGCCTCCCGACGCATTATCGCCTGATCCCCTCGCTGCAAAGCTCCACCCGGTACGTAAAAAACGATCATCCCCTTAGTGCCCCTTGCACGGAGCTTTGACGCATGGCTTTCGCTGTCCAACCCGTCACGCTGGTTGACCAGGACCATCTGGCTCGGCTACGTGATAAAATTCGCCAGGCTCCCACCTCGTTTCAGCGGTATTCGCTCCACTTCGATGCAGGGCGAAAACGCCAGCACCTTATGGGCAGAGATTACAACTCTGCTACTCGAGTGGTGGTTGCATAGTGGGCTAAAGCACATAACTGTTAATCAGAAGGTCGCTGGTTCGATCCCCACAGCCACCACCATTGTGTCCTTGAGCAAGGCACTTAACTCCAGGATGCTCCGGGGGAATTGTCCCTGTAAATTGTCACTGTAAGTCTCTTTGGATAAAAGCGTCTGCCAAATGCATAAATGTAAATGTAAATGCTACTCAAGGACGATATAGAGCCTGTCCCTCCAGCCGAGATGTAGAAAGGTGTCTACAGTCCTTACTTCATCGTACCCAAAAAAGGCGACATCGACCCTTCCTACGGTTTGCGTTCGACAGCTAGGCATTTCAGTACAAGGTCCTCCCCTTCGGCCTGTTGCTGTCCCCGCATGTCTTCAACAAGGTCGCAGAGGAAAGCACAGCAACATTAATTATAGTTAGTAAGAGGAGCCCACGGCATGGCCGAGGGTCAGTTAGCAACTTTTTTAACAAGTTTTCTCTCTAAATGTAAAGCAATTGAAAGCCCATTCCCAAACATACAGCAACTTTTTGCATAACCGTGACAGAAAAGATCCTGGAAATGAAATTATATTTATATTAGCTGGCCATGTGATGTCGGTTAAATTCAAGCCTCTCCATGATTTTCAGTGATAAATTGATAAGTTAAGCCTACCAATCTCTCTTTATACACAATTTTTTTCTTCATTTTAATGCACTGTTTTTCATTTTCCATCTTCCTTTTCCTGTTCTTCACCCCAGGCCAGAATGCATTCCCCCTCTTACTTTTTGTCATGTGACAGTCAGAGCAATGGGCTATACAAAGGGTTAGCTATGAAGGTACCTGTTGATAAAATAAAAAAATACAAATGCAAATTTGAACCCATTTAAAATGGCTTTAAGTTCAAATTAAATCAAATAAAAGTTAAATAAAATACATCCTTTCAATATTGTTTACAATTATGCTTTTGATCATTTGTATGTATTCTAGAAGATTTAAAAAGTATGATTTTGACACACAGAGTGTTGGACTTTATACTCGAAGACCACGGTTCAAGACAAATCATACACGCAAGCGGACACGTGAGATGAGAGTGTCACAGAAGTGACAGAATGATGTGGTTATTTCAGAAAATGTGCTTTTCATTTCTCTTTTTATTTTCAGACACTATCGGTAAGGTTTAAGCATTGGTTAAGGGTTAGGATGTCTGTTTTGTGTCTACCTCTCATTTGATTTTAGATCACTATTGGTTAGGTATAAATTCAAGTTTTAGGCTTGGGAGGTACATTTTACTCATTAAAACATCCATCTAATATTCACCTTAAAAACTTTGTCTGATTACGACACCATTTCACATGCTTTTGGCACCCCCCGCTAGACATTTCACTGGGGAACTGCAGTCAAAAGTGTAATAAGGCATGTAATTCTGTTTTGCTAATATTTTGCCATGGTCAAATAATGAGAGCAGGCTGGAAAAGGGGATTGACTTTGGTAATCCGTTCATACAGACAGTTTTCAAGCTACTCCTCTAAGCTATACATTATGAACAGGACAATTTGGTCGTCACATCTGTCAGTAGCCTATACATGGTTGCGCTCATACTCACCCTGTAGAAGGAGTCATGATGCAGCCGCCACGGTCAACAGTCATCCTACAGCCGCACCCCCGCTCTGGAGTGTCGTGGTTCATTCCAAAGTTGTGGCCCAACTCATGGGCCAAAGTCACAGCAGCTCCTAGAGGATTGTCGGAGTGATCCTAGAAAACAACACAATGTCATCATATGTCACATCTTAAACCACTTTATGCTTTTCTTTATTGTTTCTTGATGCATTAATTATATTGTGAATTTCTGTAAACTAGCCTATATATATTATATTTAATATTAATTGATTCTGAAGGATAGAAAGAATGGAACAAAATGCATGTGTTTTGAGATACGTTTAAAAAGCGGATGTTCTTTTTACTAAAGATACATGCTCATGCGCAAGAAGCTGAATAAATGCGAGATGGAAGAATAAAAACATACTGGTTTGAAATTACTTAGAGTGAAAAACTACCCCAAAAAGTTAATAATTTAAAGTACAGTAAGAGGACAAAATTGGTTTTAGGCTTTATTCATTGCTTTAGACACTAATGCGGTTATTACGTTTCTTGAAGGACTATAACTGAAATCTGTTGCTCTGCATTTCCCTCTCAATAGATCTCTCTTTCAAACACACTCTCCTCACATTCTTCTTCGAACTCTTAAAGTCTCTTTTGACCTTGCCATAAAACACATACAGTACAAGTATCCTCTCACTTATTTTCCTTCATTTTGCTTTCTCATCTCCTCAATGTGCCCTCTACACTCTCACAACACAAGAGAAGGCAGCGGAGCTTCAGTACTATTCATTTCAACTGAGGTGAAGTATATCTTCCTGAAGCCTCAAGAGCATTTGAACGTGACCAGAACAGCAGTGCATTAGCCTTCAAACCCATTGTGGTGATGTGGGTGTGGCCGAGGGATGACTGTGGAGAGTGAGGCCGGGAGAGGAAGAATGGTAAGGATTGACACCTGTGTGAAATTATCTCTAACAGCTGTTCTGTGTTACAGTGAGAGCTGGAGAGGTATAAATATGGAGTCCAGGCCAGAGGAGGGAGAGCGGTGTACGCTGCTGAGTTCTTCTGTGTGTGTGTGTGTGTGTGTGTGTGTGTGTGTGTGTGTGTGTGTGTGTGTGTGTGTGCATGCGTGCATTTAAGCTGAAAAGCAAACCATTTATGTTACACTGAAAAGTGTGTGAAAATAAAGACTTGTGTTGAACATTTACCCTGCCCTCACTACTTGAGAACACAAGAACATCTTTCTGAATGTAGCTTCCATCTTTCCACACATCTATTTCCTGACTATCCTTTTCACTTTATTGTACATCCAAATGCCAATTCCAACCTTGATTACAGGATGGAGAATATGACAGGTTGATCTGAGCTTTCAGAGCCATCAGGGAAGATACTCTATATAACTGCTTCATTTAACTTATACAAGACCTATAGTGTGCTAGCAATGGCTGTAAATCTTGAATATGACTGACTTGCTCTTCTCTGAACATAATTGCAGACCAATACAGTGGTTAATGGCCTAGGAACTCCAGACTTAACTATGAAACCACCAAGCTTTTTAAGTACAGCTTCTCTCAATCATTTGCCAGATTGTGTAGGATATCTTAGACATCAAAAGACATTCCAACTTTGGATTCCTATAATCATGTGAGACATGTCCATCTGTGTTGTGGAAAGTCCTTGGAAACTGTAGCTTCTCAAGCTACAAGGTACACATAATTTGAAGTATACTATTAAGTCTTCTATTTAAAAAAATACTACACTACTAGCTACTAACAAAAGTAGCCAACTACAGGGTTGAAAATAACCATGATATGATTTCAAATGTAACCAAAGCCTTATTTTTCTGCTACAAATGAATGAATAAAAAGTTGTTTTTTGAATGAATGAATGAATGAATGCATGCATTAATGAACCATCTTAATTAGGTTGGCAGCATAAAACTTGAACACATAAATACAACAAACAAAACTATAGTTCATCCTAAATTATATCATAGTCAATAACATAGTAATGAAAAACGTCTAGGTTACGTATGTAACCTCCGTTCCCCGATGGAGGGAACGAGACGTTGTGTCAGAGAAGCGCCTCTCTTGGGTCTCTCTTGAGCGCCGATATTCACCTCTGAACTATGAAAAAAGGCCAATGAGAGTTGGCAACCAGTATTTGCATGTCCCGCCCCCAGACATACGGGTATTTAAGCGGTGCAAATACGGGAGTTCATTCAGGATTTTTCTGAGGAGCCGGAAATGGTCCGGCCACAACAGGGGCTCGGCTCAGCGACGTGGCAGGGGAGGACACAACGTCTCGTTCCCTCCATCGGGGAACGGAGGTTACATACGTAACCTAGACGTTCCCCTTCTGTCGCTCTCTCCACGTTGTGTCAGAGAAGCGACACTAGGGATCCACTTAAAAAGAGCCATGCGCTGAGCCGTGTACGTGATCTGCTGATACAGGAGCGAGCAGGTATTCCTACGTGCAGAACAACCAACTGTATCAGGCTGCACGTACCCTTCCCCAATGCCCCATTTAAGCCATCAGGATTCCTTATCGTTACCCTGGAGGGGGGAACAAGGTGATGGCCGCCAACATGGGAACAGGCCAGCCTGGCTGGGCCTCTTTTCTCTCTATGTTTCTCGCATAGAGCAACTACGGCCGGGGCCCTTACACGCATTGAGGGAAGGGGGTCTTAGCCCTTATTAGGGTGGAGAAGACCCTGCGGAGGCCACACCTACCCGGGAGGGGAGGCAAATTTTCAGTGGCAAATACATCGCATGGCCTATACTTATGTCTTATGCGGAAAAGAAGTACGGTGGTAGATCCAGCCTCGCAGACGGGTGAAGCATACAGCACGGCAACCGAGGCAGCTGTAACTGCCTAAGGGAAACATGTCAACTCGTGAGGGGACAGAACCGTGGTTTTACACACAGGGGGAGTCCGAACAGGAGGCCTTACCTGTGGGGCACCTATACCAGTACAGGGTAGCTTGCGGTACCCGCAGTGGTTTGGGTCGGCGAGTTCCTCCGCAGAACTGTGACCCACGAGGGCTAGGGAGGAGTAAACCAGTGTCCCAAACCTGGGATCTCCTGGGAGTGAAGGCGCACTGTTTCCCCTGGTTAGGGGGAAGGGCGCTGGGTGCAAGCGATTCACCCGGTCAGATCGTGGACGTGCCACCGAGTTCTACGGGCTCGGTACCTGAGAGAACACGGGACGATACTGACTCAACTCGGAGATTGTAGAATCTTGCAAAAGTGTTAGGTGTTGCCCAGCCCGCTGCTCTACAAATGTCTGCTAGGGCAGTGCCCCTAGCCAGTGCCCATGAGGACGCAACACTCCTGGTGGAGTGGGCTCGGACCCGCAAAGGGGGGCACAGCCTGGGTGTGATAAGCCAGGGAAATGGCGTCGACAACCCAGTGGGCGAGTCTCTGCTTGGAGACAGCATTCCCTTTCTGCTGTCCCCCAAAGCAGACGAAGAGCTGCTCAGAGCGTCTGGTGCTCTGTGTGCGGTCCAGGTAAATATGTAAGGCACATACTGGACACATCAGTGAAAGGGCTGGGTCTGCCTCCTTCCGGGGCAGCGCTTGCAGGTTCACCACCTGATCCCTGAAGGGTGTGGTAGGAACCTTGGGCAAGTAGCCCGGTCGCGGTCTTAGGATTACGAAAGTGTCCGCCGGACCAAACTCCAGGCAAGCGTCGCTAACAGAGAACGCATGCAGGTCCCCGACCCTCTTGATGGAAGCGAGAGCGATCAGCAGAGCGGTCTTGAGAGAGAGGGCCCTGAGTCCAACTGAGTCAAGCGGCTCGAAGGGGGGTCTCCGGAGTCCCATAAGGATGACCGAGAGATCCCAGGAGGGAAACAGGTTAGGCCGGGAGGAAGTCATCCTCCGGGCACCTTTTAGGAACCTGACGATTAAGTCGTGCTTACCAAGAGACTTGCCGTCTACCGTGTCGTGGTGGGTCGCGATAGCGGCAACATACACCTTGAGGGTGGAGGGGGACAGCCTCCTCTCCAGCCTCTCCTCAAGAAACATGAGCACTGACCTAACTGCGCACTTCTGCGGGTCTTTGGCTCGGGAAGAACACCAGTCCGCGAACAGACGCCACTTCAGGGTGTAAAGATGCCTGGTCGAAGGGGCTCTGGCTTGGTTAATAGTGTCTATGACGGCCGAAGGTAGGCCGGCTAGATCCTCCACATCCCGTCCAGGGACCAGATGTGGAGATTCCAGAGGTCTGGATGTGGATGCCAGAGCGTGCCCCGTCCCTGAGAAAGAAGGTCCTTCCTCAGGGGAATTCGCCAGGGAGGGGCTGTCATGAGGAGCGTGAGATCCGAAAACCACGTCCGGTTGGGCCAGTAGGGGGCCACCAGAGTGACTTGCTCCTTGTCCTCCCTGACTTTGCATAGCACCTGTGCAAGAAGGCTCACTGGGGGAAAAGCGTACTTGTGCAGCCCCGTTGGCCAGCTGTGCGCCAGAGCATCTGTCCCAAGGGGAGCCTCTGTGAGGGCATACCAGAGCAGACAGTGGGAGGTTTCCTGGGAGGCAAACAGGTCTACCTGGGCCTTGCCGAACCGGTCCCAAATCAGCTGGACCGATTGGGGGTGGAGCCTCCACTCTCCGCCGGGCAAGTTTTGTCTTGACAGCGCATCCGCTATCACATTGAGGTTGCCGGGGATGTGAGTGGCACGCAGTGACTCCAGTCGCTGCTGACTCCAAAGGAGGAGACGACGGGCGAGCTGTGACATGTGGAGGGAGCGTACTCCGCCTTGGCGGTTTATGTAGGCCACCACCGTGGTGCTGTCTGTCCTGACTAGGACATGCTTGCCACGAATCAACGGAAGAAATTTCTTCAGGGCAAGAAAAACGGCCAGCAGCTCTAGGCAGTTGATGTGCCAGCGCAGCGGCCTCAGTTCCACCGGCCTGCGGCTGCTGCGCCCGTTGCACACGGCGCCCAACCCAATTTGAGGCGTCGGTTGTAACCAGAACGCGACGGGACACCTGCTGCAAGGGTACTCCTGCCCGTAGAAAGCAGAGGTCTGTCCAGGGTTTGAAGGTTTGGCGGCAGGCAGGGGTAACTTCCACGCCGTGCGTGCCGTGGCGCCATGCTCATCTCGGGACTCAAGTCTGGAGCCAATGCTGAAGTGGTCTCATATGCATCAACCCCAGTGGCGCGGCTGCCGCGGAGGATGCCATATGCCCCAGGAGCCATTGGAAACGTTTCAAAGGGACCACGGTGCCTGGTTCAAAAGAAGCGAGGCATTCCAGCACTGACTGAGCACGCTCGTTGGAGAGACGTGCTGTCATTGAGACTGAGTCTAACTCCAAACCGAGAAAAGAGATGCTCTGGACCAGGGTGAGCTTGCTCTTTTCCCAGTTGACCTGAAACCCTAAACGGCCAAGGTGCTCGAGCACCTGGTCTCTGTGTGCGCATAGTAATTCCTGCGAGGAGGCCAAAATGAGCCAATCGTCGAGGTAACAAAGTATGCGTATGCCCGCTCCTCATAGCAGGGCAAGAGCCGCCTCTGCGACCTTCGTGAAGATGCGAGGGGACAGACACAGGCCGAAGGGGAGGACCTTGTAATGATATGCCTGGCCATCAAACGCGAACCGTAGAAAGGGTCGATGTCGAGGGCGAATTGAGACGTGGAAGTACGCGTACTTCAGGTCTACCGCTGCGAATCAATCTAGATGCCGGACGCCAGATAAAATTTGTTTCTGGGTAAGCATTTTGAACGGGAGTTTGGACAAGGTCAGATTGAAAACTTGCAGGTCCAAGATCGGTCGTATGCCACCGCCTTTCTTGGGTACAACGAAGTAAGGGCTGTAGAAACCCTTCTTCGTTTCGGTCGGAGGGACAGGCTCTATCGCGTCATTGATTAGAAGGGAGGCGATTTCCTCACGCAGGGAGTGGGCATGTTCGCCGTGCACTGCGGAGGAACGAACGCCCACGAAGGGGGGCGGACACCTGGCAAACTGAATTGCGTAACCGAGTCGGATGGTCCGGTGCAGCCACCGTGACGAGCTGGGCAGTGAAAGCCATGCCTCTAAGCTCCGTGCTAGGGGCACCAAGGGGACGAGTATTTTGGACGTACCCGGCAGGGCTTCGCAGCGGTGCGGAACAGGTAACGCGGCGTCGGGAGGCGCTGTGGCGTCCCGAGGCTCTGGTGCTGAGAATAAACTCAAAGCACTTACCTTGTTCTGCGCACCCGGCAGGGGGCGGGTTCATGACTGAGGAGGAGGTCTGATGCTGGCGTCCTCTGGACTCATCTGAACCGGCCGGCCGGGGAACAGTCGTGGGGCTGAGGGCGAGAGCACCGCATCCTGGGCGCCGAGACTGTTGAGGCCTGAAAGCACAGTGCCGTGAGAACGGCATTTGCGGGCCATGTGACCCAGAGGTAAAGGAAATAGCTCTTTTATTGAGAATTTGGGTACCGCAGCCCCCGTCAGGGGGTGCGGCAAATGAAAAAACAAAAGATTCTCCTCCCGGCCCTCCACCGGGGGACGGAGGGGTCTTACCACCTCCGGAGCTAACTTCTTGTACTCTGGGTCCGCTGTCTCAGGGACGCTTGGTAGCCTTCCGGGTCCTCGAAGGGGTCCGTGAGGCAGGGGGCGTACGCTTCCTGCGGTTTGCTCGACGCCGGGGCTGAGAGCTGGGCCCAGGTTGGGGTGGAGCAGAAGGACTTCTGGCCACGGGAGGACGCCCTCGGCGAGCAAGTGGGGCCTGGGCCATGGCGGCAAGCTTGCGGCGCGGCATGATGTGCGAAATGGCCTCCGTCTGCTTCTTCACCAGGGAGAACTGCTGGGCAAAGTCCTCAACGGTGTCGCCGAAGAGGCCGAACTGGGAGACAGGGGCGTTGAGGAAGCAAGTCTTGTCAGCTTCACGCATCTCAACCAAGTCCAGCCATTGCTGACGTTCCTGGACCACCAGAGTGGCCATCGCCTGCCCGAGTGCCTGCACTGTGACCTTCGTCGCTCTCAGGGCGAGGTCGGTCGCTGAGTGCAGTTCCTGCAGCGTGTCGGGATCAGGGCCACCTCCGTGCATGTTGCGAAGTGCCTTGGCTTGGTGGACCTTCAGGAGAGCCATGGCATGCAGGGCGGAAGCGGCGCGTCCGGTAGCACTGTAGGCCTTCGCGGTGAGTGAGGATGTTGCTCTACAGGACCGGGAAGGGAGTACAGAGCGGCCCCGCCAGGTGGTAGTGCTTCCGGGACATAAGTGGAGCGCAACAGCTCTATCCACCTGAGGGATCTCCGTGTACCCGTGACGCGCTCCGCCGTCGAGGGTGGCGAGGGCGGATGAGCAGGTGGCGGTGCGACGAGTGGAGAGGGGTGCTCTCCACGAAGACGTCAGCTCATCATGCACCTCTGGGAAGAAAGGAACCGGGGGGGGCGAGGCTGTGAGTGGCGCCCAACGCCCAAGAACCAATCGTCCAGCCGTGATGGCTGTGGGGAGGATGGAGGGTTCCAATCCAGACCCACGCTGTTGGCTGCCCGGGAAAGCATATCAGACATCTGTGCGTCGGCCTCCTCCTGGGCGTGCAAGCCCGAAGGCGGCAGCCCAGAGGAGCCCTCAGCATCAGAGCCCACGCCCTCCGATGTCGCGCCGAACTCATCTGCTTCCATCGCCAGAGGGTAGGCAGACTGGCTGTGAGGCGAGTCGCCACCACCTCGAGCGGGGACGGGAGTCAACGAGCGTGCCGGGGCACGGGTGGTCCGAGGGGGCGTACCCGGCGGAGCTGCACCCGCTGCCATCCCCGAATCGCCTCCATCGCCAGCCGCATCGTCCTCAATCCCGTGGGAAGAAGGAGCGACGCGGGGGGCGGCTGGAGTGGCCTGCTTACGGTTGTAAGCAAGCCGCGACCGCAGCGTTGTCATGGTCATGTTCTCGCAATGAGAACATGAACCATCCACAAACGCAGCCTCAGTGTGATCGCTGCCCAGACACACGAGACAACGCCTGTGGCCGTCGGAAGCGGAAAGTACTCTACCGCATCCAGGAACAACACAGGGGCGGAAAGTCATCTTTATAAAGACGCGTCCTTAAAAGGACGTTCGACGCCGCTGTGTTTTTGCTCTTTTAGAGGAAATTACTCTTTTAAATAAAATCACTCTTTTATGAATGAAAGAACTCATGAGAGATCTTTCTTATCTGCAACTGTCGATGCGCTCAGGGGCAGGAAGTGCACAGCCGTGCAAACAGGAGAAAGCCGCTGTTGTGCGCCGTAGAATCCAACAGCATGCAGCAGAGGATAGCAGGAACTCGGTGTGTAAAACGCAGCAGTCCGCAAACACGACCATCGGCTCCGAAGAAATTTTCTGAATGAACTCCCGTATTTGCGCCGCTTAAATACCCGTATGTCCGGGGGCGGGACATCCAAATACTGGTTGCCAACTCTCATTGGCCTTTTTTCATAGTTCAGAGGTGAATATCGGCGCTCAAGAGAGACCCCTAGTGTCGCTTCTCTGACACAATGTGAAGAGCGCCAGAAGGGGAACAGAATTATTATTTAAGGAATATTCAGGGTTCAATATAAGTTAAGCTCAAGCAACAGCATTTGTGGCATACTATTGATTACCACAAATGTTTTTTGCCCCTTTTCTAAAAAATATATATATATAAAATAAGGGACAGTTCACCCAAAATATCAGAAGTTAGGCAGAACATTAGCTTCAGTCACTATTCACTTTCATTGTATGAAACAATTATGCAATGAAAGTAAATGGTGATTGAACACCTGCAAAGTCAAAGTAAAATTACATGAGGGTGAGTAAATCATGACACCATTTTTATTTTTGTCTGGAAAATGCCATTAGTAGTGTCACTGCTTTTAATTAGTTGCACCCCAGCACTAGTGTCCATTATGGTTTGTCCAAATTTTGATTTGTGAAGAAACTTAAGATTCAAATCTACTTATGCAATTTCTGGGTCAGTCAGTACATAGGATATAGGAATTGTTTTGAGGTGATCAGCCTTATAAAATGATTCAAGACTATTAAATTCTAAACCATAATCTGCTTTTTTCTCTGTCTGTCTGTTTGCCATATGCCAGTATGGAAAAGACACGCACATCTGGAAGCAAGACTTTGAAACCACAGCAGCCAATTCAGAACTACATAAATCATTGTACAGTGTCTCTTTTTACCACTGTACACGTTTTACTTTTCCTTGTCTTTTGTTTGGAAGAAATTAGATGAACTTGGGCATGACCTTGTAGAACTGCCTATGTGTTACATTGACTAGAATTTTTTCCACCCTATAAGTACTATGTAAAACAAGATCATGAACCAAAAGATCACACGCACTCTATAATTACATTACAAAAAGTCTGAGACAACTCGTAAAATCGATTCTATTTTGCATCATTCTTATTTACAATAAAACATTATTAGAAATTACATCATCAGCAAAATTTTTTTTACATTTTCAAAATTGTTAAAGTATTTCTAATGTCAGCAAAACCTGATGATGCAGTTATCCAAACATGATTTGAGAATGTTTCAAAAACTATTTTATTAGTGACCTAGAAATAGTCTGTTTATTTTCAGGTGGTGTCAAACTTTTGGACCCCACTGTACCTCAAAACACTACATCAAACATTTACTGTTGGGGAAATGATAATTTGTTTGGTATATCAATAGTAATAAAACTACATTTTGTAACAAAGGACTGGCCCTTCAAGAGACAACTCATACAAAAACAAGAACAACAGGGTAAAGGAATGCAGGCCATTCCAGGAAATCTTAACTTAATCAAGAAACATGATAAAAGCAGGCAGAGGGATTTAGAAGTCTTTCTGAGTAAGCGCATCGCTTGTTTCTCTATCTCAGGCAGTCTGAGGCAAAAACCACTAAATGGTGAATGACTGAAGGTAAAGACGCGAAGGGAGTGCGATGGTGACAGCAGCATTACCGATGACTGGTGAGTGAAAAGAAAACAACTATGGATCACTATGAGTATAATCATTCTGATATTAAAAACAAATATAAAACAGCTTTAATGAATCTGGTCTGTGCGGACACAACCTTCAACGTAGAGGGACATTTCACCTAAAAATGAATAATCTGTCATTACTCACTCAACTTCATGTCATTTCAAACCTGTATCATTTATTTGTGGATCAAAAAAGGAGATATTTTGTATGTCCAAGCCACTCTTTTTTAGAAAAAGTGGGGGAAACCATAAGTCAGCGAACAACAACACATTTCGGTCTGTTGCTCACTAAAAGCTATTGTATGTCTTTTAAAGATCTGGAATACAGCGTAGTCATATGGACAATTTTTATGGTACATTTTTGGAGCTTTACAGCCACTGATTTCTGTCTACTTTTATTGAATGGAAACAAACAGCTTGGACATTCTGTATAATTTCTACATTTGTGTTCCACAGTCATACGAGTTTGGAAATAGAAAGGGTAAATTATGATAGAAATGTAATTTTTAGGTGAACTATCATTTTAAAAACAGCTAAATGGTTGTGTAGCTCAGTTTGAAGTGATAATTATGGTGCTCAGAGTGTGTGATAACTGATTTCTCACCATGACAATGCCTCCCGACTGCTCCGCGGTGCACATACTCATAATGGGAGCCATACCTATTGTGGTGCCCTGGAAGTACACCCCACTGCCATAAGAGAAAGAAAATCAGTTTAAATATATGGCAAAAGACTGGCACAGAAAAACAATATGACTAAGACATAGGCTGTGTTCTGAGTAGCATACAATCATACTATTCTTTTTTTCTACAGAATGCAGAATGTACAATAATGTGCACAGTGTACACATTTACTGTATGCATGTAAAACCTGGCTGACCATCTATTTTTTCCAAAATGTGCAGTATACAACAGAGCATACTACAAAGTATACTGTACTTGATCTTAATAAAGAAACACAATTTAAATCCATTTAAACTGACTGATTTCAGTTCAGGTGACTCTGATGTCAGTAAAGGGTTAAACTTTCGGCAAAAAAAAGAGTCACATGACAAAACAACATGGCACTAACCACAGTTGAGTTTGTCATTGGAGAACCAACAAAACTACATCTGGTAAGAAACCTAAATAAGTTTATACATTTAAACCTGTTTGAGTAAAAATATTCTCTAGTTTCATCCAATATGCCATTTTTAAAAACATTTCCTTCAAAATCGCCCTGGTTACTTTCATAACCTCCATTCCCTGGACGGAATGAGACATTGTATAGATGTAGTGACACTAGGGGTCACCTTGGGAGCCCCAAACACCTCCGATCTTTGAGAAAAGGCCAATGGAAATTGGTGAGTGGAATTTGCATGCCCTTCCCAAGGGGAAAACACAGTGGAGACAACACCCTACCCAAAGACGTGGAAATTGAGTGGAAATATGTCATATGTCACAGGTGGTAGGCCACTTAGGTCTTCCGTATCCAATCCAAGGGCCAGACATGGAGATTCCAGAGGTTTGGTTACGGGTGCCTGATGGTGCCCTGTCCCTGAGAGAGGAGATCCCTCCTCAGGGGAATTCTCAAGTCTCGAGAGTGAGCTAGAATCAGCCAGCTGCCGAGATAGTTCCCATAGCGGGGCTGCCTCTGCGACTTCCATAAAGAAGCGAGGCGACAGGGACAGACCGAAGAGGAGGACCGTGTACTGGTATGCCCGTCCCTGGAAGGCAAACTGCAGAAATGGCCTGTGCCAAGGTAAAATCGAGACGTAGAAGTACGCATCCTTCAGGACTACTGCCGTGAACCAATCTTGGTGCCGGACGCTCGCTAAAATACATTTCTAGATCAGCATCTTGAACGGGAGTCTGTGCAAGGCCCAGTTCAGAACTCGCAGGTCCAAGATTGGCCGCAGTTCACTGCCTTTCTTGGGTACGATGAAGTAGAGGCTGTAGAACCCCTTCATCTCGGCTGGAGGAACAGGCTCTATCGCTTCCTTCTGCAGAAGGGTCACGATCTCCGCACGCAGGGTGGTGGCATTCTCGCCCTTCACTGAGGTAAAACGGACACCGCTGAATCAGGGTGGATGCCTGGCAAACTGAATCGCATAGCCGAGTCGGACGGCCCTGGTCAGCCATTGCGACGGGTTGGACTGCAATCCATGCGTCCAAGCTCCGTGCGAGGGGAACCAAGGGACAATCACGTTGGACATACAGGCTGGTGGGGCCATTGTGGTGGGGCGGAGCCGGAGGCGTCACGTTGAAGGCGACCCCTAGTCTCACTACATCGACACAACATCGAGTGAGTGACAGATGGGGAACCTATATTTACTGTAGCCAAAAGTTGAACATTTTGCTTTCAGATGCTTTATATGGAGTTAGGATGAAAATAATGTGTATTTTGAACTGTTATAAGACCAGTGCAGACAGATAGCACAGGTTAAGTCATTTAGCTCCACACTAAAAAGGGAGCAAGAGGTCATGCTATAGCTCTCTATGCAGCTAAGTGCACTCAGTCCAAACTTCCTATTAAAATTTCATTTTCAGGCTTCAGTTGATGTTTGGACCACTCAACATGTTTTGCAGACATGGACAATGGTAGGATTCATAGATTCAAAATGTATAATTTTATTTTAACATGGTTGGCAGTGATTGAATGATGCTGGCTATTTCTTTACATCAGAAATTAGTGTAATTAATTCTTATTTAATGTCTGAAAAACATGAATAAACAATACTCTTGCAAACATAAACTATTTAAAAAAACAATTGCTTGACATTATAAAAAATGTCACAGCTTAATCCCATCGTCCACATACATATGTTGCCATCAAACTTTGGGAAAAAATATTTGTTCTAGATTTTTATTTTTTTTGCATGTTTATAAGGTGCTATTAGTTAAAAAAAAAAAAAAAAAAAAAAGGCAAATGTAAATGCACACTGCAGTCACGTTTGGGTCTAAGGAGGTTATTGTGTCAAACTGACCTTCCATTTCAATTTTATGAATGATCATAAGTAAAAACAGCTAAAATTTTTAGCATCTCTTTCGTGACTCATTATTAGATTGGACTGCAAAAAGTAAAGTTTTAGATTAAAATTGGATTCAAAATGCAAGGTAAAAGGTGTTTAATTTCTAAGATGATAACTGGAGGCTACACTCTGAATTAAACAGGCAATGTGCTGAGAGACAACGGTGTAGCATATTACTGTTCAAAATGTTTATCATTCTAGAACGCATTCTGTTTTACAGTACATATTATTTTAAGAAAATAGTAGGCCTATGCAGTAAGCTGTACACAATTCTTACAAACATAGCCAAAGTCTAAATCTCAGAGTCAGACTAAGACGAATACTAAGATGTGTTCACCATTCAGTGAGCCTTGATTCAATCTGTGCTGATAGGGCATAAGTGAATAAGGTGGTAGAGAACCTACAGTATATATTTGACACAGGCGCTGATCTGTGCATGTGTTTGAGTATGTGAAATGTGTGTGTGTGTACCTAATAAGTTGGGCATTATCATGTGGCCGATGTGGCAGCAGTCGAAGTTTTCTCCAGTCCAAAAATTCATGGAGGGTCGTGAAGGGATCATGGGTGATGGCACACTTATCAGCATCACTCCAAACCTCCAGTCCAACCAAAGCAACACGAATATTCAGCACCCTGTAAAACTGAGTGAATGCACAAACGTATTTGTTTTTATATAATAGTTCCATTTACATTTTCCATTCCCTATACCTACCCTAACCCTCACTGAAACCTTTCTGTATTTTCATTAAGATATTATTTCGTTATTTATGTTGACTGGTCCCACCATTTAGATGACTTCATAATATACACAATATCAAACCCTTCTACTCCACAATCCACTCATTGACAAACAGTACATCCATCAATAAATCTGTCTGTCCATTATTCAATAATTTTTCATATAAAAATACTAGTTTTCAGGTTGAATCTTTTAATAAAAGTTTTCATTTCAAAGCTTGTCCATAACCTCAGCTGTCTCACATTCATCTCTTTCAATCAGAGTTCAATGAGGCCTTCATGTACATTTAGGATAAACATAGCATTTTATACCTTGTCCACATAGTTGGCGATCTCGGCAAGTCTCTGCTTGACCTTCTCCACATCTTTTCCTTGTTTCTGGAACTGGACAGGAAAAAAAGACAAAGGTGAGATATAAGAGACTAAGACAAACTGCAACAAGTACAAGACTGCAGTCTAGATGGATTTGAACAACACAAAGACACTCAGAGAGGCATTTGTAGGGGCTTTCCAATCAATGTGTCAAGCAGCAGATTCTGAAGAGCCCTCCAAAGTGACATTATTTAGTATGTTTTTAAGCCATTTTTCATGTGGGGCCATTAGCTGGTCTCCAAAATGTAGATTTCAGGTTTTAACATCCTTGGGGATGCATTTGATTCCCACGATGCAAGCAAAACCTGACACACATACACAAACACAATTACATTCTTACTTACCATATACTTCTATTGCTTTTATATAAATCTAATTGTAATTACTTTAGGATTACCCTAACCATGTACCCCCAAAACAAACATTTTAGCATTATTTCCCCACATGAAAACACTTAGGTGTAAGAGCCATAATTTGAATAATTAAAATGTAACACTAAAGGTATAAACGTTTGAGTAGATATTTAAATTAGTTTAGGTTTATGTTATCTATGTACATTTGTCAAGCACCCCCTACTGTTTATTGTATAATGATTTGCTCCGTTTTTGTAATAGACTGTCTTAACGCCTTTAAGATTGGGCATTTCCTCCTTGATTAGCACGTTTCCTTAAGAACGAAAGAGAGACGGAGCAACACAGTTTTTGACCGGAGTTTATTTTTGTTTCTGTTAATTGTGCAAACATTTTCAGTAAACGATTGAAACTTGAATGAAGACCCGAGTCAGTTCTTTGCCTGAGAGAAAAACAAGACTGTAATGAAGGATTATTGCTACTACAGTACGTATGCATGCACAGAAGGACACAAACACACACTTTTACATTTAGACAGCTGTGGTGATAAAGTGATAGCTTTGTTTGTTGTTGCCCATTTCTTCTTTTTCCCACATCCAATGTTCACGTTTTACACAACACTTCCTGTTTCCTATCTGATCATTTGGGAGCAATGCCTTACTTCCTCTCAGGTCCCACCCTCTATGACCTGCTTTTGGTTTGGCCTAGAAAGAAAAAGCCAAAATTTCACCTTAAACCAAATAGTATACTGTGCAGTGCTCACCAATAGAATTTTGTAAATATAACTGCAAGCAGCAATTACGGGGAAATGCACCAAAATGGTAAGCATAGCACAGCATCAACCATAACCCATAGATCACAATAGACATAAAGCACAAGCACACATCAGCTCAAGATGGATTTGAACCTACCACATTCCTTTCAACAGGTCACTGCACAGTCCACTGCACCACAGAGCCACAAAATTAACAATCAACAAAGGGACACACCACGCATAGAGCAATCACAGCCAATCATTGTAGTCATCATAATCTACTTTGTTTTCATGTAACTTTACAACAAAAATAAAATACATATTTGACTGGAGAGAAGCCCAGCAACCATTTAGTAAACTCAATGCAAAGATCAGACATTTGAATTGCCTTATTTGTTGAGGTGGGGATTCAAACCAACAACCCTTGAAACTATAAACCAGTGCTTTAACACACTAAGCCACTCCTGAGTTTAAAGTTAGCACACAAGTGTAGTAATCCCTGGTGTTAAATATACAATCCTTAGTGTTCATTTCAGTCCCATTCGATGGTGTATAGAACTAAAACTGAGCACTGATAAATCTACATTTTGAAGTGTTCAGCATTGATTTGGCAAAACAATTAATTAAATAAAGTAAGTAATCTCCCTGAGTGATGGTTGACCATTATTGGTGACACCTGATGTTAACAAGCAGAGTCTACTGCAGGAATGAAAAGAGACAAGAAAACAAGAAAACAAGAGGACAAACTAGCCAACACCACCACAATTACTGTCTTACTGTCACACAGCCTTAGATGTACATCAATATGTTATTAGACAACAATGTTTCAATATGTTGTGAAGATGTTTGTTTTTCATGTGTGCAAAAGATATTTACTGAGAATGAATAGAGGTTTGTCTCCATTTAGTGTTGCTGATGTTATTATGTTGTTTAATTCCATTATGGTGATTATTGTTTTCATTGGTTAGACACTTAAACCTTGCTTTAAAATAGTATCTTCTGGAAATGCATTGTTCAATAGAACATGCACAACACATTGTGATGGAAAGGGTTCACTGAGTTGATTTATGGTATGTCTAATTGAGATTTCGTAGAAGTCAAATTAAATCCAGAATTTCAGAGGAACTATCAGTGACAAACAACACAGGTTCTAAATTCCGTCAGTAAAGTGAAACTGAACCTTTGGTCTTTGGAGGTTTTAGGGACTGTTTGGGGGTGTTATTAATGAACTTTTCTAATTTTTCTAATTTTGTTACAGGGGTGTAGCACCAAATGTTGGACCCCAGGCATAGAACTGTTTGAAGTCTCCCTGAATAATTTGGGTTTGTGGTTAAGGTTATGTATAAATGGTTTTAGATTAATATTTAACCTTGCTATATTATTTTTAAGTAATTAAACCGTCAGACCCAAACGTGACTGCAGTGTGCATTTACATTTGCCTTTTTTTTAACTAATAGCACCTTATAAACATGCAAAAAAAAATTTCAATCTAGAACAAATATTTTTCCCAAAGTTTGATGGCAACATATGTATGTGGACGATAGGATTAAGCTGTGACATTTTTTTATAATATCAAGCAATTTTTTGTTTGCAGGAGTATTGGTTATTCATGTTTTTCAGACATTACAGACATTAAATAAGAATTAATTACGCTAATTTCTGATGTAAAGTAATAGCCAGCATCATTCAATCACTGCCAACCATTTAAAAAAAAAAAAATATATATATATATATATACTGTAAATTGTATTTTGAAAATAGTAACATAAAAATGCATAAAATTCATACATTTATAATTTACAAGCTCTTGCATTGCCAAGTCACCATAGGATCTCTGTAATGAGAGGGGTGCCAGGTTGTTCAGTCTATCCTGAGGCATTTCTGCTCTCATGTAGTTTTAGCAAATCCTAACTTGCTAACTGAAATTACATAAATAAATATTATTAAACTAATTATAATATTTATAATTTATTATAAAATTATTTATAAAAAAAACTAATTCTTACTAGCTATTTTCTTCTCTCCCATCACCATGGAATTATGCAACTGAATTTTGCATAATTTTTTATTTCAATGTTATTTTTGTTGTTGTTTTGTTAGTTTTTTTGTCACTGCGACAGTGGAATTATTTCTTTAAGAATAATTAATTCTTGCAAATCAGTGACAAACAACACAGGTTCTAAATTCCGTCAGTAAAGTGAAACTGAACATTTGGTCTTTGGAGGTTTTAGGGACTGTTTGGGGGTGTTATTAATGAACTTTTATAAGTAATTGCAGGTTATAGTTATGTTTCAAGTTCTGTTTAATCGTAATAACGTTGTTACATGTTACAGCAAATGTTTATTGTTGGTTCTCAGGAGTTAGATGTGATCCTGGTTGGAGTCATTTATATGTCTTCTACTGTAAACAATACCTGTGGATCGGCATTGCCACATAGGCTTGTCTGGGATGAAACATTTTTTCTTATAAAGATGTTGTTGCATATTTCAGTGGCAGTATCTGCTCAACTTGTCAAATAACTATTGCAGTAACTCCTCTTCAATATGAACAGCATATATTGACAAGATCATTGTGTCATTGATTTGTACAAATAACTCAAAGCAACAAACTTCTTTTAAGCACTTCTCTCATTGTGAGTAATCTGTTTTTAGCTATTTTCTTCTCTCCCATCACCATGCAACTAAACATGTTTTGTTGATCATTTATTGCACCAACTAGAAAATAACTTACACATTAAAGAAGGTCCAAGTGCCAAACCAAAGTGAACACTAATCAGCATAATGGTGACTTTAAATAATAAAAAACGTAATAACAAAATCAGCAACACTAAATGGAGCTAAAGCTCTATTAAATGCCAATCTTTGTACGCGCAAGCACACACACACTAACTTATAATAATAGAACATGGAAATATTTTGAGAATTTTCAAGAGTTCTCCCGTGAGATATTCAGACATCAGTTGATGTACATCTAAGAATATGTGACAGTAGATTAAATTGTTGCAGTGTTTGCTGGTTGATCTTTTTTCTTGCTCTTGTTGTACCTCCCTCTGCCCTTCAGTAGACTTTGTGTGTTAGCACCAGGTGTCATCACTAATGATCAATCATCACCCAGAGAGTGTACCTTCTTTATTTGAATTATCTGATTAGCCAATTCTGTGTATTATTACATGTTATTCAGCAATAAATTACAGTCTGCATTGTAGTAAGCACAATATGAAGACTAAGATATCAACAGAGGTAAACATTTTAAAACTGCTCTTTCCTAGACTCAAACACACAACCTTTTGACTTGTGTTCCAATGTGTTAACCACTGTGCCATTCAGTTTAAATATCTAAAAAATGCCAAAGATTCATTCCAAGCTGAGCACAGCAGGATTTACAAAATAAAAAATATATAACAAATTCATTTAGAAATGTATATCTGCCAATTTCAGAAGACTTAGGATAAGGAAGCAATGATACATTAAACGTTTTGTTTAAATTGACTAAGAATGTTGAACACTATGTGGCACTGTCTCCAACTGCTTAGGTACACTCAGGACATGATGTCGAAGAGCCCATCCAATTTTCATTCAAATTGGACAAAGTGTTTTAAAATACATACATTTTTCATCAAATAAAAAATTGCAGAAAGGTTATATGGCTGATGTTGGACAAAAAATTAGGACAAATGGTTAAAACTGTATGGCAAAAATAGCCAATTTTAACATTTCTTGACCCATAGGTGGTGATGCTTTGATGTAAGCTCAAATCATGGTCCTGATGAAGTAAACCAAATTTCGTTTCAGTAGGACAAAACATTGCCGAGATACATCCTCAAATCAATTTTCAAGTCGACCTTGTTCAATTTGCTTTGGAATAATTTCTGAACAGTAGCACAAATTAGAATGATTTCTGGTCAGTTCTATGCGGCTCGGTCTGGAGATTATTTTGAGCCTTGTTTGGACAGTACTTAAACAGTAAATGCTATAATGCAAGATGGCGTTTTAATGTAAGGGGTCCATTTGAAACAGCAGGAGGAGAGTACGCAGACATAAAATAATGGTGAGTCTAGGACAAATGGTTCAGTAAATGAAAAGTACATATTTAACTGGTGGTGGTGCTATAGAGTATGACCTAGAAACCCCAAATTTTGTATAGTGGCTATTCATACCCACCCATATCAGTGTGCCAAATTTCATTATTTTCCTATGTACAGTTCATAAGCCTGCAATAGACTCCCTTTGGGGAGGAATATTAATAATAATACCCAATAAGCTCCCAATAATACTAACAGATACTATAGTGGCTAAGCACCTCCAGTGCTTGGCCCCTAATTAGAGGGTATGACATAATGTTTCCCTTGACTTTTTCTTTTTTCAATTAGATATATGAACAAATGCAGTGAAGAGTGGATTTTGCACAACAGTTTTAGTAAACATGTCAGAGTATAAGAACAAAACCTGTTATGTTTCTTTGTTTGTGCACTGTAAAACGTGGTAACCTGCAATTGTTATCTTAAGTAGCAATTTTTTGTGTAACCTAAGGTATTCAGAGTGATTCAGCGATTTTAAGTATTTGACTTTAATTAAACCAGGTCATTTAAATGTTACCACATGCAGCATATTTTTTCTAAATTTTCAGTGGTTTGTCTCAGTCCTCACATAGGTGCTCATGGCAGATATGTTAAGATGGGTTGTATAGTGAGGTCACAATGTCTGCTGTCCTACCTCTCTGTTGTCTGCTACTATGATGAGTTCCACATATTTGGTGGTCTCCTGAACATCTCTTTTATGCTGAAAAACACGAGAAAATCAATACAAATGACTGGGAGGGTGAGTGAGAGACTGGGAAAGTATTGCAAGGTATTAAAATACATAAATCAGTTTACTAAATTGCCAATTTGTATTTTGTTACACATCTTATGATGTGAGCAACCTTCAAATCAATTATCAACTAAATTAATTAGTCCACCAGAGAGTTTAATCAAGAATAGCTAATGTCTGCATGTATTGTGTGACCCCGTAACATTATCAAGTAAGTTTACAGTACAATCCAAAAGAAAAGTAGCAATATGCTGCAGTCTATGATGAATTCAAACACTCTACACAATCCATAGTGAAATATTCTTAAGAACAATGAAAATAATGTTATAAAACAAAATGTAATGATAAATTATAATTTAATACATAGAATTCTATGAAATACATAGCCAAAAAACATTTTAGTGGAAACTTAATTTACCTCACATTCCAGGGCTATTGCGTGACTGAACATTTTCTGAGTATAAACATATGTGATATAAAATCATGCCATTTACTTTATACCCAGGAATGTATTTTCTTCATTTAAAAACGTGAAGTTGATTCAATGTTCAATGGTGTGCCATGGTGTGAAATTCAGGTTCCCCTTCTGTCGCTCTCTCGACGATGTGTCGGAGAAGCGACATTAGGGGTCTCTCTTGAGCACCGAATATGCCTCTGACTTATGAAAAAAGGCCAATGAGTAGTTGGCAGACAGAATTTGCATACCCCGCCCCCGGACATACCGGTATTTAAGCAGGCAAATATGATTAGTTCATTAAGAAAATTTATTCGGATCGGATGGTAGTGCATGCAGTCTGCTGCGTGTCACACACACACCAGTTCCTGCCTTTTCCTCTGACACTCATGCTGTTGGATTGACGACGCATAACAGTGGCTTTCTCCTTCACTGCACGGCGATGCAGCTTTGCCCCTGGGTGCTTCGACAGCGCAGAGAAAACTCGAAAGAGTTATTGAAAGAGTGATTTTCTTTGTAAAAGAGTATTTTCCTCTATTACAGCAAATACACAGCTGGCGTTGAACGTCCTTTTCAGGACGCGTCTTTTTAAAGACTTTTACGCCCCTGTGTAGTTTCTGGATGCGGTTGATTTCTCCCCACCTCTAACGGTCATAAAAGCTGCCTCACGTACATGGGCTGCGATCACATACACAGGCAGCGTTTTATGAATGGTTATGTTCTCAGTGCGAGAACATAGCCATGGCAGCATTGCGGTCGCGGCTTTCTTTTGTAATGAGAGAAAGCCACTTCAGACGCCCCCCGCGCCTTGCCTCCTTCCTACGGGAGGAGGCCGGACCATTCAACTCAGTTACACAATTCAGTTTGCCAGGCCACGCCCCCCTTCGTGGGCGTCCGTTTTTCCACGGTACACGGCGAACATACTGGTTCCCTGCGCACGGAAATTGCTACTCTTTTATTCAAAGATGCGATAGAGCCTGTCCCTCCAACCGAAGTGGGTTGATGCATATAAGACCACTTCAGCACTGGCTTCAGACTCGAGTCCCGAGACGAGCATGGCGCCGCGGCACGCACCGTGTGATGATCACCACAACCTGCCGCCAGACATTCAAACCCTGGACAGACCTCAGCTTTTTACGGGCAGGAGTACCCTTGCAGCAGGTGTCCCGACGTGTCCTGGTCACGACCGATGCCTCCAGATTGGGTTGGGGCACCGTGTGCAATGGGCATGCAGCTGCGGGCCGTTGGAAAGGGGCCCCGCTGCGCTGGCACATCAACTGCCTAGAGTTGCTGACTGTTTTCTTTGCCCTGAGGAAGTTTTTCCCCTTAGTTCGGAACAAACATGTCCGAACTAAGGGGAAAGTCAGGCCATAGTCAGGTCAGACAGCACCGCGGTGGTACCAAGGCGGAGTACGCTCCCGCCACATGTCACGACTTGCCTGTCGTCTCCTCCTTTGGAGCCAGCAGTGACTCAGGTCACTGCGTGCCACTCACAACCCCGGCAACCTCAATGTGATAACGGAATTGCTGTCATGACAACGCTTGCCCAGTGGAGAGTTGAGGCTTCACCCCCAGTCGGTCCAGCTGATTTTTGAACGGTTCGGCAAGGGCCAGGTAGACCTGTTTGCCTCCCGAGAAACCTCCCACTGCCCGCTCTGGTACGTCCCGAACAGAGGCTCCCCTCGGGGCAGACGTACTGGCACACAGCTGGCCCATGGGGCTGCACAAGTACGCATTCCCCCAGTGTGCCTTCTTGCACAGGTGCTGTGCAAGGTCAGGGAGGACGAGGAGCAAGTCACCTTAGTGGCTCCGTACTGGCCCACTCAGACTTGGTTCTCGGACCTTACCCTTCTCGCGACAGCCCCTCCCTGATGAAGGACCTACTTTCTCAGGGACAGGGCACACTCTGGCATCCACACTCAGACCTCTGTAAACTCCACATCTGGCCCTTGGATGGGACGTGGAAGATCTAGCCGGTCTACCACCTGCTGTCGTAGACACGATCAACCAAGCCAGAGCCCCTTCTACCAGGCACCTGTTCACAAATTGGTGTTCTTCCTGGGCTGAAGACCCACAGAGGCGCAGTTAGGTCGGTGCTTTTATTTCTGCAGGAGAGGTTGGAGGGGAGGCTGTCCCCTTCCACCCTTAAGGTGGCTACCACGATGCAGTAGACGGCAAATCTCTGGGTATGCACGACTTAATTATCAGATTCCTAAGAGGCTAAATCCCTCCCAGCCAAGCCTGTTCCCCTCCTGGGATCTCTCAGTGGCCCTCACAGGCCTCCAGAGACCCCCCTTCGAGTCGCTAGATTCAGCTGGACTCAGGGCCCTCTCTCTCAAAACGGCCCAGCTGATCGCGCTCGCCTCCATCAAGAGGGTCGGGGACCTGCAAGCGTTCTCTGACAGCGACACTTGTCTGGAGTTTGGTCCTGCAGACACATATGTGATCCTAAGACCACGGCCGGGCTACGTGACCAAGGTTCCTACCACGCCCTTCAGAGATCAGGTAGTAAGCCTGCAAGCGCTGCCCCGGGAGGAGGCAGACCCAGCCCTTTCGTTGCTGTGTCTGGTATGTGCTTTGTGTATCTATTTGGACCGCACGCAGAGCTCTAGACGTTCTGAGCAGCTCTTTGTCTGCTTCGGGGGACAGAGGAAAGGGAATGCTGTCTCCAAACAGAGGCTCGCCCACTGGGTTGTCGATGCCATTTCATTGGCTTATCACATCCAGGCCATGTCCCCCCTTGCAGGTTCGAGCGCACTCAGCCAGAAGTGTTGCGTCCTTGTGGGCACTGGCCAGGGGCACCTCCCTGGCAGACATTTGTAGAGCAGCAGGGTGGGAAACACCTAATACCTTCGCGAGATTTTACAATCTCCGGGTTGAGTCAGCATCGTCCCGCGTACTCTCAGGCCCGTAGAACTTGGTAACACGCTGACGAACTGGCCGGGTGAATCGCTTGCGCCTAGCGCCCTTTCCCTCAGCTGAGGTAAAACCGTGTGCCTGTTTCTCCCAGGAGACCCCATCTCTCGGATCCCTGGACGATTCCTCCCTAGCCCTCGTGGGTCCGCAGTTCACTTAATCTACCCTGTACTGGAATAGGTGCTCCACAGGTCAAAGACTCCTACGTGGACTCCCCCTGTGTGTATTTTCCATGGTAATGTCCCCTTGCGAGTGGACTCCTGTGTCTGCCTTCAGTTCCATGCTGTAGCAACTCCCCCCTCTTTTTGGCTGGATCTACCACCACGTCATTTTTTCCACATAGGACCTAAGCGGCCCATGTGATGTATTCACCACCTTTACCTCCCCTGCAGGGTAGGTGTGGTCTCCGCAGGGTCTTTTACCCCTGAAAGAATAGGAAACTGAGTAAGACCCCCTTCCCTTGATGCATGTAAGGGCCCCGGCCGTGATTACTCTATGCGAGAAACATAGAGAGAAAAGAGGCCCAGCCAGGCTTGGCCCGTTCCCAGGTTGGCAAGCATAACCTTGTTCCCCTCGTCAGGGTAACCAGAAGGATTCTGATGACTTTATGGGGCCTTGGGGAAGGGTACGTGCAGTCTGATACAGCTGGTCGCGTTTGCACGTGAGAATACCTGCCCGCTTCTGTATCAGCAGTTCACGTATACGGCTAAGCGCATGGCCTGATTTAAGTGGGACCCCTAGTGTCGCTTCTCCGACATAACGTCTAGAGAACGACAGAAGGGGAACGTCTAGGTTATGTATGTAACCTCCATTCCCCGATGGAGGGAACGAGATGTTGTGTCCTCCCCGCCACGTCGCTGAGCCGAGCCACTGTTGTGGCCGGACCATTTCCGGCTCCTCAGAAAAATCCTGAATGAACTCATCGTATTTGCCTGCTTAAATACCCGTATGTCTGGGGGCAGGGTATGCAAATACTGTCTGCCAACTTCTCATTGGCCTTTTTTCATAAGTCAGAGGCATATTCGGCGCTCAAGAGAGACCCATAGTGTCGCTTCTCCGACACAACGTCTCGTTCCCTCCATCGGGGAACGGAGGTTACATACGTAACCTAGAAGTTCCATACATAACCTAGACGTTCCTAATGTGTGTACATCAGTACTGCTGCTCTCAATAATTTTAAGCATGATATACATATTATTTTGACATTTTCTCATTGCTTTTTAAGGATGGCCGAATTAGGCCTCCTTAAACAGATTATGCTAAAAAATACTTGCACATCTCATAAAATTTGACAGCATCTGCCACGATCTCTCTGAATTCAAACTTCACCATCAGTGCATTAAATCTTTCACTAGCTGTTCGGTTTTCACCATGGTGACAACAATATCACCAGTCTCAATCTCGATCTGCATGCATCTATGAAACATTATACATTCCTAGGTTTCTTAGGGTGAAGGAGAAATGTGAGGTGCTGAGTGTATGACTTGTGTGTAACAATGAACAAGGAAGAAATATAGACAATATTTTGAATTTGTTGAGATTAAAATGATTTAGAAAGTATCTTAAAGGTAAAGTAATTAGTAATGTGATTATTTTATAATGAAGTCATTATTAAAGTAATCTGTTTACAATTTTAGAGAAATAATTAGAAATTTTATAGTGGATTACTATTTTTAGGTAATTTCCCTACAATGCTTCAAAACTACCTAACGTTATGTCCAAATGACCACAAGCTAGATTTTGATTTAGGTACCCAGTATACAATAAATATTAATAACAAAATTACAATCTACATTTACATTAAACATGAAAATGCTACTATATAGTGATAACAATAGACTTTTAAAAATATAATAAGCAGTTTTACCAGCAACTTCTTTGTGCTGCTAACCTTCAGAATCAATAGAGTGGAGTTTGCACATCTTATATAGACAGCTCTGTTGTGATAAGAACATCTTCAATGTCAAGACTGTTATGGTGGGATATTTTGTTAACCTTTGATGTCTAGCTGAGCTGAGTAATTTTGTTTAAGCATGCATGCGGCGTGTGGACAACTACAATCCCCTAATCTGCATTAACAAAGAAATCTCAAGCTGAATCGTGCATGTTAATTCATTCTCAAGACAAACAAAATGACATTTTCAAAAGAAGTACCCTTGGGCTGAATAATTGTGGCAGTTCTCCAGCATTGGCATGGTTGACTGTAGATATGTTGTGTCCATGTCCGCAAGATCCAGAGAGGAAGTGTAGGTGCTGTCCATCGTAGATCACATGTGTGTCGTTTGCTGGCTCGAAAGCTGGCTCCACCATCAGTGTTTTATTTTCAAGTAAGATGAACCCTCTGAGAAAATAATGAAGATTTGAAGAATATTTAAGAAGTGGGGTTATTTTTCTACAGAAGCAATATACACTCACTTATTAGGATCTTCTGCTGTTGTAGCCCATTCGCCTCAAGGTTCGACGTGTTGTGCATTCTGAGATGATATTCTGCTCCCTACAATTGTACAGAGTGTTTATCTGAGTTACCACAGAATTTCTGTCAGCTCGAACCAGTCTGGTCATTCTCCCTTGACCTCTCTCATCAATAAGGAGTTTCTGTCCGCAGAACTGCCACTCACTGGATGTTTTTTGTTTTTGACACCATTTTGAATAAACTTTAGAAAAGCCCAGGAGATCAGCATCTACAGAAATATTCAAACAAACCCGTCTAGCACCAACAATCATGCCACTGTGGAAATAACTGAGATAAAATGTTTTCCCCATTCTGATGGTTGATGTGAAAATTAACTGAAGCTCCTGACCCGTATCTTGAAGATTTTATGCATTGCACTGTGGCCACACAATTGGCTGATTAGATAATTGCATAAATACAGTAAGTATGTGTACAGATGTTCCTAATAAAGTGCTCAGTGAGTGCCCTTACAATAAACTCTAAACTAGCTGCAAAATTTCTGCAAATGTGAAAATGATCAGTGGCAAATTTGCGGCAAGTTTGTCTTTGTGTTTGTGTTTGGTTGATGTAGATTTTTCTCCAAAATGACACCGGTTGTATAAAATTGCATTTCTGAATGGAGAGTGAAATGTCTGCATTTGTGTATTTTTTAATGTCTTTTACAAAAAATTAAATAAAATCATAATTATAATCATCGCCCATGGGTGAAGAATCTTTTGAAAGATATTATTGAGAGATACTGTAATGACATAAGAAGAGAGTATATCAGAGTCACAGTTCTGCAGAATTAGACCATGGGATGAAGAGTGGGTATTTACTTGTCAATATGCAGTAATAACAAGAAAGAATAGATGAAAATGTCAAGAAATATTGATGCGTCAAAATGGTGTTTGGAGAAGGAATGGTAGATCAATGATATCTGATGATATGCTCCTTGCAATTTATAACTGAAATATTTTGCTGCAAAAATAAAACCTGAAAGTACTGAGAAGAAACATTTGAACTGCATGGGAATCTGACATACAAGTACAGTATTGCATATTTCAGCATTTTTATCCAAAGTAACATTTCCATCTAAAAGCCCCACACCCAGGGGCATCATGCACTGAATTTTTTGAGCAGGTGAGATAAGACATGACCAAATCAGATATGAAACACTTTTTAACTACTACAAATCCCGACCTAACATATATATTTTTTAAAAAACCAAGCAAAACTGAACTTGACGTTCAGTTATCTCCATGCATTTTCATTGTTTGTAAACATCTAGGTTACAGTTGTAACCTCCGTTCCCTGATGGAGAGACTTTTGCATTTCTGATCTATGAGAAAAGGCCAATGAGAAATTAATTCAGGATTTTTCTGAGGAGCCGACAATGAGGTTCAGCCGCAACAGTGGCTCGGTTCAACGACGTGGCCGGGAAGACACAACTTCCCGTTCCCTCCATCAGGGAACGGAGGTTACATCCGTAACATAGACGTTCCCCGTCTGTCATTAACTTCAACGTTGTGTCGAAGAAGTGACACTAGGGGTCCAATTTAAATCACGCCATGCGCTGAGC
The DNA here is from genome assembly GCF_025860055.1 of Xyrauchen texanus. NCBI lineage: Eukaryota > Metazoa > Chordata > Actinopteri > Cypriniformes > Catostomidae > Xyrauchen > Xyrauchen texanus. The sequence continues at coordinate 20,605,820 of NC_068291.1, forward strand.
CGTGTACGTGTACTGCTGACACAGGAGCGGGCAGGTATTTTACGTGCCAAAGCGACCAACTGTGCCAGGCTGCACGCACCCTTCCCCAACGCCCCATAAAATCGTCAAAGCCTTCTGGTTCTTTACCCCCGACAGGGGGGAACAAGGCAACGTTCCTAGCATGGGAGCAGGCCGCGCCAGCCATCCCTTTTCTCTCTCTATATTTCTCGCATAGAGTTAAAGTGGCTGGGGCCATCTTAACGCTATCATACGCACTCGGTGGAAGGTGATCTCTCCCAGTTTTCATATTCTTTCAGGGGGGAAAGACCCTGTGGAGACCACACCTGCCCAGACCGGGTGAGGTAAAGAGTGGTGAAATACATCACATGGGCTTTTAGGTCACATGTGGAAAATGGCACGGTGGTAGATCCTACCTCATAGGGAGGGAGGAGTTGCAACAAACACGGCGACCAGGGGTCCGTGAGGACTGCCCAAGGGAGACACGGGTCGGCTCGCAAGGGGACCGTACCGTGGAAAATACGCACAGGGGGAAAAGTCCACGTGGGAGCCCGTCCTGTGGAGCACCTATTCCAGTACAGGGTAAATTGAGTACCCGCATTGGTCTTGGTCGGCGAATTCCTCCACTGAATTCACGGACAAGAGGGCTAGGAAGGAGTCATCCAGGGAGCCGAGGCGCACGGTAGTACCTCAGCAGAGGGAAAGGGCACTATTAGCAAGCGGTCCACCTGGTCAGTTTGTCAGCGTGTACCGAGTTCTACCGGCTCGGACCTGAGAAAACACGGAGCCTCCATTCGGGCGTACCAGAGCGGGCAGTGGGAGGTCTCTCGGGAGGCGAACAGATCTACCTGGGCCTTGCCGAACCATTCCCAAATCAGCTGGACCGACTGGGGGTGAAGCCTCCACTCTCCACTGGGCCGCTATCACGTTGAGGTTGACCAGGATGTGAGTGGCATGCAGCGACTTGAGTAGGGAGGAGACAACGGGTGAGCTGTGACATGTGACGGGAGGTTACGCTGCCTTGGCGATTTATGTACGCTACCATGGTGGTGCTGTCTGATCGAATCAAGACGTGTTTGCCCTGAATTAGCGGAGAACGGCATTTGTGGGCCAGGTGACCCAGTGACAAAGGGAATTGCTCTTTTATTGAAAATGTGGGTACCGCAGCCCGAAGGGAAAGAAAATTCTCCTCCCGGCCCTCCACCAGGGGACGGAGTGGTCTGCTTACCAGCTCCGGAGCAAACATCTTGGTACCTGGGTTGTCCGTCTCAGGAACGCTTGGAAGCCTTCCGGGTCCTCGAAGGGGTTCGTGAGATAGGGGGCGTGCGCCTCCTGCGAGGTGCTCGACGCTGGGGCTGAGAGCTGGGCCTGAGAAAGCCACTGATATGCGAAAATTTCAGAATGAAATTTCCCACTTTCAGAAAGAACATTTCTGAATGAAACAGATGCATTTCCCTCCCTTTATAGCCATATGTCCTGGGGCGGGACATGCAAATTCGGTCTGCCAATTTCTCATTGGCCTTTTCTCATAAATCAGAGATGCAAAAGGCTCTCAAGAGAGATCCCTAGTGTTGCTTCTTCGACACAACGTCGAAGTGAGCGCCAGATGGGGAAAGAGCAGTTTTGACATTGTCATAAAACTTATATTTGTGTTTAATGAGAAAAAGTCATACGAGGGACATAAAGGTGAGTAGATGATGACATAATTGTCAATTTCAAGAAAATAATCTGTGGAAGACATAAGTGAGGATAAAAAGCCATGATCACTTTTATCTTGGCCTTGATTGAACCACAGCAACCCTCTGTGTGATGGATATGGCATTAAGATCTACCTATAGCTTGCAATAATAAACATGGTTAGCTTTCAGTAAAAGTGTTTTGTAATTACAACCAAGAACCCTTGGGGTCTTTGGTTTACTTTAGAAATAAGCACCGAAACTTGCAGTTCATGTTTACCTATTGTACCATAAAAGTCATCTTTTAGGACAATTTACTGTGGCCAAATGTTCCTTCTAATAACATTTAACGGCATCGCTCAAGTTTCTCACGACATGTTAAATGCTTTCCATTGCATTTTGTGCTTATCTTCAGGACAATGATACTAAAGCTTTTATTGATTTTTAATCTCATGGTTTTATAGTCTCTAAATGCACCTTCACATAGGAAGAGTTGTGAATTCCACTGCAGACAACACCCAAGACAATAAATGTTTGACACCCTAAACTCCATTACAGCTTTCCACACTAAAGCACACACCCTTTAAACAACTTGTTTAAGGAGTTTTAATGACTTTGTAAATTAGACCTCAACATGGCTGACAATTACTGCAAATACTATTTTATGGGACACAGAGACATTGCACCGGTGGTACAGCGCTTACCTGATACCAGAGCAAGTACTGAGGGTGACATCAGAATGGGCGTACCCTTGGACTTCGCCATGGTAATAACAATTCATCTGCAAAACAACAAGCAATGTCAAGGTTGAATAGTTTTGTGTAGACTGTTCAGTATAGGGATAAAATCTGGTCCTCATTGTGCCTGATTCTTGCTAAGAACCACCCACTTAGACATTAATTGTGTTGGGCAAGTTGCTCAAAGTAATCCACTACAAATGACTAATAACTTTCAAAATGTATACCAGATTACTGACTTAACAGATAACTTAATTGGAAAGTAATCACATTACTAATTACTTTTAAATTCCATTTTACTTTCTAAAACACTTTTCACAGTGAAAGGATTTTTTTCTGCTTATCGTATCAAATTCATGTCTATATTTTCTCTTTCTCGCAAGTCATACACTCATAGGGGGCACATGACCTTCATCTGTCACAGAAATGCAAATAGATGTACATATTAACATCATTCTATTTTTAAAGTATTCTACAAAAAATATTATTTTAGAAATGCACATCTGTTATCTGTTAGTCAATTGGCTCAATTACATGTCATATGTTAAGTCAATCAGCTCACAGGGTGTAATTGATTCATCCTTTGACGTATCATTGGGTAGCCAATCAACGTGTGTCTCTCTCTTTGTCTAACATTTAAATAGCTCAGCTACAGATTATGAGTCCGGTCACTAGCTTTTTAAGTCATTCGGCCAAGCAGGTCCACATAGAAATGTTGCTTATTAGCTTTACGCCATTCAGCCAGTGGCCAAGGCCCACCTAGCTAGCATACACTCGGGGCACATGGCTCTTTGGAACGGCAGCAGTACACAAGTCTTGGCAATAGATCTGCTTGGTTGGGGGTTGTGTTTTGTTTGTGTAATGCAATTGTGCATATTTCCTGCTTTTTGGGGGGATTGTATCTAAGTCTGTTTGTGCAGCAGCATATCCTACATGCTTAGTGCAGCATGTCTTGCATCTGTCTAATTGTGCAGCAGCAATAGCAGCATGTCCACATGGTTAACTCAGCATGTCTATGCATGTTCTAGCAGTAGCAAGTCTCCGTACTTGCTAGGCAGCCGCAGTAGCGAAGCAGCTCAAGTCAGCCAATACCAATAACTTAACAATGTGTAATACCCACATTAACATGCTAAATCTTTCAGAGTTGCCATGACTGAACTTCTACTCATAGAATCTATTTAACTTACTATGTAACAGCACATCAAACAAAACTTTAATTATCTTTATTGTAATGTCACTACCTGGATAACATTGGCAAATTCAGTGATGAGTCTTTTTCAAAAAGTGCTCATTGTAACAACCCAGTAACCTTAACATGATTTTGTTTCTTGGCAGAATGATAAAAAACAACCTGTGTACCTTTACTGCCGGAAGTTGGGAACAACTATATAACTAATTGTTTAACCACCAAAGCACAATGCATTGTTGGATAAATTAACTAGCTAGTCACGACTGTTTCCCGAAACTGTAGTAACACTGTTGCAAATCCATTGTCCATAACATGTTAGTTCAACAATATAGAGGTTATGCAAGGGGTAAAGTAATAACTTCTGCAGATATAAAATTATAATAGCTAATTTACAGGTGCTCCAGAAAGCTGTTTAATGTACAAAAGCTTACAAAAAAAGACACAAAAGCTGTGCGCACTATGAAAATGCAACAAATACCTGTACATAAATAGAAGCCTTGGCAAAAACAAATGATGTTAACACAGAAAACTAACATGGAGCTATGCTTCTAACCACAGGTGGAGAGCTGTAGTTCCAATTACTGAACTTTGCAATGCTGTTTGCAATTGTTTGTTGGATCTACAGTTTGGGTAAACATCAAATCGATGAACTATGTTGGTAATGATTGAACTTGTGGCCATAGTTGGTTAATGATGCTTTTGGAATATACAGTCAGGTCCATAAATATTGGGACATCAACACAATTCTAATCTTTTTGGCTCTATACACCACCACAATGGATTTGAAATGAAATGAACAAGATGTGCTTTAACTGCAGACTTTCAGCTTTAATTTGAGGGTATTTACATCCAAATCAGGTGAACGGTGTAGGAATTACAACAGTTTGTATATGTGCCTCCCACTTTTTAAGGGACCAAAAGTAATGGGACAATTGGCTGCTCAGCTGTTCCATGGCAAGGTGTGTGTTATTCCCTCATTATCCCATTTACAAGGAGAAGATAAAAGGTCCAGAGTTCATTTCAAGTGTGCAATTTGCATTTGGAATCTGTTGGTCAACTCTCAATATGAGATCCAAAGAGGTGTCACTATCAGTGAAGCAAGCCATCATTAGGCTGAAAAATCAAAACAAACCCATCAGAGAGATAGCAAAAACATTAGGTGTGGCCAAATCAACTGTTTGGAACATTCTTAAAAAGAAAGAACGCACCGGTGAGCTCAGCAACAGCAAAAGACCCGGAAGACCACGGAAAACAACTGTGGTGGATGACCAATGAATTCTTTCCCTGGTGAAGAACACACCCTTCACAACAGTTGGCCAGATCAAGAACACTCTCCAGGAGGTAGGTGTATGTGTGTCAAAGTCAACAATCAAGAGAAGACTTCACCAGAGTGAATACAGAGGGTTCACCACAAGATGTAAACCATTGGTGAGCCTCAAAAAAAGGAAGGTCAGATTAGAGTTTGCCAAACAACATCTAAAAAAGCCTTCACAGTTCTGGAACAACATCCTATGGACAGATGAGACAAAGATCAACTTGTACCAGAGTGATGGGAAGAGAAGAGTATGGAGAAGGAAAGGAACGGCTCATGATCAAAAGCATACCACCTCATCAGTGAAGCATGGTGGTGGTAGTGTGATGGCGTGGGCATGTATGGCTGCCAATGGAACTGGTTCTCTTGTATTTATTGATGATGTGACTGCTGACAAAAGCAGCAGGATGAATTCTGAAGTGTTTCGGGCAATATTATCTGCTTATATTCAGCCAAATGCTTCAGAACTCATTGGACGGCGCTTCACATTACAGATGGACAATGACCCGAAGCATACTGCGAAAGCAACCAAAGAGTTTTTTAAGGGAAAGAAGTGGAATGTTATGCAATGGCCAAGTCAATCACCTGACCTGAATCCGATTGAGCATGCATTTCACTTGCTGAAGACAAAACTGAAGGGAAAATGCCCAAAGAACAAGCAGGAACTGAAGACAGTTGCAGTAGAGGCCTGGCAGAGCATCACCAGGGATGAAACCCAGCGTCTGGTGATGTTTATGCGTTCCAGACTTCAGGCTGTAATTGACTGCAAAGGATTTGCAACCAAGTATTAAAAAGTGAAAGTTTGATTTATTATTGTTAATCTGTCCCATTACTTTTGATCCCTTAAAAAGTGGGAGGCACATATACAAACTGTTGTAATTCCTACACCGTTCACCTGATTTGGATGTAAATACCCTCAAATTAAAGCTGAAAGTCTGCAGTTAAAGCATATCTTGTTCATTTCATTTCAGATCCATTGTGGTGGTGTATAGAGCCAAAAAGATTAGAATTGTGTTGATGTACCAATATTTATGGACCTGACTGTACCTGCCATTTTTGTATGCATTATACATCAGATGTCAATGAACAACGGATTGTGGTCGGTCCATGGGTGTGCTCTCTGAGGCCGTGACTAAGTAACAAATAACTCTATGAAGACCAGACGTGTTGGCCAAATACTTTAATTTTAGATGCAAAGATCAGGGGGTTCTTTTTTCATTTAGCTGTAAAATTAGATAATTGGGTAACTTGAACTAAGAACCATTCCAGGTGCAATAAAATGTCAGAGAATGTTGGTCCAATCATTAAGGCTCTGATGGGATCATGTAGCATAGTGCCACGTTGCAATAGTTATATATATTGAAGCAGCAGTCTGTGAATGAAACCACACATAGTCTGCCAGTAAGAGAAGTTCAGTTGGTCTGTTTTACAGGGAAAAAATGTCTCTCTTGTTATGGCTGGCAAAGACCCCTAAGGCCTTTCATATGGAAATACCAATTGGTAGCCACAGGCTGGATAGTCTAACTGCACACAGTCAACCCCCCCCACACACACACACAGTCAAAACCTCCACTCTGTCAGAAGCAATCAGCACTTGATAGCATAAATCCTTGACATCAAAACTTAGCTGTCTGAGGGCATTCTTGTGGCTCCCATTTCTCCCACATTTAGCTTTAGAAAACCAAAAATATCAGAGAATGTACCAAAAACAGCCATAGATGGAGGATATCTAAACAGCCAGAGCAAAAAAAACTAAACACATATATATATATATATATATATATATATATATATATATATATATATATATATATATATATATATATGACTCATTAGTCAATGGTCCCATTAAATAATACATAAGGCCAGCAGAGTGAAATCTGGGGTATATATTAGTAAAAACAGGCCATTTTTATTTCATAATGTCCAGAAAAATACCTCAGAGCTTTCTCAAGGCGCCTGTCTTCCATGACATGCATATAAAATGACATATTTGCTGAGAAATTACAGTAGTTTTTAAAGGGTTTTAGTGAAAATAAATTGAAGGATGCTGATTTAATTTTTAACAACACAACATATTTGAAAAACTGTTCTTGCGAAGTTAAAATCTTTGACCTTTAAAACGGTTTAAAAACATTACATAACCTTATTGTCATCTTTTGAGCCAAAGCACTGATTCTGACTAATGCAATTTCTCATTGTTCTTCACTTTTTTTTTTTACATTAGATTTGCAGTTCAAACTAATTAAAGTATGTTCTTTCTTTACTTTTTGAAAATAAGATTGTCAGTCTACTTTGTGATAATAAGATTGTCAATCAAGTAACCATTTTCTTGTCACTCATACTAAAGTTGTGTCAAGCTGTTCTTACATATTTTTGATGAATTAATCTTTTACAACAGCTCAATTTTCAAACCTTCTCAGCTTGAAAACAAAAGACTGTTAATGTTTTTTAGGACAGGCTTACATGATTATAAATAAGAGCTAAATATGCCCAGTGGAAATAATGTAGCCAAGCTTAGACATTTTTGATTGGCAAGAGGGGGATGGCAACATGTTATCAAAGCTGGCAGTTATGGTTCTTAACATTAAGTCTTATTATAAATCTCCAAAGACACTGCAGACAATTCAAATAAGGGCTTGTTATGTAAACATCATGTCAACTTTACATCATTGTATGATTAATTTCCTGGGAAGACGGCCAGTCAGAGAAGTGCACTAACTAGCATGGAGATGTAGTACTGGTAGATAATATTTCCTATGAATCTTTGCTTCAAATATGAGTTGAACATATTAAAACAGTTATTAATATATAAAAATTTGTTGTTAAAAATAATATATATAAATTAGATTAAACCTAATAGTAATATTTGTATGTGTTAGGCATACCTCGTCTTGTTTCACTGTTCCCTCTTGTTTGCCCTTTTTTGTCACTTTTTGCATTCCATAGTTTTCACTTTTGTCCCGTATGTAACTCCATAGTCTCTTTGTTAGCGTTCGTGTTTTCCGTCATTGCTTTCACCTGTCCCTCGTTAACTTGCCACTTGCCTCTGTTTTTTCCCTCGTTATCTTGTTTGGTGTTCTGTTTGTTCATTGGCCCCTTAGTTCTATGTTCATGTATATATACCCTGGTTTTTGGTTCAGTCCTTGTCTATCGTTGAATGTTGTTAGCCTGGTGTGTGTCCCTGCCCGTTTTCTCAGTTTTGTTTTCATCGTGTGTTCAGTGTTATGTTCATTTCCCCATTGAGGGTTTTCCTTTGTGTTTCTTGATTGTCTCAGTTAATAAAAGTAAGTTTGCATTTAGATCCGCTCTCCTCGTCTGCCTCCATTCGTAACAGAACGATAGACCGCCAAATATGGATCTAGCAGCTTTCTTTATGGAACTGGCCCAGGCGGATCTGACCTACCGCGAGTACTCCCACTTTTTTTCCACTGTTGCCATCCACACCGGCTTTGATGACACATCCCTGAAGACCATCTACCGGCTCGGGCTACCAAGACACCGGCAGAGGGAATTGCCGGACCCCGGAGACCTCACGTGGATGGAGTATGTGAGTCTGGTCTTGAGGGAGCTCGCTACCGGGGAGCCACCTCTCTCGATCCCGGTTTCCGCCTCTGGGCTTTCCGTGCCGGCCACGGCCAACGAGCCAGCGCTGCCAGCTTCATCCGCCCGGAGGAGGAGGAAAAGAAGAAAGGCTTCTGCTCCCCAGTCTCCGCCTGCCACGGTCAGCGAGCCAGCGCCTACGCCTGCCACGGTCAGCGAGCCGGCGCCTGCAGCCCCGACCGCCCCAGAGCCGGCGCCTGCAGCCCCGACCGCCCCAGAGCCGGCGCCTGCAGCCCCGACCGCCCCAGAGCCGGCGCCTGCAGCCCCGACCGCCCCAGAGCCTGCAGCCCCGACCGCCCCAGCGCCTGCAGCCCCGACCGCCCCAGCGCCTGCAGCCCCGACCGCCCCAGAGCCTGCAGCCCCGACCGCCCCAGAGCCAGTACCCTCCGAGCTTCCCAGAGCTCCGCCCTCCAAGCTTCCCAGAGCCAGTACCCTCCGAGCTTCCCAGAGCTCCGCCCTCCGAGCTTCCCAGAGCTCCGCCCTCTGTTAGGCATACCTCGTCTTGTTTCACTGTTCCCTCTTGTTTGCCCTTTTTTGTCACTTTTTGCATTCCATAGTTTTCACTTTTGTCCCGTATGTAACTCCATAGTCTCTTTGTTAGCGTTCGTGTTTTCCGTCATTGCTTTCACCTGTCCCTCGTTAACTTGCCACTTGCCTCTGTTTTTTCCCTCGTTATCTTGTTTGGTCTGTGATGGACTGGCGACCTGTCCAGGGTGTCCCCTGCCTTTCGCCCAATGTTAGCTGGGATAGGCTCCAGCCCCCCGTGACCCTGTACACAGGATAAGCGGTTGACGATGGATGGATGGATGGATCTTGTTTGGTGTTCTGTTTGTTCATTGGCCCCTTAGTTCTATGTTCATGTGTATATATATATATATACCCTGGTTTTTGGTTCAGTCCTTGTCTATCGTTGAATGTTGTTAGCCTGGTGTGTGTCCCTGCCCGTTTTCTCAGTTTTGTTTTCATCGTGTGTTCAGTGTTATGTTCATTTCCCCACTGAGGGTTTTCCTTTGTGTTTCTTGATTGTCTCAGTTAATAAAAGTAAGTTTGCATTTAGATCCACTCTCCTCGTCTGCCTCCATTCGTAACAGAATGCATGTGTGTATTTATTTTTCCCGATGGTGCCAGTAAATATTTTGGTAAGGCAAGTGAAAATCTCAATTACTGGCAAGCAGAGTATTATAGTATATTAAAAACCTTTACTTTATTTTTTTTATTCTATTTTTTTGTTAAGAGAACCCATGTTAAAATCTTATTTCTGAGGCATATAAAAACGTGTTGTTAAAAATAAAGTTCAAATCTAAAATACTGTCCTGCAGAAGAAAAAAACATCAATAGAGAGAAGATCCAAGACATCAATCTAATGCTTTGCTTATTTATTAAATATACCTATATATCCGTCATATAAATACATTATTTTGTCTACACATGATCAGGTTTTTGAACTACATCCAATTAAATTATTGCAATACTAATTCTGCATTAACTTTGCATTGCAATTTTATACAAGTATCTGCCAGCACCATGCAGAAAAAGAAACTTGAATAAATTAATAAATAAACATCTCTTTAAAGAAACATTTTCAAGAAAAGGGACCAACAAGTAATAGCCAATCCATTATCTTCCTAGGCCGTGTGTCACAGAAAACAGAAAAATATGTGTTGATATAATACATACCGTAGAGTTGTGGTAACAAGAAACAGTTTGTCCATCCTCCCTGTAGTGTGTCTCAGTGTAATGGCTGGCAAAGAGTCCACTAGAACAAAACACACACACAATATTTTTAGCATTGCACTAGCATATTTTATAAATTTCTACTAATAAAATTTTAACATTAAAAGTAGTATATGTTAACACATTAGTGTAGGTAACGCATTGTTATAATATACCAACAACGAACGATTGTATATGTATAAATTAACAATAACCAAAATTAGCACATTCTGTAAAAAATTGTGTTCATTCTTAGCTCATGATACCTAATGCATTAACTAATATCTACATACAGAAACATATTGTGAAGTGTTAACAGTTGCACACACACACAACATATACACATGTCATTTAAATAAGCACATACCGTAGATCTCTCAAAGATGATATAAAAAAAAGCCCTATTTAAAACTATCATACAGCACTGTTACATTTTCACAATGAAATGTAAACCAAATTCATCTCATTTACTGCCCCATATTTGCAAAGATTATGGAAGTGATCCATACAGTAAATTGGAAGTAAACTTGCTTTTTGGAAATGCAGATAAACGGGAAAAATGGGGCACTACACGTTTCCTGATCACAGGAATTAATTAACATCTAGACAGACCCACCTAGATATGCTCATAAATACATACAAACACTATTCCAGCAGGAGTAATGGCTTGAGTATATGTGCATATATAAACAAATACCACAACATTTGTTTTGCAAAGGAACGCAGGCATTTGAAATATATTTATGAGTTGTATTTGCAGACATTGTGCATGTTGGTGTGTGTGTAGGTTTTTTTAGTTTTTTTGGGTGGGATGTAAGTTTCTGCTCAGACTTGTAATCACCTCAACAACATAAGCAGACACTCTTAAGGTACCAGTATGTTAAATTTAATGTTAAACAATGAAGAAGTTTTATTATCGTATCTTAAATTATACGGACAAACAAAGACATTTTAAACAAAGGAGGACATTTTTAAAGCTGAAGTGTAATTTTTGTTAATGTTAAAATACTTTCTCGCATATCATTTTAATATGCTCAGACAACTATAAGTAAGCAATTATTAGGGTAATTTATAAGAAAAGTACTCTGTTTGTTGGAGCATCCCGACCAATGGCATGAGTTCGGGGTGGGCCTATGTGTTTGCCCAAATGGAAGACCTGGAGAACTTTTTTTTTTTGGCAAATACATTTAGTGACGCAAAAAATAAGTCAATTGTTTTTGTCCAATTTTATTATTTTCAGAATGTTTTACTTTAATAACATTTCTAACTGTGTAGAAACTCTGTAATTTTACAGAAGCAGACACACAGAAATCGAACTCCTTGACAATTCTCAGATTTCTCCTCTGGGCCTGTATATGTCATAATTAGTCTCTTGTATACATGCGCATTCATCAAATGAACAACGGCATATGAAAACAGATACTGAGTTAGCATTCTTGAGTTGAAACTTAATTTGGCATTCACCTCATGAATCTGCTCGGTTTAGACCTTGGGCTAGTATATTAGTAAAAGACACCAGCTCAGCTCCCTCAAGTCTGTGGGCTGCTGCCTCCATGGTCACTGTGAGAACAGCCATTTTTGGTTTAATTTCATTAGACCATCCCTCAGTAATGACAGCACTCCAGTCCAATTCCCATTCTCCTCGACTTGATCCACACACCAGTGCAGGAGCAGTTTCGTTGTTTTGGAAGAAACTTCAAAGTGTCTAGAAGAAAGGCTTTGATGTTGGCTGGGATGAACTGGCATGACAGCCATCCGGATCCCAGACATACCATGGTTCCCTCAGTGCCACAGAGCGATGAGCAAGGGAAATGTGGGAGTTGGTCTACAGGGATATGTGAATCATAAAAGAAACACTGGCTGTGGTGTAGTATGCCAATTAGGGATTAATGTTACACAAGTGAAACTCTGCCACTAAGGGCTTGAGTGTGAAATGGGCCTTGAGCACTTTGCCTGAGAATGGTCTTCACTAGTGGATCTCAATCTTTTTGACTAAAATTCCTAAATTGTCCAGTTGATTTCAATAATTAATCACAGTTTTAGGAACTGCCAGTTAAAGGAGCAGATAAAGGGATATTTTGGCTTCAATACAAGTTAAGCTCAATCAATAGCATTTGTGGCATAATGTTGACTACAACATTACAAAAAACACACAAAAATAATTTCAATGAATCTCTTTTATATTTATAAACTTTACATTAAGGCCAAATTACATTAAGACATTAAGGACCAGTCCATAAACACTAACATGCACTCCATTCAAAAAGTATAGTCACAAGATGTAAACATTATATTGTATGTGTTAAAGAAATATTCTGGTTTCAATACAAATTAAACTCAATCGATAGCATTTGTGGCATAATATTGATTACCACAAACATTTATTTTTGACTTGTTATAGTGAGGCAATTACAATGAAATCAAATGGGGCCAATCCATAAATGTTAAAATACTCACTGTTTCAAAATTATAGCCATAATACATAAATAATATGCATGTTAACATGGTTTTATTGTGTAAATTTGCTAACTATTCTTTACAAAGAAAAGTTAGATCTAATTGTACAACTTCAATGCCATGATATCATAATGCCGTAAACCCTAAAACCACTGTAAAAATGACGATTTAAACAACTTTACAGCTCAAATAACACACAAGTTTTAACAGAAGATTTAATGTGTGTTTTTGTAAAATTCTAAGCTTCACATTTATGCCTTCAAACCCTCTAAAAATTGGCCCCATTCAATTCCATTTTAAGTTCCTCACTGTAACTTTGAATTTTCTTTCTTTTTTTTTTTTTTTTTTAAAGAAAATGAGGGACAAGTTGATATGATTTTTTGTGGTAATCAACATGCCACAAATGCTGCAGATTGAACTTAACTTGTATCGAACATGGAATATTCCTTTAACATGATTTTAGTGTGATGAAATAACTCACTAACCCTATTTGTATAAAGTTATATCCAAATACCGGGATTACAGGGTTTACCGGCTCTATGTATGTGACATGACAACTAAGTGGTTTCACTGAATACAATTTTTCTCAGAAAAGGTCATACAAAAACCATGTGAACATAGTCTTGTGGCAATACCTTTGAAATGATATGTATTTTAGTGTTTATGGACTGGCCCCATTTATTTTCATTGGAAGTGACTAAGATTTTTCCTTTTATTTTATTTTAATTTAAGTTTTCAAATGCTGTGAATTGAGCTTAACTTGTATTGAAATATAAATAATTCATGAAAGGAAACCTGAAATTAGATAATTTTCCAGTGAAAATGTTGACATCCATTGGATATTCATAAGTACAGGACAGAAATTTGTTCAAAGCAGCACAAAACAACAAGTTCTCACATGAACATGAATGTCACAGTGAAAGTGTCTCTCATAGATCATGTTAAGATTTTCATTGAAAAATTACCTACATTTCGAGTTTTTCCTCACAAGAACTATTGTATACCTTTAGAGAACTTGGAATATACCGACCGAGCTGCCTGGACTCTTTTAGGTCCTTTTCTATTCTTTAAAGTAAGTCATCATCCACTCCCATTGTATTAGAAAGACAGGCTGAGATATTCAGTAAACCACTTCCTTTTGTATTCCGCATAAGAAAGAAAGTAATAAAGGGGTGTGTTTCCCAAAAGCATCGTCAACCATCTATGGTCGCAAGTTCCATCGTTAACGATTTAGTGTTTCCTGAAACTACAGCTCTTTACCTGTGATTAGAAGCATAGTTCCTTGTTAGTTTGCTGTGTGGACATAATTTGACATTGCTGAGGCTTCTATATATTTTATTCCTATATATCTTTCATTCTGTCAAGAAAACTATATATTCATGGGTTTTGCAGAAGTGGCACTCTGAAACAGCACTTAAACATGAGTGCCGCTGTTTAAGGGTTTAAAAGGCTATTAAGAGAAGGTGTTCTATCACACGATTTCTGACGGAGAACACAGCTTTTATGTTTATGTTAACGCATAAGTGATGTTAATATGTTTTTGAAGGTCGTACATGTGCATGTGGTAAGGGGAATACCAAAGTATAATATAGAGGGAAACCCATCTATTGTAACGCAATGCATCTGTTGCATTACAAATTGTATGCCACTTTTGTATTTTCAGCAGCTTTCTTGCATTAAACACCTTTCTGGTGTGCGTGTAAATGAGCTATTATTTTATATTTGCGGAAGTAATTACTCCAATTCAAGAGTAACATCATTAAAGAAATGAAAACATCATCAAGGAAATGGCTGTTGTTGAAGAAAGAAAATAGCTGTCAGCCCAGAGTAACTCTGACTACAGAGTTTTCTCAGTAAGCAGAGGTACAGTGACCCAAAGGGTCTCTGATAAGCAGTCTTAAACCGCAATATGAACTTTCACACTGACAGCAGCGCAAGCATTTCAGTACTTATAAAGACATCTAAAAAACCTGTAGAGAAGCAAAACTACTGAAATGAACACCACAAAAGGCCAGAAAGCACTGCTGTGTGTGTGTGTGTGTGTGTGTGTGTGTGTGTTTGTGTGTGTAAGGTCTTAATAAATCTCTTGAGATATGAAACACTGATCTTCTCTAATCTACTACTCAATCTCCTTGAAATCCTAGCTGAGAACACACAGAGGATGGTGAAGAGGTGAACTATACTCAGAGGAACAGAGCCGTAGCTGAATCGGACTTCTTTGCTCCACTAAGTTAAATTATAGAACTGTAATTGTAGCTTGTGAAAGTACTTAAATGGAACAATTCAACCAAAAATTAAAATTTGCGCCAGCCACGGCCTTTTCTCTCTCTATGTTTTCTCTCCATAGAGTGTTAAATGCGGCTGGGGCCATCGAACGCTATAAAATGTATCGGGGAAGGCGTTCTTTTCCAATCCTATTCTTTCAGGGGGAAAAGACCCTGCGGAGACCACATCCTGCCCATCAGCGGAGGTTAACATGTGGCAAATTTGTCACATGGTCTTACAGCCATAAATTGAAGTGGCGAGGTGGTAGGTCCTGCCTCGATGGGGAGGAGCTCTACAAACACAGCAACCGGGGGGGAAGAGGGAGCTCTGCCCAAGGGAGACACAGGTCCGCTGACAGGGGGACCATAGTGCGGAAAATACATAACAGGGGATATTGGAATAATCAGAACCTGTGGAGCACCTGTGGAGCACCTGTTCGGTGCCTGCAGTGGATCTGGCTGCAAACTTCCTCCGCTGAGTTCGGAGCCAGAGTGCTGGGGAGGAAGGACGCCCAGGGTCCATGACTTGTGGACTCGACTGGGGGAGTACAGCGCACATCTTCACCTCAGGGGAGGGGAAAGGCGCAATGCACAAGCAATACACCTGGCCAGCTGTTGTCACCGTATTACAGAATTTTACGTGTTCAGACCTGTCAAAACTTGGGATAAGACTGGCTCAACCTGGTGATTGTAAAATCTCGTGAAGGTATTTGGTGTTGTCCAGCCTGCTAGAGAGGTGCCATTTTACAGTGCCCACGAGAATTCCACACTGCTAGTAGAGTGCACTTGAACCCAAAAGGGGGCGGGCATAGCCTGGGTCTGGTAGGCCAACGCAATGGCCTCCATGATGCAGTGGGAAAGCCGCTGTTTGGAGACAAAATTCCCTTTCCGCTGTCCACCAAAGCAGACAAAGAGCTGCTCAGAGTGTCTAAAGCTCTGTGTGCTATCCAAATATGTGCGCAAAGCACGCACCGGACACAGCAACGTTAAGGCTGGGTCTGCCTTCTCCTGGGGCAGCACTTGCAGGTTCACTACCTGAGGTCTGGGCATGGATGCCATAGGGTGCCCTGTCTCTGAGAAGGAAGGACCTTCAGGGGAATTTGCTAGGGAGGTGCTGTCACGAAAGCCAAGTCTGAGTGGGCCAGTGGGGGGCCACGAGAATGACTTGCTCCTCGACCTCCTTGATATTGCTCAGGACTTGTGAAAGTAGGCTCACTGGGGAAAATGTGTATTTGCACAATCCCCGGGCCAGCAGTGTGCTAGCACATCTGTGCCGAGTGGGGCTTTGGTCAGAGAGTACCAGAGCGGGAAGTGGGTGGAATCTCGGGAGGCAAACAGATCTACCTGTGCTATGCCGAACCGAGCCAAATCAGCTAGACCACCTGAGGGTGGAGTCTCCAATCTCCGATTTACCTGACGTGACAGCGCGTCCGCTGTGGTAGTTATGTTAACCGGGATATGAGTGGCGTGCAGCGACCTCAGCCGCTGCTGACTCCAAAGTAGGAGATGGCGGGCGAGTTGCGATATGCGATGAGAGCGAACGCCGCCCCAGGAGATTTAGATGCTCTAGTGTCGCTGTGTTGTCTATGCGAATCAACACGTACTTGCCACGGGTGAGCGTGCAGCACTGATTGAGCATGCTCGCTCATGAGGCACGCTGTCATTGAGACTAACCAGTTGACAATGGCTGAGGTCCCTATGCGCACAGAGCAACTGTCGAGAGTGCGCTATGATTAGCCAGTCATCAAGGTAGTTGAGTATGCAAATGTCCACTTCCCTTAACGGGGCAAGAGCTGCCTCAGCGACTTTCGTAAAGACAAGAGGGGACAGGGACAGGGACAGACCGAAGTGGAGGACCTTGTTTTAATACGCCTGGCCGTCGAAAGCGAACCGTAGAAAGGGTCTGTGACAGTGTAACATTGAGACGTGAATGTACGTATCCTTCAGGTCTACTGCCAATCTTGATGCTGGACACATGTCAGAATACATTTCTGCATCTGCATCTTGAACGGGAGTCTGTGCAAGGCCCGGTTCAGAACTCGCAGGTCCAAGATTGTCCGCAACCCACCGCCTTTCTTGGGTACGATGGAGTTAGGGCCATTGAAACCCTTCTCCATCTCGGCTGGTGGGACAGGCTCTATCACGTCATTGCAGATTTTTGCCCTGCACCAAGGTAACGCGGATGCCACTGAGTACAAATGCACATTGTATTGGGCTTTCAAGGTAATTGGTATTGTGATTCTGTGAGATTATCTCCCAATGGTCGTATCTGGTTTGCCCACTTGACCAAGAGTGAATGTGAATGAAAAAGTGCTGTCAGTCAAATACAAATTTTAGTCACGATTAATTGAAACTCATATTTTGAAAGTACTGAAATTTGACACTATATAATCTAATTTTCTTGTCAAAATGCATTTTGGGGCCACTTTGGCTTGATAAGCCTTACAAAAAAGTACTTTGGTGGTACCATGGTAAAGTGATTTATCAGATGGTAATACCATGGTACTTTCATGTATACCACGGTACTGAAACATTACTATATGTATGTGCATTGCTATATATTATATAGTGTACTCCAAGGTACATCAAAGAAAATATTGGTATTAAAATGATAAATCATGGTATTACTACAGCAACATGTCCAAAAAAAAAAAAAAAACACGTCAATACCATGGTGCCATGTTGTGAAGCTCAAATGTTATGTTCCTTTACCTTCTCTTCCCTTATTGACTTTCTAGGCTTCTAACTGACTCAATATCGGATTGACTAATATAGTTTTAGCAGTCTGAATGTTTAAGGGAAAGTGTGAACTTTCACTGGATGAGGGAGAAAGAGCAGAAGGTCTTGAATGTCATTTGGGTCCTTTAATTAGACAGTTCATTGCACTGCTTCCAGTGTGGAAATTAAATGTACCTATTAAGGCTTTTATTCTGACACTAATAGGCTGTAAAATGGGTACAAGAGTGACGAATGCAAAAGATTCTGAATGTTGAACAATTATGCACTCAGGTGCACTCAGTATGATGTTCTTATTAAAAAGTTTTTGTCCTAAAGAAATGAAAAGTACTTTTGAAAAATATGTTTAAAATAATGCATGCTCAAATGAGATGAAGACTCTAATCATAACTAGCCTACTAAAAGCTGTTTCATTCATGGGAACTGCCATGTTGACGTCACATGACTAGCTGAATACTACTCTTTTTATCTCGGTAATCCCCCCTATTATCATTAAATAAATTAATTATTGCTGACTGCAAATCGTGCATTTCTATAATGACATTGATAACTGAAAAATATTTTGCATGATGCTACATACACAAGGCTTAATTTCTGTCCAAGATGACAGCCATATTGACTAGTGAAACATACTGAATGCATCAAATAAAACATTCTGGAATTGAGCTGAATATTTGTATGGTGGCTTTGAAAGTAAAAATATATTTACATAAACACTATTTAGATTTCGATTAAGTGTTTCATAAAAAATGTCTCAGAAATCCCACTTTGTATGTCTCTTGTGTCATCTCTGTATGTCTATCAGACTATGCTCTCTTTTATCTCTTTTTTTATGCTCTCTCCATCTCTTAGCTTTGAGGCGGTAATCTTGTTTATTTTATTGGGGGTTGTTCCACCTCATACTCGCTTCTCTCAGTTGAAACGTGTTACCAAAGCAGACACTATCACTATCTCTTTCTCTCACTCTCTTTCTCAATTTCTTTCACAAATACAACCACACACACAGACATACATACACACAACCAAAAGAACATGGCTGGTCTGAAGCCCTAATTCTATTTCCACACATTGCTGTGTCTCCAATTGGTTTAGCATTCCACACAAAAATATGCTACACAAGATTCACATAACGGGATGAGGTGGGGGAAGGTTGAGGGTGAAAGACAAGATGAAATCCTCAAAGCTAAAGAAATAGTTTTCTTTATTCGTACTGTCTGGGTGAATGAAGAAGTGTCTGTAAGAGAGATTTTCACAGAGGTTTTTCTAGTTGAGGTACTGTGTTCCTTAAAAAGCAGCTTATATTTACACACAGATGCAAGAAGAGGACATGAATAGAGAGCATCTGAGGAAGAAAACCCCTTACAAATTGTGGAAATAATATGAAAACACATTAAGAATTACACATCTCTTTGTCGGAGGTGTGGTCTGGTGGTCATCATGTATGCTTTAAACACATTGAGCTGTTGTGATCAAGACGTTGACACGACTTTGGTGACAGGACTTTGAGTCTGGCTCAGGTATTTTGTGGCATTCTCTGCCCAAAACTTTCTTCAATAATCTCAATAAATAAAAGTGGCCAAAAAATTAAGCAACAAATTACAACCTTTTAAAGGTGCTATATGTAATATTTTTACTGTACTAAATCATAAAATGACCAAAATATGCCATTAGAGAATTAGGAAGCATGCTAAGTTGAAATACTGGCTTCTTGAATAACAATGCTACAGCCAGTAAATTCTACTTTGAAGTTTCCATTCTGGGTGATATTTCTGTTTACTGTATGTTTTGGCCTGTGTGATCCAAAACACTGGCCAACACTGCCCACTGACCAATAGTATTTCGACACCGCTGGGTTGCAAGATTTGAACAAGTTTGCAGGCAAACAATACTGTGTGCTGCAGCAAACAAACTGGATCAGAGATAACAGTTTTCATCTGACCAATAAAGCCTCGACATCCATCTAAAAACCACCATGACCAGAGGTGTAGTAAAACAAGGATAAATATTGGAGATGCCTTTGGAAGATGGAGACAGCTTAAAGACCAGAAATCCTTTAAAACTGATGCTGAGTTGGCTAATTTGCATGTCAATATTCTGGCAACCCGCATGAGCTTCGACTCTGGGGCGGGGCAGACAACTCTCCAATATTTTGAATTTGGACTGCAGTAGCCATTTCAAACGCTTGTTGTCAATCTTACACATAGCACCTTTAATGTTGTGAATATAGCCAATATAGTCACATCCTCAAAATGTATAGCTTGAGAGCACTGCAAGTTGCTTTGAATAAATGTGTCTGCTAAATAAAAAAGAGCCACTACAGTTCACCTCAATCTGTTTTATGACTTAATCCCATTTCTATATCTTTTCTTTCTTTAGAGTATCTCTCTTCGTTTTTTTCTCTCTCGCTCCCTTCAGTCTGATTGAACTTCTCTCTGTGGCTTGTGCCATCTTTGACTTTGTGTCTGTGTGTAGATAAAAAGGGAAGCTAGACAGGGAAGCTAGGCAGGGAAGCCTAGTTGCTTTGGTCTGCCTTCAGCCTCAAGGGTGTTTCAGCATGGGAGCGTATATCTATCTTTGTATGGGCCTGTGTGTGACCGTAGAGAATGAATTCCAACACAAACCAACAATGTGCTGCTGCCCCGATAGAATGGCATACCACATCTTTACCCATGTATCTCTAAAGTACCTTTAGAGCACCCAGATGACTGCACTGCATATGAAGCACTTACATTTATTCATTTAGCAGAAGCTTTTATCTAAAGCGACTTACAAATGAGGAATACAGCAAAAGCGATTTGTCATAAGGAGGCAATAATATGAGAAGTGCTGCAATACAAAGTTTCAAATTGCTCAGAGAAATACAAGTAGGGAGGAAGGCGAGAAACCTTGATGAAAGAATGGAGTGAAAAAAGAAAGAAGACGCTGCATTATTAGGATTGGGTCAAGTTCTCAGGAAAGAGATGCGTCTTTATATTTTTCTTAAAAATAGTTTGAGAATCAGCTGCTTGGGTGGAGTTTGTAAGGTCATTCCACCAGCGAGGAACGGTGGAAGTGAAATCAGAGAAAGCCATTTTGTGACTTTATGAGATGGCACTACAAAATGCTGTTCACCAGCCAACTGCAAGCTTCTGGAGGGCACACAGACTTGAAGTAGTGAATATATATTGGGGAGTGGAACCAGTGGCTATTCCATTAGTGAGCATCAGTGCTTTGAACTTGATGCAAGCAACAAATGGCAGTCAGTGCAGTAAAAATATTGATGAATAAATATATTGATACTATATATATATATATATATATATATATATATATATATATATATATATATATATATATATATATATATATATATACACTCACCTAAAGGATTATTAGGAACACCTGTTCAGTTTCTCATTAATGCAATTGTCTAATCAACCAATCACATGGCAGTTGCTTCAATGCATTTAGGGGTGTGGTCCTGGTCAAGACAATCTCCTGAACTGCAAACTGAATGTCAGAATGGGAAAGAAAGGTGATTTAAGCAATTTTGAGCATGGCATGGTTGTTGGTGCCAGATGGGCCGGTCTAAGTATTTCACTGCTCAATTACTGGGATTTTCACACACAACCATTTCTAGGGTTTACAAAGAATGGTGTGAAAAGGGAAAAACATCCAGTATGCGGCAGTCCTGTGGGTGAAAATGCCTTGTTGATGCTAGAGGTCAGAGGAGAATGGGCCGAATGATTCAAGCTGATAGAAGAGCAACTTTTCCTGAAATAACCACTCGTTACAACCGAGGTATGCAGCAAAGCATTTGTGAAGCCACAACACACACAACCTTGAGGCGAATGGGCTACAACAGCAGAATACCCCAACGGGTACCACTCATCTCCACTACAAATAGGAAAAAGAGGCTACAATTTGCAAGAGCTCACCAAAATTGGACAGTTGAAGACTGGAAAAATGTTGCCTGGTCTGATGAGTCTCCATTTCTGTTGAGACATTCAGATGGTAGAGTCAGAATTTGGCGTAAACAGAATGAGAACATGGATCCATCATGCCTTGTAACCACTGTGCAGGCTGGTGGTGGTGGTGTAATGGTGTGGGGGATGTTTTCTTGGCACACTTTAGGCCCCTTAGTGCCAATTGGGCATTGTTTAAATGCCACGGCCTACCTGAGCATTGTTTCTGACCATGTCCATCCCTTTATGGCCACCATGTACCCGTCCTCTGATGGCTACTTCCAGCAGGATAATGCACCATGTCACAAAGCTCGAATCATTTCAAATTGGTTTCTTGAACATGACAATGAGTTCACTGTACTAAAATGGCCCCCACAGTCACCAGATCTCAACCCAATAGAGCATCTTTGGGATGTGCTGGAACAGGAGCTTCGTGCCCTGGATGTGCATCCCACAAATCTCCATCAACTGCAAGATGCTATCCTATCAATATGGGCCAACATTTCTAAAGAATGCTTTCAGCACCTTGTTGAATCAATGCCACGTAGAATTAAGGCAGTTCTGAAGGCTGAAAGGGGTCAAACACAGTATTAGTATGGTGTTCCTAATAATCCTTTAGGTGAGTGTATATATATATATATATATATATATATATATATATATATATATATATATATATATATATATATCTACACACACACACACACACATCTAAATTATTGGCACAACCCTACTTCGTTTATTAATATACATTTAATAACATACTATATTTATTATATATATGTTTATTAAACTTATATAAAATGTGTTCATCGATGTGTTTACAAGAAAGTGAGTGTAATTTAATTCCTTTACCCACACAACTTTTGTGAACATACAAAATATTTTTACCATGTTTTTATTTATTTATTTTTTATTGTTATCATGTTTATTTTTGGGGTAGCACAATGGTATTCTATGATGTAGGGCTGTGCCAATACTTTAGATGTTAATTTAATGTTTATTCATCTATTTGCATATTTATATCATGTCCTACAGTTCAGTAATGAAGAAGCAGGTTGTCTAACTAATCAAAAGCTCGGTGTTGTGTGTTGTTTCTCAGTGTAGACAGAGATGCATCTATGAGGTTCGAAATAGATTCAAATGGAGCATGCAGTTCCACTCTCTTTCTCAGACATGCCGGGCCTCTCACTCATTTAGCACAGATTTAGTTGCAATCCAGATATAAAATATATAGTTCCCCGTCGAAGTAAGCGACACTAGGGGTCTCTCTTGAGTGCCGAATATACCTCTGATCTATGAAAAAAGCCAATGAGAATTTGCATGTCCCGCCCCCGGACATACGGGTATAAAGGCAGGAAATCCGTCTGTTCCATTCAGAAATTGTCAGCGAGCTGCGAGTCACACACACCTGTTCCTCTTGCCTCTGGTGATCTGCTGTTGGATCTACGGCAAACTTCAGCGGCTTTCTCCTTCTCTGCACGTCAGTGCAGTTTGCCCCTGGGTGCTTCGACAGCGCAAACTAAAAGAGTTTATAAAAGAGTGATTTCTCTAAAAGAGTATTTTCCTCTAAAAGAGCAATACACAGCGCCGTTGAACGTCCTTTAGAAGGACGCGTCTTTATAAAGATGCCTTTCCGCCCCTGTGTAGTTCCTGGATGCGGTAGAGTGCTCTCCGCTTCAGATGGCCACAGGCGCTCTCTCGTGTGTCTGGGCTGCGATCACACTGAGGCAGCGTTTGTGTATGGTTCATGTTCTCACTGCGAGAACATGACCATGGCAACATTGCGGTCACGGCTTTCCTTCAACCGAAAGAATGCCACTCCAACCGCCCCCGCGTCGCTCCTTCTTCCCATGGGATTGAGGACGATGCGGCTGGTGATGGAGGCTATCTGGGGATGGCAGCGGGCTCGGTTTCGCCAGGTACACATCCGCGAACCACCCATCCCTCGGCACGCTCGTTGACTTCCGTCCGGGCTCGAGGCAACAGCGGCTCGCCTCACAGCCATCCTGCCTATCCTCTGGAGCCCCCCGAGCTGGATGAGCTCGCCGCTGCATCGGAGATTTCCAGCTCCTCAGAAAAATCCTGAATGAAACAGACGTATTTCCCTGCCTTTATATCCATATGCCCGGGAGCAGGACATGCAAATTCTGTCTGCCAACTCCTTTTCATAGATCAGAGGTATATTCGGCGCTCAAGAGAGACCCCTAGTGTGGCTTCTTAGACACAACATCTCCTTCCCTCCATCAGGAAACGGAGGTTACATCCATAAACTAGACGATATCGTTATATATGTATTGGAATATGTATCATATTTAAAGTGCCTTAGAGCTGCTGATTTAACATGGTAATTTCGAACATTTAATTATTTTAAAATGGAATAGAATCCTTTTATTTTGGTCACATATTATACTCACAGTTTTTTGCATATATTCAGTGAAATGTATT
This sequence comes from Xyrauchen texanus, assembly GCF_025860055.1. NCBI lineage: Eukaryota > Metazoa > Chordata > Actinopteri > Cypriniformes > Catostomidae > Xyrauchen > Xyrauchen texanus. The sequence continues at coordinate 20,629,896 of NC_068291.1, forward strand.
AGTTTTCACATATCCCAGCTAAGCTGGGGTCAGAATGCAGGGTCAGCCATGATACAGCATCCCTGGAGCAGGGTTAGGGTTAAGGGCCTTGCTCAAGGGCCCAACAGTGGCATTTTGGTGGTGCTGGGGCTTGAACCCCCAACCTTCTGATCAGTAACCCTGAGCCTCAACCACTGAGCCACCACTAGTGAAGGCTGTTTTCTCACGGGACATTGGTGTCAAGAGGATCTGCCAGTAGCCCTTTGTTAAATCCAAGGTCGAATAAAATTGAGCAGTACCTAACCGATCGAGCAGTTCGTCAACACGGGGCATTGGGTACGCATCAAATTTAGACACCGCGTTGACTTTTCTATAATCCACACAGAATCGTACAGACCCATCGTTCTTAGGAACAAGAACAACCGGGCTGGACCAATCACTGTGGGATTCCTCTATTACTCCCATCTCAAGCATCGCATCCAATTCTTCCCGAACTATTTTCTTTTTGTGTTCGGGCAGGCGATAGGGGCGGCTACGTACCACCACTCCCGGCTCAGTCTCGATGTGGTGTTGTATGATGTTTGTACGGCCCGGTAGTGGAGAAAACACATCTGCAAATTCTTTTTGTAACTCAGAAACCTCTGTGAGTTGGCGCGGTGAGAGGTGGTCTCCACAAGTAACCGGGGTGTTGAGATTGCGGGCTTTGTTTACCTCCGGTCCGAGCTCCGCCCTCTCCGGAACTACTATTGCCAACGTCACAGAGGCCGCCTCTTCTCTCCACAATTTGAGGAGGTTGAGGTGATAAATTTGGCGTGCGCCCCCTCTATCGGTACGTTTAACCTCATAATCGAGATCCCCTACTCGTCGTGTGACCTCAAAGGGTCCTTGCCACTTGGTGAGCAATTTAGAGCTCGATGTCAGGAGTAATACAAGTACCTTATCTCCCGGTGCAAATTCCCGTAGCTGAGCACCCCTGTCATACAGCCGGTGTTGGCGTTCTTGAGCCTGGAGCATATTCTCATGTGTTAATTGCCCCAGTGTGTAAGCGCCCTTACCGCTTTCCTCTCCCGGACGGGCGCTTGACCACGCCCCCGCTGCCACAGGGAGAAAGGGCATTCACACTTAAATGAAATTTAGCAGACTTTCAGCTCTCTGCTCTTTGTAAATATGTGCTATTTCTCTGTGTCGGTTTCCACACCATTAACCGCTATCTTTGTCTGTTCTCTCTCTCCCTCAATCTCTCTACAGACACACTGATATTTGTGAACTAGTTTAATAGCATTTCCTTCTCAGCTCATTACAAAGGTCTGATCAACCTCTCCAGCCTTATTTATGATGGTACATCTAATCTGTGTGCGATTAGTCAGACTGAAAGTGTACACTTGTGGTCAGAGGGTAGAATGCTATTGCTTTTTTGGTCAGAAAGTAATACAATCTAGTTTTTCATTAGAAGCAAGACTAAGAGCAGTGTGTGTAATGATTGTGAGGCATTAAAACATCTGTGAGTAATGCAGCAGAAGTGCCTCTCTACTGGAGCGCATTCTTCATTTACTTATCCAGATGTTTAGCTAGAAAAACAGACAGCATTTGGTCAGCTTGCTAGTGTACAGCAAACGTAACAGACACAGACAAGAACCCTGTAGCTAAAGCTTGTTTATTAGACTACGCTGGTTTAGGCTGGTCTAGCTAGCCTCCCAGCTGGTTTACCATCTTGACCAGCTGATAGTACAATAGCCCAAAACCCCTCTAAAACCAGCAAAGAAGCCAGTAATAGTTGGGAGGGGGGTCATTCAGAAGGTTAAGGTGAAATGAGAACAGTAACATCAAAATTAGGCAAGAAAAATAAACAGGACAAAAAAAAAACAAACCCTTCTCTTTAGACCAGAGATAGTAACAAGGGGATTTTGGGACACAGCAGCATATTATCAGCTTCCTATGAAAAACCTCCCTTGGGATACAATACTTGAATCATTGTTTGTCAGCACAAGTTCTCTCTTTCTATCTCTCTCTCTCTCTCTCTCTCTCTCTCTCTCTCTCTCTCTCTCTCTCACTCACTGATGTGCTTCCTCTATTTTTGCTGTTACCATGTCTGGTCAATAAAAAATAATCACTTCCTGGTTTGACTGTTGACCTTCATAAATGAGATCATGGAGAGGTCAGCTGCTAAAGACTGCTGAGAAAAGGAAGTGAGGCTGAACAGCTCAGAGACTGAGACCTTTAAATCGCCAGCTGACTGTGAGGAAATCTTCTTCAAACTGGTTTTTCAATCAAAACTATATTAAACAAAACCTGAATTCAAATCAATCTGATTGGTTGGTTTCAAAACATGACTGACACCCTGAAAATGAAAACCACATGGAGTTAAATGTAAGAACAATGCAACAACACATATAGAATGGGTCCAAATTCTCCATTCAAGTGTTGCTGAATTAACCTTTTTCACTTAATGTTTGCCAGAATCAAGACCTATATCATGAAGCACATTATTCTTTATTTTCTGGAAGTGTCAGGACATGGGTTCAGATTTAGACTGGTGAATCACAAGATAATTATTCAGTTAGTTAAATACTTAAAGGTGCTGTAAGTATTACAGCCTTACTACTTCCATGAGACTGAGCTGTTGGATTAGCCACGCCCCCTCTTTCCAAAACCCGAACTCCAAAGATACCAAAATTAGCTTTATTGAGAGCAGAAACGGATGTTAAAAACAACAGCAGCAAAATAGCGCCCTCAACTGACAACTGCTATGAGCAACATGGCATAAAAATGCATTAAGCCTCAATAATTTGCTGCAACTTCAATACTATGAGAACATGCAAAATGAGTAACAGGCAAAAAGCGGTTCGCGGAAATATTTTTGTTTAATGTTTACATTCTAGAGTCTAGAGCTGTCTTATGACACTTGTTTTATTAATATTTTTCAGGGAGTACGAAAATGTTTTGCATACTGTGGCAGGGCGGAGGGCTGGGCCGGGTCGTGATCCTACGCACCCGGTCCCGTATTAGGCTAATCAAGCCTCTGAGGTTTAAAGGTCGTCTGCAGAGTGTCGTGCGGGACAGAGAGATCGTTAGCGGACATGTCCGTCATGTGTGTGTTTATGTTGTCTTTTAAGTTTCTCATTAAAATATGATTTATATCGTCAAGCCGGTTCTCTGGTGCCGAAACCCGGGAAGGAGGACGGATACGCCGTAGTAGAGTTCTCGCCACTACCGTCTACCCCAACGGAGCAGCCGCGGCCATCTGCTGGGGGACGAGGAGCCCAGCCACCTGAAAGAAGACGATGGCCGGTGTGTGTTTATGTTTATGCAGAACCAGACTGAGGGAACAGCGACTGCCAGGCACCAATGAGGAGATTTGCTCACTTAGTCCAATATGGAAACACTCTTTGAGGGCTACCTCATTAAAGTCAACCTCACTGTCCAGAGAGCAGAAGTCCCCCACATATTCCTCCAGGGATCTATTCCCATGAAGTAGGTGCAGAAACCGAATTGCTGGGTCCATTATGGGCAGTCTAGTATTCTGTAACGATGTAGCTGGCAATGACAATGATGAAGACAATGACGATGAAATGAAGAATCCAAGTGTAATTTATTAATAAAAGTGAAAACCATAAACCCTAAATATAAACATGAATAAAACATACTATTATCTTGAAACATAAACATGAACTTGGCTAGGTTAGGCTTAAATTTGACTTGAAATGAACTTGAAATAAACTACACAAACTCACACCAATACTAGACAAAAGGACAATGGTAAACATGAGGGCTTAAATACATGACATGGGGGAACATAAAACAATGATCAAACAGAACACTAAACAAAATAAAAAGACACTTAAACTAAACCAATGACAAACTAGAACTGATAACAACCTAATGAAACAATAAACCAATGAAAACAAGACACATGAACATGAAGGGAAACATCACATGACTTGGGAATCAGGAACTAAACATTTCAAAATAAAAGACATGGAATCAAAAAATGAACAAAAACACATCTAAACATGACATTTGTACATTGTATATTATTATTTTATATTGTGTTTGTGTGAATCTGATGTTTATTGTAAATTGGCATATGTCTCATCACTGTCATGACTGCTATGTTGCTCGGAACTGCACCCAAGACTTTCACCCACTGTTGCACTTGTGTATATGGTTGAGTGACAATTAAGTGATTTGATTTGATTTTTGATTTTGTAGTGAAAGTGTAGTACGAGTAGCATGTCGACACTTAAAATGCAGCAAAATAAATGTACTTTAAGTAACTGGATGATGCACTTTTTCAAAGGTCAAAACGGAGTATGGAATGTTGTTGGACACTTCATTCACTCAGTGCATGCAGCTTGCCATACATAGAGGAAGAGCTGGAGTTACCTGGTTATGCTGCTGGTCTGACAAAACAGTTGTAAATAATGAAGAATGTATCAGCTGGCGAATGCAGTGAATACAGCACCTTACAAATGTGAGCTGTATGCTTTACCATCACCCCAAGCTGTGTGAAAATGCACATTGTTTAAGACACAAGTGTTGAACTGAGGTTGGCTAATGCACTAAAGCAAGCAGCAACACATCACATGCTCTTGAAACGTCACTTCTGTCAGCTGTTAAACAGCGAATTCTTCCGTGTAGTAAAATAAAGTTAAGTGTTTCATTTGGGACTAAACTGCACTTTGAAAATTCACACATTACATGGCTGAGTGCATATATTTAATAAGTGCATAGTGTCTAGTGTGTCATTTGGGACAGGTTCTGTTTCCAATTGTTAACATGTCTGTAGTCCTATAGTTTATATTTCAGAGACATGAAAAAAGCCTGCATATATTACAAGTAAGAAAACAAAACAACTGGATCCAAATATTATTTCCAGTACATTACCATGCTATACAGCAGAGGAATACAAACCCCAAGTTAGGATGAGCTGAGGAGAGGGTTCACAAACAAAAGAATATATGCATAAACAGAACCTATACTGACACTAGGTTATTAAAAATATACCTATTGGGAAAATCACAAAAACCTGTCCTCATTTTCCAAAGTTTAAATGACTTCTACAAATATAGGCTGACTAGATAAATAATTCCACGGACTCTTCTGAAAATTACGCTTTCTAAAGCCCATATGAAAATGCAGAAAAGCATAATTTACCATATACTTGGCAATGCTCGATTTCACCCTTATGCTCTCTATTCTTTGTCATCTCAGCAGCCTGCTGACAACAAACTTTTCCAAACAATTTCTCAAACAAGCAGTGCTGGCTTCATTGTGGGATGGTTAGAACTTACATTGAATTAGAGTAACTCGCCTTTGTTTTTCTCTTTTTTGCTTTGTCTCGTTCCATCTTATTTCTTGCCACCTACTGCATAATGCACTAACACACAGACACACAAAAGCACTGATGCAAGCCTCTTCCCGTTCGTTCCGCTTCAGAGTCTGTACCCCTGACAGGTGACCCATTTTGCTGAGGTCAAAAGCATTATACATGAAGTAGCTCTGGTCTAATGCTCTTGCAGGTATATTTATTATTATGCATTCAAATGCAAAGAGCAGGGGATAAACAAAATATTAAAAAATACATTTGCAATGTAATTGAAGAGAGGCCAGGGGAGGGGAGACAACTTTTAACTGCCTCCAAAAATAGCAAGAGACTTCTGCAAATATGCAATCTCAAAAGATGGGAGAGAAAGACATTTACCTGGTATTAGACATAATTTTTTTCTGTTTTAAATACATATTTAATTATAAAAAGGACTGGATTGATCCAGTCGTGGATGCAAGCACTGGTATAGTGCTGGACTATGCTTATTTTTTGCTTATTCAGCGTACTTTATGCCTAACAACATCCTTTAGACATGAAATGTTTCACAGTATAGCACTGCCCCTGATATCTTATTGCTTAATCATATACACAACCATAAATATAATCTTTACTGCATATTTTCCAAACCAAATTGGTAGCAGAGCGCTGTTATTTATTTTGTTTATTTGATGAGTTTGTTTCGGTCTATTTAGAACTCAGATTGTTCTTTTTTCTCCAAAATATGTTTGTGTGGTCCTGCTATATCTGTACATAACAGTTTTGTCAAAAACATCTCTTTTTTCAACTTTGTACTATTATTATCTCTCTCTCTCTCTCTCTCTCTCTCTCTCTCTCTCTCTCTCTCATTCATGCACTCAACAACCCCTGATTACACACTACACACCATGCCATTAATTTTAGCTTGAAGACAGAAGAAATAATTGAAGCCTCTGAGAGGAATACATTGTAACAGAGGGAGAGTTCACAAGTGAGTCCATAATTGATAGTCTGCTCTAGTGGCATTGTACACTTTTTCACCATTTTCCACCCTTCCTTGTTCACTCCATCTCTATCCTTCTGTATTGTTCATATGTTCTATAGAGCAACAAACAAGTTAAGGTGAAAGGCATCCTCCTTCAACAACAATAAATATTGAGTTAAATGTTGTTTAATAACAATTAATGCACTCTATATGATGGACAGTTTATGTACTACAATTACCTTGTACCTTCACCTTTTCAAGTTATATTATGAACAGCCATATATTCTGAGATTTTTTTGAAGAGCAAAATGCCCTGCCTATGCTTTAGAAAAACTCCTGTGTCTAATTTGTCTGAAGCCTCACGTTTAAAGTTCGAAGGTCTTTGAAGGTGTGCTTATGTTTTTGAGTGATTGTGCATGTTGCTGAAGGACTCCCTTCTCATTATCCCTTTCTTGCAACCATGCAGAATAACAGGGGGTCTCTGATGGTCCATAGGTAATAATGTGTTTCTCTTGGACTTAGTTCATTAATTTAGCTACAGCCATCCATTCATGGACACTGAGTCTGTCACGGTCCTGTCACTCTGTCAGTCTGGGTTTTTGTCTTACAGGACCGTGGCATCATCTTACCAAGCCTGTCTTGTGTTTTGTTGTCTGTCTTGTGTGAGTGCACATTTTCGGTTGATTTCCCTGCAATGCACTCTTCGGTTTTTCTTGTTTTGTGTCTGGAGTATGGTGTCTGGATCCTGACTTCCTGTCTGGTTCGTTTTCGGTCTGTGTCGGGATCCAGACACTCATGCTCCATATCTGTCTGTTATTGATATGGGTGCATCGCGTTTATATCATCTTGGCAGCATGCACTCGAGTCAATAGTTTATGCCTGTCTTTCGTGAACGTGTGCCCAGGTCACAAGCTGTCTTCACGTTGTGCTGAGGTTCGGTCACTTCAGTCTGAGATTTCGGGTTTGTGTTTGACGAACTCTTGCACAGGTGTCCTGTCTTGTTTTTGTTGCCTGCATCGCAGGGCGTTGCAATGTATGCTCAGGTTTTGTTTAGTGAGAGAATGCGTGGCATTCTCTCACTCTTTGGCGTTGCTGTGCATTCTCTCATCTTGTTTATCAGTTGGCATTGGCGTATATAGACTTATTGTCTTGGCGATATGCACTCATGCTATTCAGGTGTTTTGTAAGAGCACATGGCTTTGTTTTGTTTCTGTATCACCTCATTTCACTCTGTCTTAAGTCATACCCTGCCTTGTTGTTTGCCCATTATTAGTTTATTAGTCACACCTGCCCTGTCTTGATAACCGGTTTGATTTCTCTCCATATTTTATTCTCTTCGTGTTTGATGTCCAGTGCCAGCTCTTCTTGTTTCTAGTCTTGTGATCTAGTCGGTCCTGTATGTGTTTTTGATCACATTCCTTGTCAGTCCTGTTCCCCTACCTTCTTTCTGATCAGACGGTCCTGTGCCCCATTTACCTTATTTCCTAGCCCAGATTACTTCCTTTGTTGTTTTCCCCCTACAGGGTTGTTTATGTTTGTTTTTCCCCCTTGTGGGAGTTTTGGTTTGATTTTTGCCCTTTTTGTTTGTATTAATACATTTATTTATTTTAACTCTGCGTTTGGGTTTGGCCTCTCTAATTCCTGACAAAGTCCAAGTTTCTATAGTGATGTTTTTTGTCGTCAATGTAATAACATGTTTTGTGTGCTTTGGCTATGCTTTTTCCTGTTTGACTGAATAAAAGGAAGTCTTTGAATGGCACACGCTCAGTCTCTTCCTCTGTAACAGCTGTTTGCATCGAGCAGAATAAGTCACATTCTAAATCTTCCTGCATCACTGGACTTTGACAGATTCGATGTCTGGGATGTTAACTCTAATGTCCTTATCAAGATTTAAAGTCTTAATAAAGGAAGAACACTTTAGAAATACCTACGAATATACATTTTGGAGTAGAACATTTTAAATGGCACACCATGATTAAAAAGGGCTGATGTAGTACATTGACATTTGCTAACGCTCACTCACAAAGCTCCCTCCCAAGTCGTCCCAAAATAAGATGCAAAAACATGTAATTCAGAAATCGTCATCCATGAGTACACTATAATATTACCTACATTTACATATCAACACCTATTAAGCATTCAACAACTTGGCCCTCACTGATGAACACCCAATGGTGCGTTTCCCAAAACTATCATTAGCCAACTATGTTCGCAAGTTCCATAGTTACCAAAATAGTTCAACAATTTGGCATTTCCCGAAACTGTAGTTCCAACGAACATTCGCAAACTGCATCGCAAAGTTGTGTAGTTGGAACTACAGCTCTCCGCCTATGGTTAGAAGCATAGTTCCTTGTTGTTTGCGTTGTCGACATCATTGATTTTGCCGCTGCTGTGGTGTGTTCTATTCAGAGTTATCACCCCTATGCCCTATTCCTTTCAAATACTTCACTATTGACTTTGAGAGCTTTGGAAGGCTTAAAGTTGTGGTGTTAAAATATCACATAATTTAATTGTTTTGTTATTTTTATTGGAAATTCTGTTTGAAAAGATCTTCCAGCATGACTGCCACAATTGTTCTCCCTTTGAAGTGCCCTCTGAAGGCATTATTTATGCTGTTTACAATGCAGGATTGGTTTAGTTTCTGCATAGAAAAGGTGAAATATTTTAAATTGAATATCTTTGTTACAACATCCCTAAAGATAAATTTCACATATGGGAATATATGTAAAACATAATATGTTAGTGATTTTCACTGATATAAACAATTATCTGTACTGTACATATATTCAGTATATCTGCAGTGCTTTGAGTGTAGTGTCAGAAAATAGATATGCAATGTAAAATTAATCATTCACATTTCAAAATATAACACTTTCAGATATGTAAAATATTATTTCCCAAATCACAGTATAATTTTATATAGCCAATTTGCTCAAATAAATGAACAATAACTGTAGAAATGTGTACATTGCATTACATGTCGATGGTGGTTTTGGGTTTATTGTGCCATGTTCACTAGAACTACAATATAATAGAATATGGAATATTCTCAATAGGCTTTGTTATAGAAAACAAATTTAAGCTTCTTGTTTCCAGCAGTCTTTCAATTAAAACTATTAATGTTTGCCGGGGGAAAAACATAGACCAAGGTAGGCAATAACACAAAATGTTTATTAACATAAGTTATGTCAGTGAGATGAAATAATAGAAAATACAGTAACCAAACTGTATTAAAAACAATAATCATAATTTGTAATATTACTGACTTCTGCTCCTGCATGATGCATTTTGCCTTGATGTAGGTTCAGAGGATCATCATCATTGGCAGCATCATCTTCGTCATCATCAGCACCAGCACGAACCCCCTCTTCATCCTCAGGAAGGAACATTTTCCCTGACTGCAATGCTGTTGAGAATTACAGTAGCCACAACAACAGCACAGCTTTTGGAAGCATTTCAGCTTCAGGTGGTGAACCTGCGAGCACTGCCCCGGGAGGAGGCAGACCCAGTCTTGTCTTTGCTGTGTCCGGTACGCGCTTTGCATATCTATTTGGACTGCACAGAGAGCATTAGATACTCCAAGCAGCTCTTTGTCTCTTTCGGGGGACAGCAGAAGGGGAACGCTGTCTCCAAACAGAGAATTGTCCACTGGATTCTAGCCTCTCCAGGAGAAGAAATAAGAGAAAAGGCCGAACCAGCTGTTGCGGCCTGTTCCCAATGTGGGCACGTCTGACCCCCCTTTTATGCTTTCAGGGGGCCAGGGTCTATACGACATGAACAGGTTACGATGGGGCCGGTGCACATGTTACTTGGCACGCAGTGGCCTGCCTGCACCTGCAACGCCGATCCACATACCACAGTTCAGCTGGTTGTGGCATTTCATATAGGGACCCCTAGTGTCACTACATCGACACAACGTCAAGTGAGTGACAGATAGGGAACGTCAAGGTTACTGTTGTAATCCCCATTCCCTGATGAAGGGAACGAGATGCTGTGTTCCTCCTGCTACAACATTGAACTACCCGCTGGGTAATTGGTCCCTGTCTCGGTTCCTCAGCATAAACCTAAATGAGTGGTTGTACACCAGCTCGTTTTATACCCGTATGTCCGGGGGAGTGGCATGCAAATTCCACTCGCCAATTTTCTTTGGCCTTTTTTCAAACACCAGTTGTGTTTGGGGCTTCCAAGGGCGACCCCTAGTGTCACTACATCGACACAACTTCTCGTTCCCTCCATCAGAAAATAAAGCGAAACAACGGGAAACAGAAAATAGTGAAGTAGTCCTAAGATGCAATGTTCAATATTTACAGCAGGGTCACAGGTAAAGTACTGTTTACTGACCAAACCGCTTGTATGCTGCAGTAAAGAGAATGCCACTTACAAAGTGCATATAAACGTAAACGTCTATTTCGTTTCTTAAGCAGCGGTTTCAAAATAAACGGGTTTCTGACAATGTAAATTAACTGTTGTAATTTGATATCCATTCGATCTCCGAAGAAGCTATTACTCCACCCACTGAGTTACGTCATTAACGACAGCTCCACATTGTTGAACTAACGTGGTTCGGACAATGGATATGCAACACTTCGGGAAATGAATCACAAATCGTTTCTAGCTAGTTTCTCTAATGATGCATCGTACTATGGTGGTTCAGCAGTGAGTTACATAGTTGTACATGAAACGCACCCCAGATTGATCTACTTTTGAATTCAGAAACAGTAGGTCGAAAGTTCTTCAGCTGAAAACGGACTGTGAATTCTGAATTCAAGCCTCTGCCCCAGTGGACAAAGCTGGAAGTGTTGTTAAACATATGTGCAGGTGTGAAGAAATACAGATGATGTCTCATAGTCTAATACCGTAAAATTTACTGACAATTTACTGTTTTATCAACTGTAAATTATGTTAAACAATTAACAGGAGACATAACTAATTTGATCATCGACCATGTGTTATTTTTGTGGACTTGCACGTTACTGTTCGGCCGCACTGGTATAAAGAATACAGCATTTTTTACCTTCCATAAACTAATAAAAAAATCCCATATATAATCCCAAATAATCCTATATATTACAGGCTCACTAATGTCACTAGTTGTGTTGTATTTAGGTAGGTATTTCATGTATTCCAATTAATTTCCTCTAAATTTAGGACATTTGTCCTAAATGTGAAAAATAATCACATCCAAATAGGGCTTTACTTCATAGCACCATCAACTGTTAAAAAGTATCCACTCCAGAGAAAAAATAAATGACCAGAAAGGGGGAAAAGAAAGTCCCCCCTGGCAAATCACACCCTGAGGTAGAGTATGCACGTCTTAAAGGAACAGTATAAAACAAGCCTGTTTAATACTATAGGCCCAGATATAATTCATACAAAATCAAAGAAAGAATGGGTATTTAGATCAAAATCTGGCCAAAAAGAAGGGGTTTTTGCATTCAATTTGGTGGTTCGTAACAGCTCGACTGAGTGAACTTTTAGGAACATTTCTAACTGGCTGCTAAACACCTTCTTGCTGCCACTGGACAATGTTATCAGTAGGTGCGAGATGAAGTTCAACCTACTACTTTGTTTGCGTTTTTCATTCACTATTCAACATGAACATTTCAGTGTGCAAGACCATGTAATGTGATTTTTTAAATTAGTCAAAAGGAATAAAAATTGTGAATGTGAATGGGCACTTGAGAAAGTCGAAAGTCATTCATACTGTATATCTGCCCAAAGTAAGAGCACCACCTGCGTCTCCTCCCATCTACCAGTGATGCTCAATTCAACTTCCCACATCTACTACCTGTGCAAATATCAACAGCGCAACTGGTTTGTAGGTTGCCAGGTTGAGATCACAAATGGGTTGAAATTTGTATGCTGTGTCGATTGTGTGAGTAGGATACGTTTCATACAAGATCTGGCAACTGGACAACCTTGGAAAAATATATTTATGTGATTATTCATATAACGAGGTTTGGGCCATACAAATTACGTGAGTTTCCCAGGAGAAATAACAAAACGGGAGGGGGGCAGGAGATGGGTGTAAAATACGGGAGACTCTAGGGAAACGGGAGTGTTGACAGGTATGATTACAACGTTTGACCCAGAAAATGGAGCTCACATTCGCCCAACAAGAGTTACCACTTTGGCAATGTTTCGCATTTCAGTAAGCACAGACCGATTTAAGCTAAAGAAAAGACAACCTTCTGTTTCCAATTTCACTGTGGAATCAGTCTGCTCCTTAGAGTTGTGCAAATTAAGCAAAGCAAAGCAGCAACTTCACTTCACTTGGTAGCTGCTGCTTAGTGGTTATCAACAATACAGTGCTTTCTCCATATCTCTGAAAGTCAACTCTGAAGCCTCAATCATCACTGAATACAGTCCTTTTAATCTGGAAATCCTTTAGATGAGCAGTCAGTGTCAGCTACATTGCTTTTTTTCTGTTCACTAGTTAAAAAGAGTTCAAGGCAGTTGTTTAGGATGTTGTATTGCTGGTTTGTGGTAAGGGAATACAATCCATGGTGTAAAGAACAATAAATATCAAAATAATTAATCTGAAAATGAGTTTAGAGTGTGGTGTCAGAGAGAAATTGGATCTCTATGACTTTTTATTTGTTTATTTGTTGAGGCATCACTACTTGTTTATTCTGCAAATTTGCAGTGAATATCCTTGCATGTGTGAAAATGCTTTCAATAGCTGATATTCCATAAGGCCATGTAAAACACTTTGGAAACACTTAATAATAACTTTCATTAATAAATCATCAACAAACATTTTACAACAGATCATTGGTCAATGTATATTCAAATAGTATGAAATAGGAGATAATGTGCTTGTTAATGTTTACTAATGAATTTAACAAACATTATGAAATTATCTGTTAATTATAATGTCATAATAATGAGGAATTCTCGTTATCACTGTCTTGCAACCATGCAGAATCACAGGGGGACTCTGATGGTCCATTGGTAACTGTGTGATTCTCTTGGACTTTCAGTATTCCAAAATAACTTTAATGAATAAATCATGAACAAACATTGTACAATGCTTAACAGATCAGTTCATGTATATTGAAATAGTTTGAAATAGGAGATCATTTTCTTGTTAATGTTACTTGCGAATTTAATGAGCATTAACAAATGATCTGTTAAGCATTATGTAATGTAAATTCAAATATTTAGTAATGTTATATCACACTCTACTCATATATTTATAAATTATTAATTGATGTCTGGCTAATTAGTAACCAAGGTCTGTAAAGGCAACACATTTACTATTTGTTTGTTGTAGTATGTATGCATGCTTTTACATACACATCTTTACAAATAATTGATTATTTATATGTTCATATTTTTGCAGTACCAAATCTAAAGTTTAAACTATTCATCCATTTTCTCAATGACTGTAAACACTTGCCTAGTTTCCATCCACGTTTCATGATAATATGTTATCGACAAAGTAAAAATGCGTAATTTGTTTTTGTGAAATTTGCCATCTTCTGTCTGTTTCCATTCAAATGGCTTTGAAACAATAAAAATGGTGTGCGGGATGATGTCATGCTTAAAAAAAACACTTTGGAGCATACGTTTTGGTTTATCGCAAAATAAATAGTCCCTTAAGCAGTTTCCCCACAGAAATGTGTGTACATAGCTTTTTGAGTACTTTTCACCTCTCAGATGTCCATAATTTCTTTCCGCCCGAAGTTTTGGTAAAATGGGGAGAGTATTGAGACAATTCATTGAAATTAGCCAGCTTAAAGTCATTATGATTTCACAAATAAATGCAATCAGAAGAGGAGGAATTGCAATCAAAAGGGAGCAGTTGTCTTTCTGATAGGGCTGTAATATTGGTCTTGATGTTGTGTCTATAGCAGCTTGCCATCGGTTTCAACCGAAAGCGGATCGTCATGGCCCCGTTCAAGCTGGCAACCGGCACCAAATAGTGAGAGAAACTTTCGGTCTTAGTATAAGGATCATCCATCGATGTGTATATGCTGTGTGCACAGCTATTAAAGAAAGATTTATATGGTGTAATATCAGGGTTTAATATATATGATAAATTCCTGATATTCAATGGGCTATTTTGAACTATCAAAAGTGAACTCATTGGACAAATAGTTCTGATATTCTTGAAAAAAGTGCAGAACAATCTGAGAATGTCATTCAGCTGACTTTTTTTGTCTACAGAACAGGGCAAGTCTAATTTGCCCCCTCGGACCACCCGCCCCCTGGCACGCTCGTTGACTCCCATCTGTGCTCGAGGGAGCGCGGCTTCTGATGCTGAGGACTCCCCTGGGCTGCCGCTTTCGGGCCAGCACACCAAGGCTGAGGCCGACGCGCAGATGACCGACATGCTTTCCCAGGCCGCCGCTAGCATGGGGCTGGATTGGAACCCTCCATCCTCCCCAAAGCACCACTCTCCACTCGTCACAGCGCCACTCGCTCATCCGCGCCAACTTTCCCACATAGGACCTAAGCGGCCATGTGATGTATTCGCCACATTTACCTCCCCTGCAAGGTAGGTGTGGTTTCTGCAGGGTCTTCTCCCCCTTAAAGAATAGGAAACTGGGTAAGACCCCCTTCCCTTAATGCATGTAAGGGCCCCGGCCGTGATTACTCTATGCGAGAAACATAGAGAGAAAAGAGGCCCAGCCAGGCTTGGCCCGTTCCCAGGTTGGCAAGCATCACCTTGTTCCCCTCACTAGGGTAACCAGAAGGATTCTGATGACTTTAATGGGGTATTGGGGAAGGGTGCGTGCAGCCTGATACAGCTGGTCGCGTTTGCACGTAAGAATACCTGCCCCCTTCTGTATCAGCAGTTCACTGACACAACGTCGAGAGAGCAACAGAAGGGTAACGTCTAGGTTACGTATGTAACCTCCGTTCCCCGATGGAGGGAACGAGACGTTGTGTCCTCCCCGCCACGTCGCTGAGCCGAGCCACTGTTTTGGCCGGACCATTTCCGGCTCCTCAAACAAATCCTGAATGAACTCCCGTATTTGCCCGCTTAAATATCCGTATGTCCGGGGGTGGGGTATGGCCTTTTTTCATAAGTCAGAGGCATATTTCGGCGCTCAAGAGAAACCCCTAGTGTCACTTCTCTGACACAACGTCTCGTTCCCTCCATCGGGAACGGAGGTTATATACGTAACCTAGACGTCCTCATGATTAACACAGGCCAACTTTTTGTGGTAAATTCTGTTATGTGACACTACATTTTAGCATTAATGCCCATTTTCTCAACAAAGGTGTTTCCAAACCAGTTTTGAAGTATCGACATAGAGTTTATGCTCTAGAGTTAAACGGAAAAATATTAGGACACTTGTGAAATTTTAGCGATAACTTTTTGATGCACTATTCACTTATTTATTTTGTGTGGCAATATACAAATATTTTTTTGTAATTCTCTACAAATGCTTGTTTTGAGTGACCCGCTTAGACCTGCCCCAACAACATTACACAACCAATGGCAAAAGTTGGGTGTGGGACAATCTGTAGCAGACAAGGGGTGTAATCAGAAAACCGTTCTGAAAACACTGTTTATTTTTGCAATTTCATTCAGTGACACTAGTGTTGCAGGAATGACATTCTTCAGCTTTAATAACACATAATAACAATAATAACAAGACATAATTTGGATGTCGTTTACATGTCTCAGATGCTTCACATGCAAGCAGGCGATTTTCGGTGCCCTCAAAAAAACAATTGGCCAAACTGGAAAATTTATCGGACAATGCCGATAATTTTAAAAAGTCCGAATATCGGCTGATTTATTGGCCTGCCGATATATCAGTCAACCACTACCTGAAACCCATATGAACACACTGAAAAGTAAAACAAGTATAAAATACAACTATTTACTTTTTGCATCAACTGCCACACCACACCAGCATAGGAAGCAAAGCGGATGGAAGTTGACTTGTCCAGTGATAACAGTTGTCTTAATTCAAACACACAAACAGCTAGAGTGACAGCCAGGGGCAAGACATATGTCACAGATCTGTTCCTAAAAACTTGTCGAGTCTAAGAGAGATGTGTGATACAACATGATAATGTATGTCAACCTCAGAAGAGATCAGAATTCAGAAGTGTGATCCTACTAGATTCATACTGTACATACAAAAATACAGTGTGACTAAGGATGCTTACTGTTTGTGATGATTTAAGAGCAGAGATGGGAGCGTTACTTTGATACTATCCATAGCAAATTACTAATTGCTTATGAATGAATATAATCCATAATCAGTAATGTAATTCAAATATCACAAATAAAGTAACATAATTAACATAATCTGATTACTTTTAGTTACTTTATAAATAGAGACAAGAGAAAAGCAATATGAGGGTAAATCTATTGAAACCTGTCAAGAACATCTCTGGGCCATATTTCCCCCCAAAATCAAAATATATTAATATAAAATAAGCTTATTTTAGTACCATTAAGTTTTTGTGAAATGAATGCACACTGGCCCTCCAAACTGTAATGTTAAAAAATCTCATTTTAACTGAAGTAACAATTATATATTTGTACATCACTGTAGCATTTTAGGATAATTTAAATTAAAACACATATACATATATACAGTATAACTATAGTGTCTGGACAGGATGATTTTCATTGGTCTATTTATTTATTTTACATGACAGAATCAAAGATGGGGAAACGGAGTGTTTAATTTTCATCCAAATAAAAATAAATAATAATAATAATAATAATAATAATAATAATAATAATAATAATAATATAATATTAATGGTCCTAAAAAAGGCATCGCTTTCTTCATGCAAATTATAACTTTGTATTTGTTTCTGACCTCTGCGACCCAGTATTTGTTAATATAAATGTAACAATATTTTTTTTTCCAATTACAGAATTTTAAGATTATGTTACTCCCCAGGCATGTTTGTTAGTCAGGAGAGTTGTGTATGTTGTGAAGGAGCCTTACATTTACATTTATTCATTTGGCAGACGCTTTTATCCAATGTGACTTTTTTTACTTACTGGTTTTTCTCCACAGACAAAATCAGCTGCTTTCCTTCTGTTTGGATCAGGATGCACAGTGAAGCTGGAGGAGTCTAAAAAAGAAAAACAAACACCTCATGTCCTGTTTTCCTGTTTCAGACAATTTAAAATAAACCCTGTATCACCCCCACAAACACACACAGCATTCACACCTTTGTACAGTACATCAAGATCACAGCATGCAGAGCCACAGAGCCAAAAGGAAGTCTTCTAACTGTCATTTTACACATCATAATGTGCCAAGCACTCTGCGTACTGAACTATCCTTACCACACACGAACATTTGTAGACACAAATAACCTTTAAGAGTAAACCTATCTTCATAAATATTGGTAAACAAGCATTGCTTTCACAGGTTAGAGCTCTGTGCTGTAATGTCTTTTATTTCCAAATCACTTACAATTTTGTTTTATATAAAATGGTATAACCATGATCTTTTGGACATGGTACCATTATAATGCTGTGTTTTATTGGGACATGGTACCATGATATTACAATGTGTTTATCTTTTTTTGGACATGGTACCATGTTTTATTGGGTCATGTTATCAAGCTATTACTTATTTATTTTGATTTTTTTTTTACATGGTACCATTTTAATGCAATGTTTTAGGCTTCACGCTATGTTACATGTCATCATGCTATCTCCATGTTTGTTTGTTTTTTTACATCATGCCATTTTAATACTGTGTTTATTGGGACAAGTTTTTATGCTTTTTCCATGTTTTTTGTACATCAATGTACAGTAATAATATAATTTTTATATGTACCATGGATATGTATGGTATATTAATTTAATATTAAACAAGTACCATGGTATACAGTACATCAAAGTATCAGGGTATTATCATATGATACCATCACTGTACCATACCATAAAAAAAATCGCTTGTAACATATAAATTAACTGGTTTTATATGAAATATTATTTAATATGATTGAATCAACCTGACTACATTATTTTACAAAAACAAAATTTTTTTTTTAAAGTTAGATCAAGTAGACATGCACAGCACAATTCTAAACGTCACGGTTACTGTTGTAACCTCCGTTCCCTGATTGAGGGAACGAGACGATGTGTCAATTGTAGTGACACAAGGGGTCTTCCTTGGGAGCATTGCGTACCTCTGAACTTGAGAGAAGGGCAATGTGAAATTGGCAGACAGAATTTGCATGTCCCGCCTAGAAAAGGTGTTGGGTGTTGCCCAGCCCGCTGCTCTGCAGATTTCTGCTAGGGAGGTGCCCTGGGCAATCATCAAGCCGCGAGGGTTGGGGTGAGGACGGAAGGTTCCAGTCCAGCCCAACGCTCACAGCGGCCCGGGAAAGCATGTTGGCCATCTGCGTGTCAGACTCCATCTGCGTGACGAGGGCGGCAGCCGAGTCGAATCTTAAGCGTCAGATGCCTGAACGCTCTATGATGCAGCAGCGATGTCATCATCCTGACCTGGCTCTAAGGAGGAGGCAAACTGTCCGTGAGGCAAGCCGCCGTCGTTCCAAGTGCAGACGGACGCAAACAAGCGTGCCGGGGGGGCGAGTGGTTCATGGGGCTGTGACCGGCAAAACCGAGCCTGCTGCCATCCCCAAATCGCCTCCATCACCAGCCAGGCCGTCCTCAATCCCGTGGAAAGAAGTAGCGACGCGGTGGGGCGGCTGGAGTGGTGTTCGTCTATAAGAATAAAAGGTCTTAAAACGAACAAAACGCTCTTTTACCAGAATAAACTCTTTTAGAAAATATACTCTTTCAGAGAAATCACACTCTTTTATGAGAGAAGCGCTGTCGTAGCACCCAGGGGCAGATGCTGCACAGCGTGCAGAGAGGAGAAAGCAGCTGTAATGCGCCATCAGATCCAACAGAATCTCTCTTGCAGAGGTGGGTGAAGCAGTCGTGAACCCAGCTCGCTGATCACACAACCGCTCGGCTCCGAAGAAACAATCTGACTGACAGACGCACGCCAGCTTCCCTTTATACCCATATGTCCGGGGGCGGGACATACAATTTCACATTGGCCTTTTCTCAAGTTCAGAGGTACATGTGGCTCCCAAAGAAGACCCCTTGTGTCACTACAATCAACACAACGTTGAGTGAGTGACAGAAGGGGAACACAAGTATCTTTAAAGGAATGTTCCATGTTCAATACAAATTAAGGTCAATTGACAGCATTTATGGAATAATATCGATTAACACAAAAATTTATTTAGACTCGTCCCTCCTTTTCTTTAAAAAAAAAAAAAAAAACTTGGTTCCAATGAGGCACTTACAATGGAAATTAAAGGGGGCCAATTATTGAACATTAAAATACTCACTGTTTCAAAAGTATAGCCACAAGACAATGACAATAAAAAATATGCATGTAAAAATGTGTTTTAGTTTGATAAAATCACTTACTAACCTTTTCTGTGTATAGTTATATACAACTTTACAACTTAGTAACCATGACGATGTAATGTCAGCAAACCCTAAAACCCTAAACTGACAACTTTACATATAAAATAATACACAAGTTTTGACAGAAGAATTCCTGTGTGCTGTTATAAAATTATAAGCTTGACATTTCTGTTTAAACTCTTCGAAAAGAGGCCACATTCACTCATTTTCAATTCCATTGAAAGTGCTTCACTGAAACAGGTTACACCACTGAAAAAATTCACTGATTTTAGATTTTTCTAGATACTGAGATAATCAATATTATGCCACAAATGCTGTCGATTGAGCTTAACTTGTATTGAACCCAGAACAATCCTTTAATTCATAAATGTGAATGGTGAGTCTATACATTGAATACACAGACAAACTTAACTCATATACTAAAATATTTCTTAAAAATGTTAAGTATTCATAATAATATAATGAGCACATTTTTCCCATAGTAAGCAGCTGAGACAGCATATCTTCTTCCATTACTCCTGCTTCAGTGAAATGGGTTTGAACCCTCAGTCGAGCCACTCAGGGTGCAGGCCGACAGCTCCGTATTTTGCAGAGGATTTCTTGTCTGAAATTCACTACCTTCCCTGCAATCTCTTACTACACCTGCAAATGTTTAATCACTATCACCTTGGAAGGGCTCCATCTGGCCCTCACCCACCTAGACAATAAGGACTCATACGTTCGAATGCTGTTCATAGATTTCAGCTCAGCATTCAACACAATCATTCCCCAGCACCTGATTGGAAAGCTGAACCTGCTGGGCCTGGACACCTCCCTCTGCAACTGGATCCTGGACTTCCTGACTGGGAGACCTCAGTCAGTCCGGATCGGGAACAGCATCTCCACCACCACCACACTGAGCACTGGGGCCCCCCAGGGCTGTGTGCTCAGTCCACTGCTGTTCACTCTGCTGACTCACGACTGTGCAGCAATGCACAGCTCGAATCACATCATCAAGTTCGCCGATGACACGACCGTGGTGGGTCTCATCAGCAAGAACAACGAGTCAGCATACAGAGAGGAGGTGCAGCGGCTGACGGACTGGTGTAGAGCCAACAACCTGTCCCTGAATGTCGACAAAACAAAAGAGATGGTTGTTGACTTTAGGAGAGCACAAGGTGAACACACTCCGCTGAACATCGACGGCTCCTCTGTGGAGATCGTCAAGAGCACCAAATTCCTTGGTGTTCACCTGGCGGAGAACCTCACCTGGTCCCTCAACACCAGCTCTATCACCAAGAAAGCCCAGCAGCGTCTCTACTTTCTTCGAAGGCTGAGGAAAGCACATCTCCCAACCCCCATCCTCACTACATTCTATAGAGGGACTATTGAGAGCATCCTGAGCAGCTGCATCACTGCCTGGTTTGGGACTTGCACCGTTTCGGACCACAAAGCCCTGCAGAGGATAGTGAGGACAGCTGAGAAGATCATTGGGGTCTCTCTTCCCTCCATCAAAGACATTTACAAAAAACACTGTATCCATAAAGCAACCAGCATTGTGGACGACCCCACACACCCCTCACACAAACTCTTTACCCTCCTCCCGTCTGGCAAGAGGTACCGAAGCATTCGGGCCCTCACGGCCAGACTGTGTAACAGCTTCTTCCCCAAGCCATCAGACTTCTCAATACTCAGAGACTGGTTTGACACACACGTGTCCTGAGTTGCACTTTAATAACTGTCACTTTATAACTGTCTGCTACCTCAATAACTGCTATGTGCATAGAACATTATCTCATAGTATGTTATGTTTACATTTTTAGAAACTGTCATCTTTTTGCACTACTGAGTACTGGTCGGCGCTGCACTGTCTATTGTCCTGTTCATTGTCAGTAATTTGTTGTACTGTCCTGTACTTTTTGCACATGTTTGCACGTGCACTTTATATAGGTATATATAGGTAGTTTATATAGGTATTTTATTTCGTTGTGTAGTCTCATGTGGTCCTATGTTGGTCCTTTGTTGTTTTTATGTAGCACCATGGTCCTGGAGGAACGTTGTCTCGTTTTGCTGTGTACTGTACTAACTGTATATGGTTGAAACGACAATAAAAACCACTTGACTTGACTTGACTTGACTTGGAAAGAAAAGCTAGCTGCCAAGCCAACCAATATATAGCACTGCATTTTCATGACTTAAAGGAAAAGTTCACCCAAACATTAACCTAAAAAATGTTCAATGTAAATAAACAGGTTTGATTCAGGTAAAAAATTAAAGGTCTTAATTTTTAGTAAGGTCAACCTTACTAAATTAAACTACAACAAATTTTAAGGGTTAGGTCAGTTGCACCGGGCTTAACAGAACTTTTCCCTATAAATCACTAAAAATATTCCCAAGATGTCAGACTCTACCAATGACAGTTACAGTATGGAAAAGCCTTGGGTGTTGCAAAGCCTCCAATTACACATGATATCGTTGCATCAACTGTCAAATGGGCAGTTAAATGGCCTGTTTGTGTCATGTGAAGGGCTGTTGAGCCAGAGTCACATATTGCTCTGAGCTACAGAAGAAGTTTGTAATATTCATTGAAGCTCGGGTAACAGGGTGCAGAGAGTGGAATCAATTAAGACTTAATGACGAAGGCCTCGTGACTCTTTGCGAAAATGTCGCCATGGCTTCAGGCGGATAATCTAATCTAATGTACTCCAAAACAGTTTTCAAGATTCATCACCTCATCACTCAGCCTTTGTGCCTCTGCTGCTATTTGGCAGCAAGGTCTTTCACTCATGTCATAAATTACCCTTTTACAGCAAAAATGATACTGAACATGAGAGTCAAATATTGTGAACTAATTTGTACTGCAGTCTTACTGCTACACAATTATGAACCAAAGAAATCTGTGGCACAAATTAAGAGAGTGAAGGGTATTTTATCCTGAACTTCACTGAAGACAATTCAGTATACTCTTCATGTTAATATGCAGTATAAATTCAATAAAAATAATACATTCACAAGCAGCACCAATCAACTGTCAGAGCGCTAACAGCAACACAACATAATGACAGATATGCAAATGGTTTTCTAACAGCTCAGAAAGAAGTGAACACAAGTGCAGCCACAATATGTAGTACTCTGTCTTACCCTGGAGCGGAGCCAGCTTATTGGTCGCTGTTCGTTTCCTTCCAGCAATAGTGGTACAATGATCTGATAGTGTTCCAGTTTGGTGAGAGAAATTTTCAATCTCCTCTCTGCGACAAACGACAAAAAAATCCAACAGTTAGTGCTGTAGAAGGATGATCAGGGTACCAGAGACACAACATAGCAAACCTTAGCTCAAAACACTTAAAAGCAAAGTTATATTGAACTATGAAAATTAATGTAGGGTGTTGAAGAGTATTTTGAACTAATGTCTTCATCTGACATCCGTATATGCATTGACTTAAACAGAGACTATTTAGCAGAGACGGGACACTTCTGTTAAAATGAATGAGAAAACTGGAACACCCAACGGTCAACAAAATTCTTTAAAAAGTATGTCCCACCTTACAGGTAAAAGAGCCAATCACCTTTGAGATATAGACATCGCATGTCAATCAACTCGAGAATGTGCATGCACATAAGCTACACTAATCAGGGAAATTGCAGGGTTTTTATCATAATCTAAGGCTGAAAAAGTACACTTAATGATATGAGTGTTGTAAGATTTTTCTGCTGATATGAAATATTTTCTTTGATCGTAATCTTGACCAAACATTTTGGAGATGCACTTTCATGACTGGAAATAGCTTCCCAGGAGCATTCCAAAGATGGCCACCAGTTGACTGACTTGCTAGAAAGACATTGACTTAAAGTAGAATGGGGTCCAAAATTCTACACTGTAAAAAATGGTCACCTGTAAGGAGCTATTTTGATCTAACCCATAGTTTTTTTTTTTTGTTTGTTTTTTTGGTGTAACCTGATTTCAGTCCAGATTTAGCATGTTAATGTGGGTATGACATATTGACAGGATATTGGTCTTGGCGCACTCTATCTGTTACACTGCTGCAGAGCAAGTAAGGAGCCTTGTTACTGCTAGAACATACACAAACATTCAGGGCCCTATTTTAAGTGTGCAAGCGCTATGTGCAGTGCCAATCCTTAACTCATAAGCACAAAGTCAATGGGCATGGCCATGAAGTATTAGTATTTTAGTGCAAGCACGATAAGTGTAGGCACTGTGCCTACAATTTATAGCAGAAATCGCACGTGCAAGGCACTAATTGGGTCAATGGAGGTTCTTCTCCGGCACCATCTCTATCCTATTATACAATCCATTTCCTGTCAAGCACCAGCGATATAAATAAATACATCCATAAGTAGTGTAAATGGACTATATGCAATGAATTGGAAGAATACAAAATATGGATTTGCATTATTTTGTGCGTCTTTGTTAAATGGTCCTTTAATACGCAAGGAACATTTTGTTCAGAATATAGATAGAGGCTCTTAAATTACAGAGAATGTAAGTATTATTAATTATTTTCATCTACTGACACACAAATCATGACTAGTATAAACAGTGATTGAATCAGCTTCACTTCACTTCTACCAGTCAACATTAATTTTGAAAAACATTATTAATTTTTTGAAAATATTTGTAAATTGAAATTACACTCCAAGTGATAAAAAAAATCATACCAAATCCAAACATTTTACTTTCTCCTTCTTCCACCAGCCCCTTTTGCAGTAACTTAAATATAACAATAAAAATAATAACAATAATAACTGAAAAAAGTAAATCATCCATCCATCCATCCATCCATCCATCCATCGTCAACCGCTTATCCTGTGTACAGGGTCGCGGGGGGCTGGAGCCTATCCCAGCTAACATTGGGCGAAAGGCGGGGGACACCCTGGACAGGTCGCCAGTCCATCGCAGGGCAAAGTAAATCATGACCTCTAGAAAATTTAACACAAATGTCATATATTTTGATTCAACAAACGGCTTCAACAGAGATCATCAAAGACATTATTTGTAGTTTCAGAACTTGGACCTTAACTTTATTACCACCTGCTGGTGAAATCACCAAACTGCAAATGCAGGAACTGAATTTGGACTTTGCACTGAGTTAAGAGGTGGTATTGAAACGTCTTAGCACAATGACCAAATTCTTAGGAAAACAGAAAAATTGCTCTCTGCGCCACTTCATTACATACAATTACACCCACAGTTTGCACGCCTACACCCACAGTAGCGCAAACACTCTAACCCATGTCCATTTGTGATTTGCGCTGGCATGAAAATTGCACTTAGAATTAAGGCTCTCTTAATATTGGATAAGATGTTGCGCATGGTAGTAGCATGTTGTGCTGCACTTTGTGCACTCACACAAATAAATCCCACAAAGTTAAAAACTTATACTGCCCACAATGTGAACATGTTGTTGCTATTGCACAGTTTGACAAAACACAATACATGCTGCATCGAGCATGTAGGACATGCTGCTGCACAAACAGACACATGAAACAATCCCCATGTAGTAGATCTAGACCGGTGCAGCTGGGGTGGAGGTGGGTTTCAGAGAAAAAACTATTGCAGTGTGCTGGAATGAAACTGGCTTATCTGCATAACTGAGAATGTTACACAAAAAGAGAAATGCAAGTTGAATGGCTACCCAATTTTATGTCAGCCTACACCATGCGAGCCATTTAGCTTAACATATCACATGTGAGCTAGCTGGTTGGATAACCGATAACAAGTTCAATGAACCTTTCAGCTTGCTCCACATAGAGTTGCATGGCTGAACTTTGGTAATGTATTCAGGTTGATTCAGTGAAGTTAAATAAGTTTTTAACACAAATAAAGTTAATTTAGATGTCACAACATGAAGCATATTTTAGGTTAACATTTTCCACAATATAGCATTTTTCAATAGTGAAAAATTATTTCCTAAGTTTTTAAATTGCAAATGATATGTGACATATTCTAATATTTTGAGTCAGAAGTTGCAGGGCCGTGTGTAAAAACGTCTCGGTTCCTGTCGTAACTTCCGTTACCTGATGGAGGGAACGAGATGTTGTATCGATGTAGTGGGAGACATTGGGTCTCTTGAGAGCCTCGGTTACCTCTTATCTTTGAGAAAAGGCGAACGGAATGAGAATTGGCAAACAGAATTTGCATGCCCCACCCCCGTACATACGGGTATAAAAGGAGGGGAGCGTGCGCCTGCGAGCGACAGTGCATCACACAGTTCTGGGAGCACTATGCGTGTGCGTTCCTGCTTCCTTATATTATAGATCCGCATGGCAAATAATATTTTTTTAAGTGTCAATAAACCTGCTCTTCAGCACAGGTCTAGTTTGATTTGGAATTATCTGAAAACTCTTATCTGAAGACAATGGGTTTTTTTCAGGATGACCAGAGCAATATTTCAGATGCGATGATGGGTCCTCATTTTAGTCCAATTAATAATTAATTATTCTTGTATTTCTGACAAATTCAACAGGAATTTATTCAGTAAATGTATTTCCATCATAGCTTATGCACATTTGTTCTTACTGAACAAAAAAGGTATCCACTTGAAGTGGGCGAATACGGTTTTAATGTGCATTTTGGAATTTTTGTTCACATCTTGGTGTTTCCATCCAGCATTTTTTACACGATATCCCAGAATGCACATATAATTATGTGGATGGAAACCCAGCTACTGGGAGCAAGGAAATCTGACCTTTTGTTCTAAGGTCACAAATTTGCTTTCATTTGAGTAGTGACAAAGAAATAGTAGTATTTTCCTCTTCATTTTATGTAAAAACACAGATTATTTTAGTTGTCTCTTTGGACCCCACTGTACATTTAATTATTTGTCTCACAAGACTAATGATTAACTCATCTTGATTTGTGTGCATGTTTCATGAATGTAGTTTCATCATTACTTCAGTCTAAATCAAAAGGCTTCTCTCTCCCTCCTCAGTGAAAGCATTGTGCCCCCACAGGGCCAACGTGTTCCATCCTCAGCTAAACCTCAACACTACAGCATCCATTATGAATGAGGGGGACACACATAGAAAGAGAGAGGAGGGTGTAATAGAGAGGCACACAATACAGCAATGTTGAGAAATGTAACTTTAAGAGCGTCAGAAAGCAGGGGATTGGCAGCACAACAAATCTCTAAAGCCTTCCTGTCTTTTTGCTTTCTCTCCCTCACTGCAAAACACTAAAATACAAACATACACATCTAAACAAACACAAATTCTGGTGCAGTCAAAACAACGTGGAGTTGAACACGCTCAAAACAGTGGAGATGATAGTGGACTTTAAGAAGAACACCCCAACATTTAACCAACTCACCATTCTGAACAGCACTGTGCAGCAGTGGATTCATTTAAGTTCTTGGGCACTATCATCGCACAGAACCTGAAGTGGGAGACCCACTTTGACACCATTGTGAAAAAGGCCCAGCAGAGGTTATACTTCCTTCGCCAGTTGAGGAAGTTCAACCTGCCACAGACACTGCTGATGCAGTTCTACTCAGCAGTCACTGAATCTGTCCTCCGCACTTCAATAACTGTCTGGTTTGGTTCAGCTACGAAATTAGACATCAGAAGACTACAAAGGACAGTTCGGAATGCTGAGCGGATTATTGGTTGCCCCCTGCCCTCCATTTAAGGACTGTACACTTCCAGAGTGAGGAAAAGAGCTGGAAAAATCACTCTGGACCCCACCCACCCTGCCCACTACCTTTTTGAGATGTTGCCTTCTGGCCAGTGCAACAAAGCACTGAGAACCAGAACCGTCAGGCACAATAACTTTTTTTTTCCCTCAGGCTATCCATCTCATGAACAGTTAAAACTGCCCCATTGTGCAATAATTATGTGCAGTACGAAGCTTAATCAATTTATATTTATCAACATATCCTACCTCTTCTGCCATTACATTCTCTAGATTTGTATTTGTTTATTTTTTTTGTCTTATTGTGTATTTCTATATATATACTTCAATTTTCTATTCACTTTTTATTTTTATTGTATATCTATCTTGTTGTTGTATTTTTTGTGCACTTGAAGTTTCTGTCACCAAGACAAATTCCTTGTATGTGTATGCATACTTGGCAATTAAGTTCTTTCTGGTTCTGATTTTGATTCTGATTAATATGCAGACAAAAAAAAAAAGATTCTCGTCAATCTGTTTTTATAAAAATATTTTAGTGCTAAGGCACTTTTTTATATTTGTTATATTGATTTATTACAAAGCTCTCTGGGATACTTGATTCTGATTTTTCAATTGCAGCATTCTGCGGTCAACTAGTTTTGCATAATGACCGCTAAAATGTATAATTGACAGTTGTCCCTGGAAACCAGTTTTTTAGCTGTGCTATTTTCAGTCTCTTGTATCACTGAGCATTCTCTTTATTGTCTCTATGTAGAATAATGTCAAATCAAATATATATTTCAGGCCCTATTTAAGAAGCCATCCGTTTTAAACACAGTTCTATACAATTCACCATACAAGCAGAGTCTGTGGGCATGGCCAGTGGTGTAACTAGGCTCATATAGGCCCCAGTGCAAATAACTTGTCAGGCCCCCTCCTTGGGGGGGGCTTGGTAATTAATTGCCTGTCGGGACCACAGTCGTTTTTATGGTTCATTTTGGTAGACCTTCGTGCTCACCCTGCCCTCCCTGTAGATACACCCCTGGGCATTTTTTTATATTTTCATGCATTTAAGTGGGTTGGCGAAATCGTGCACACAAAGCACAAGTTACATAACATAAAAAAGGGTGACCATATTGTAGATGTCCAAAAAGAGGACATTGTGTACATGGGGAGTACTATTCATTAAATGTATTTAATTCATTTAATAATAGACACACAATAAAAATACAACAACATTAAATAATTACAAAAATTATCAGATGCCATAAAAAAATTTAAAAATAATATTTTTTATACTCCATATGTCATGGGATTATTCAGCCCTGGTTTGTTTTGTGTGTCTTCCCAGACATGCTATTACCAGCCACTGCCTGATTAACGTGACACCTGAACACTATCTCCTTCCCCCTTTATAAGCATCCCTTTGTGTGAGTTGTGTTTGTCAGGTCGTTCTTGTCTGTTGTGCTTCATCTCTCTCATGAACATGCTCACGTTCTTTTCTGGTTTTAGTTGGATTTACCTTAACCTGTTTTCCTGTGCTCCAGTCATATATCTCTCTCAGTACCCTCTGCATTTGGTCATCTTTGCCTTCATCATCCCACCTCACTGCAGTCATTGCCTGCCAAGCTTCGTCATCATCTTTATCATCATCGCCATTTGGATTACTCTTACTTTTGGATTGTCTGCTGTGTTTAACCACTCTATATTCCATTAAATACCATTTGAACTGTTACCCGCATCTGGGTCCTCTATTTATCATAACACTATATTTCACACTTTGAAGTCCTCCTGCTGTGCCAGGTGTACTTCCTTGAAATTTGGCTGATGTTTTGTGCCTGTCACATAACATTTGATGTGGATAGAATGTGAATTGAGAGGCAGGGCTTGTTTCTCCCCTCTCGTGGCCTGATCTGTGTTCTTCATTGCAATTTCTGACTTTTTTTGCCATTGAAACACAATACCAGTTTTACAGGTCACATACAGAGCTAGCTTTACAAATATCTGACAGACTGAATTATAAAATGTCCATCATGTTCTATTTTTATCCATCATACTAGTTAAAAATGTCCCTGATATGCAGTATATTTGATGATGTCTCAATATAGTCAACATTTCCAGTTAAAAATGACAATGTGTGGCAAGTGCAAGTCCGATGAAATTTGCAGAGTAGGGGCCTAGGTAGCTCAGCGAGCAAAGATGCTGACTACCACCCCTGGAGTCGCGAAATCGAATCCAGGGCGTGCTGAGTGACTCCATGCAAGTCAAATTGGCCCAGTTGTTAGGGAGGGTAGAGTCACATGGGGTAACCTCCTTGTGGTTGCTATAATGTGGTTCACTCTCGGTGGGGCATTTGGTGAGTTGTGCGTGGATGCCTCAGTGAATAGCGTGAAGCCTCCAAGCGTGCTATGTCTCTGCAGAAATGCACTCAGCAAGCTGCATCATAAGATGCGTGGATAACACATACTTTGGTTCCGGCAGTAGAGGCCCCGCAGCAGGGTATTTTGGTGATGTCTCTTTGGCATACTATCTCAGCAAAGAGACACCACTCTCCCGTTCATGTTAGGGTTTCCAATCGATTCTCCCCAATCAGTGATGGACCCACTGAGAATCATGTTGAAGGAGCCATAGTAATAGGTGAATCTATTTTAAGGAATGTGGAAATAGAGACTCCAGCCACTATTTTTAAATGCATTTTAGAGGCTTGGGCATCTGATATCAGATCAAATGTGCTAGCTAATGCTAAGCATAGAGTTTCTAATATAGTTATTCATGTTGGCACTTACGATGTCAAGCTCTGCTAGTCGGAGATCACTAAAGATAATATTAAAGAGGTCTGTGAACTTTCAAAAACAATGTCAGACACTGCAATATGCTCTGGTCCCCTACCTGCTCATCTTGGTGACAAGGTTTATAGTAGATTAGTGTCACTGAATGGCTGGATGTCTGAGTGGTGTCCGGAGAATAGCATAGGATTTATGGAGAATTGGAAGAGTTTTTGGGGCAGACCTGACCTGCTAAAGAGAGACGGACTCTTCTCTCTAGTAATTTGGCTCATAGTCTTAATAGTGATAGTATTTGACTTACTGGGGCCCAGGTTAGGAAGCAGACAAACTGGTTAATCCAAAGTCAGCTAGCTGCCTTGAGACATCACACAGTTCACATAAACTGCAATACATATGTGATAGATCTTCTCAAGGAAGCAAGGGCCGGGTAAATGTCCAACCTAAGACTTATAATTAATACACTTTTCAGCATAACACCAAACTGTTTGCCTTTCAGCACAAAGTAAATGCACACACATAACTCTGCTGCATTCATCTCTCTCTCTCTCTCCCCTCCAGCGGTCTGGACAGCCCTTTATCCCTTTCCATCTTTCACTACTACACAAAACAGCTGTTAGAAATAATTCCCCACAGGTGTCAATACTTACCGCTCTTCCTCTCCCGGCCTCGCTCTCTAAAGACTTCACTCAGCCAAGCCCCCTTCACCACAACATAGAAACTGTATCACCTAAATTTCATAGACAGAATGTGTCTGTTCCCTGAACTACCAAACATAAACCCTTTACTAAATCATTCAGAAAAAATGTATTATGGTCAAACTTGAAAAAAAAAATATTAAGATAAACATCATATAAAGGTAGAGCTACTAAACATTAGACCTCTTTCAACCAAATCACTATAAATGAAATTATTAGAGATCATAGTTTGGATGCACTCTGTTTGATCTGGCCTAAACTGGATGAATATATTAATTTAAATGAATCTACTCCTCTGGGTTATTGTTATAAACATGAGCCTCATCTGTAGTGTCGAGGAGGAGGTGTTGCTACAATTTACAGTGAAGTGAAATTTTTGGTGTTACTCAGAGGACAGGATATAAGTTTACGTCTTTTAAAGTAATAATGCTTAATGTGACACCGTTAGATATAAATAAAAAATCTCTGTCTTTTGCCCTTGGTACAGTATATAGATTACCCGGGCAGACTGAACAACGCAAACCTTTATGATCTGTCCATTCTCTTGCTATTGCCCACGTGCCAAACCCAATGCAATGTGCCTATGGTTGTCGACCCCTGGTCAAGCCTTTTAAACTACTACTCAACGGATATACAATACAGTAGATTTACACTCTAGAATATCAGGAAAATAAGACCCTTCCTCTTTGAACATGCCACACAACTTCTTTTTCAGTCACTTGTCATAACTAGACTGGACTACTGTAATGCTCTCATTGCAGTCCTCCCTACATGCACATTTAGGCCCCTGCAAATGATACAGAATGCAGCAGCACGTCTAGTCTTTAATAAACCAAAGACAGCGCATGTTACACCACTCTTTGTCTCTCTTCATTGGCTGCCGGTTGATACGCATATCAAATTCAAGGCTCTGATGATGGCATTCATATCAGTCACTGGGTCTGCTCCAGCATACCTAAAATAATTTCTGCAGAGCTACGTTCCCACCAGAAGCCTGTGGTCGGCTTTTAAAGTCGCTTTGGATAAAAGCTTATGCCAAATGAATAAATGTAAATAAGCTTTTTAGGTTCCCGGCATCCCGAAGGAAGGGGAACAAAGCAACATGCCAAGCATGGGAGCAGGCTGCACCAGCAGCGCCTTTTCTTTCTCTATGTTTCTCGCATAGAGTTAAAGTGGCTGGGGCCATCTTAATGCTATCACATGCATTGGGGAATGTCCCAGGAGGGGTGCACAGGCGGAGCTGTCTGTCATTTGGAAGCCGCAGTAGGACCCCCTCGGAGAGCAGACAGAGCACGGCCTGCGCTGGAACGGCGGGGGGGCATGATGTGTGAAATGGCCGTCTGTTTCTTCACCGCCGAGAACTGTTGGGCAAAGTCTTTGACGGTTTCACCGAATAGACCGAGCTGGGAGACGGGGGCATTGAGAAAGAGAGCTTTGTCTACCTCCTGCATCTCGACTAGGTTCAGCCATAAGGGATGTTCCTGGACCTCGGAGTGCGAGGTCAGTCGCAGAGCACAGTTCCTGCAACATGTCAGGGTCAGGATTACCCAAGTGTAGATCTTTGAGTGCCTTGGCCTGGTGAACCTGCAGGAGGGCCATGGCATGAGGTCTGTTGTGGGCAGTGAAATGTGCCCTCCACGACCTCGTCAACTCATTATGCACCTCGGGGAATAAAGGGACCGAGGTGGGGGGTTGTGGCTGTGAGCGCTGCCTGGACCCGATAAACCAATCATCTAGCTGGCAAGGCTGCGGGGAGGACGGAGGTTTCCAGTCCAACCCCACGCTGATGGTGGCCTGGGCAAGCATGTCGGCCATCTGGGCATCAGCCTCACACTGGGCATGCCGACCAGTCCAGTCCAGCCTTCCAAGTCAGAACGCTCTCCGATGCAGCGACGAATTCATCATCCAGCTTGGGCGAAAGTCAATGAGCGTGCCGTGGGGCGGGTGGTTCGTGGGGATCTAACTGGTGAAACAGAGCCCGCTGCATCCCAAATCGCTCCAAAAAGTCGCGACCTCAACATTGCCATGGTTAAGTTCTCGCAGTGAGAACATGAACCATCCACAAACGGCACCTCGGTGTGATCGCGGCCCAGACACACGAGGCAGCGTCTATGACCATCAAGAGTGGAGAGAAATCGACCGCATCCAGGAACTACACGTCCTGAAATGGACGTTCAACACCAGCTGTGTATTGCTCTTTTAGAGAAATAAACTCTTTTATAAATATAATTTTTTAGCAGTGCTGTCGAAGCGCCCAGGGGCAAAGCCGTGCAGAGAAAAAGAAAGCCGCTGATATGGGCCATAGATCCAACAACATACGCTCTGCAGATGTGAGTGGAACACTAAGTGATCTCAGAAATCTGAATGAACAGATCCATCCTTCCCTCCCTTTATACCCGTATGTCTGGGGGAGGGATATGTAAATTCTTTCTGCCAAATTCTCATTGGCCTTTTCTCAAGTTCAGAGGTAGCCGAGGTCTTCAAGAAAGTCCCCTAGTGTCGCTTCACTCGACACAATGTTGAAGTGAGCGACAGATGGGGAACAAGGTATTTTCATGTTATATTTTTTTTAGTTAGTGTAGAAATCCCCAGCAAGATTAGTACTGGTGATATGTTCCAGGCCCGATTGGTAAGCACCACGACATGAGAGGTAATAATTGAGAAAATGTAAGCATGACTTATACCACACTCATCCACCTGAAAGTGACATATCTATCACCATACTGCAACGCATTCATATTCTCATATCAGCAAAACTATCAGAGCTCAAATGCATTTCATTGTCACCAGCATTCACACACCAGCCATTCCATAACATATACGGATAAAGGTCTCAGACTATGACGTGATGCTTCTTAAGGGAAAAGCAAGATAACTTTCCCTTCACATCCATGTCACGATCAAGCTGTTTGAATCAAGGGCTGATGGCTTCACCAGATTTATTAGTGCAGTGTCAACTTGAAAACCCCTGATAATGTGTGTGTGTGCATATGCACATGTGCATACGGGTGTGTTTTATTGAAAATAATGAAGTTCCATTAAAGCAAACTAAATTTTGCACTGATAGCTGCAGGCCAGATAATTTATCAGTTCACAATCTAATGAAGCTTGAGTGCTTTATAGATGTTTTGTTGGGTCAGTCTGCGGCCAGAGAGAGGAGATAAAGCAAAAGGTTTGTAGGATAATAATAATACTGATAAAAAAGATATAACGTCATAAATATGTTTGTGGAAAGTTGTGTGGAAAAGTAATTTGAAGCTGCTGCTCAAATAATAATTTGTCTAACATCTTCAGATTCATTCTCTTTTTTTTAATACAAGGAATTCTTTTTTTTTTTTTAAATAGACCACAAGGGAAAAGTCCAAGTATAGCTGCTTTTATGTGAGACATTCAACTACATGTATGGGAACCACTGCATGTGTTTGTAATGGTGTGAATTAGTACAATGTGAGGGGCATCTATGATTTACGTCTAAAAATAGCTTTCCTTGAAATTCTTGGAAATTGACATGTATGATTATTCTCACATGTGCCACAGCAGTTTCGTCAGATTATTTTGTAATTAAAGACTCAGATTTCACATCCATGTTTTTGCACATAGACAGGGGAATTCACTAAGAATAAATTGCAGCAGTAAAAGCTCTGTTTATTTGCACGCACTCCCTGCACTGCTTTGGTGGATGATTTACTAAAGGAATTATGCAGAAATTTTTATATACACTGTGATACAGAAACCTTTATCAACTGTGTGTCTGGATATATTCCCAGTTTTAATGTCCTTTTCCATCATTTGATGAATTACCGCTGCCATGATTACTAGAAAATGTACACAAATGTTGTTTTATGCATGCTTTACAGGGGTCATGACATGAAGAATAAAATATTCCTTGATCTTTTGAAATATACGAGATCATTGTACTAAAAAAACATAATGTAAGTTTCAGAACTCAAAAACATGTTTACACATTAGCTTCCAATTAGCTGACAAACAATGAAAGTAGCTACATGGCTAGCTAGTTAGCTATAAGCTCATTATCACGGAGAGTAAAAGATGGACCAGCATTGCGTCTCACCAACTAGGTAACAGTGTAGTGTGAAATCAACACTCGCCAGACACAATCCACCACCACACCGTTGTCTGATGAGCTGCAAAACGATGCTCTGATGCTTACCGAATGCACTGACAAACTATAGCTGGCTAACAGCAAACAGACATGAGTGACATGGTTGTCAGGGACAGGATTAACGTTATATTAGTTATATTGAAAAGGGAAAATTATGTTTATTACCTCTCCAGTATGTATTTCACAAACTAGTTAGCAACTTACCACGAAGACACCGCTTATCTCCGCCCAGTCTGCAGAGCCACCATCAGTTCAGAGTCAGCTTTGCAAATTATGGAGTCTGCTGGACAAACTATGTATTGACACCAATTCTAAAGCATTGTTTTCTGAATTATATGTTCTGAAAAAAGTTTTCATATCTGCGCATATCGGTAAAATATACACCGATACCGACATATCGGTGAATAATATCAGCCGACCAGCACTAATGGAGATCCCCTTTGTGTTTCATTCAGCTGCACTGTCTTGCTATTGTAAACATGAATTAGTCTTTGATTTTTGTTTTGATGTATTTCTGGTGATGTGCGCCGCATTTTAAGAGCGGTACAAGCACAACTTTTAAAAACACGTCTCATTCTGCTTCTGCCACTGACTGCGAGAAACACATACCTTTCTGTGCGTAAACAAACATGGAATATGTGTAACGTGAAGACCAGCATCTCTACTTTGGCCTGTTGAAGCTGGCTGAAGCACCCAACATCACTGTGGATTGTATTACGTTTGTGTATTCAGAACAGTTCAGCATGGATTGTATGTGTTTTCGGCTCATTTCAGTGTGGATTGCTTGTGAACCAGTCGCAATATGATTTAAGCTTTGCCAAGAAACTGTTATTGAAGGATGGGGCAGTTAAAACACTATTGGACCACATATGAAATGTGTTGGATGTGGGTTATATGTTAATACAGAAATGTTGTTTTATAAATGTTGTGGTCTTGTGGTGTTTGTTAATTTTCTACGGATTGCATTTCAAATATAGCTGTATTGGAAGGGCTGCATGACTTTAGTCAATCATATCAGTGTCTGTTTACATTGATATCTTAAAGGGCTAGAGAGCTTAAAACCGAGCATTTCAGACAGAGGGCCAGAGACAGGGTGGAATATTATTATATATGAATAAATTATGACTGTTTTGGAGAAACAAAACTATACTAATAATATAAGTGGACCTCAGAGAAGATAATTAATAAATAATAAAAATGAATATGTCATAACCCCTTTACATGGGCAATAATAGCGAAATGTTAATTGCGGCAGGCAAATAGCGCTAATTATTTTGAATAAGATGCTCTTTTAAATGTACCTAATTTACATAGAAAGGGAGTGTGATTGCATAAAAGGACAAAAAACTATTTTTGGGGGGTGAACTATTCCTTTAAAAATAAGACATAAAATATGATTTTTCAGTGCACAAAAGTTGCACAACTGTTCAGTGAATTTGCCACAGACACTTCCAGTTCTTGCAAGTTCAAGGCACAGGTCATTTCCAAAGTATCTTAAGTTCAGAATGCGTAATGAGGACTTTCCTTCACCACCAGGAAGATATATATAAGTTAATAATACGTTTCTTACTTTCAGTGTCTTTGTGTTTCTGAGTGGTTGAGTTGAATGCATTAGTTTTCCCCTAACATGCTGGAAAAGCACTGTCAGCATTCTGAGAGTCAGCTGATGAAGTTGGACAAGAGGCGAGAAAGAGATTGAAAGAGGAAAGTGTGATAGTGAGACGAGAGAACTGGAGATTAAGAGTGTGTGAGTGTGATGGAGGATGTGTGTGTGCACATGTGTCTGGTACAAAGAGTGTGTGTTAGTAGTGGCTAATGCAGGTGTGATGGTGTGAATGAAGAGAGATTACTGACTGAGAGAATCTATAGACTTCATGACCTCGCTATAATACTCTCTCTCTCTGTGTGTGTGTGTGTGTGTGTGTGTGTGTGTGTGTGTGGATGTCATTCTCTCATTGGTATTGATGTGTAGCTGTTGCAGATGAGACTCTCTGACAGAGATAAAAAGAGAAGGGGGGGGGAAGATAGACAGCTTTAATGGTTTTCTATGACAGAGGCTAACTATGAGTGGCATGTTATGGTATTAGTCTGTTAAAACACTGGCCCTCTGGTTAAGAACTACTACTTTTCTTCCATCTATCCATCCATTCATCTGGGCCCCTCTTTTTTCTCTAAAGTATAATACTTATTCTGGGCATATAGACTACATATGAATCTTAAAACTCAGAATTTCTATTTAAAAAAAAGAATAATCTATTGGAAATGTATTAATAGTCAAATAAACTTGGTTCTGAGAAATAGATAAAACAATCAATAAAGGGCCCCCCTTTTTGAATTTAACATAAACCTTGTGATGACTGAAATTCTTGGGATTGAAATTCTTCTCTTGTCCATCCAAAGCCAAGACTTATCTTAATTCTGGCTGGATTTGCAGTGACTAGTCACAAACCTGTATCACTAATGTGCATAATATGCAATATGCATAATGGTGAGTCAACATGATCACATGGAAAATCGACATCTTGCTTCCGAATGCTCATGCACCCTAAAATCGGCAATCTCCAAGACACGGGTTCTGGTCCATAGAAATCAGAAAGTAGTCATGTTCACATAAACAATGGTAAACATTCTAAAGGTTGTATTTTTGCTTTATATAACTTGTTACTCCATAGACGGTTAGGTTTAGGGTTGAGGTTTCGATGTTAGGTTAATGAAACTGTATTACATCATTTATAACTAAAAACTCGCTGTTGGCACCACTCTGTGAACATTTCACCCGAAAACTGAAGCTCACAGGACACATGCCCATTTCCAGCTTTAGATACTGGGGGCAGGGATTAAAATTTCAGCAGCAAGGTGAGTTGCATTCAAAGGGCACATTGCAGGGAGAACATTCATGATAACTATACAGTAGGTCCTTTCCCACTGCAGGAACTAAAGTCTGTTTTAGGTACTTTTGCTTTGGAACTACTACTTTTAGTCATTTTTGCACATTAGGAACTATAGTACCTCTTGGCTGTTTAGAGGGACTTTAGAGGGACTGGGACTATTAGCTCCTACTCCGGGATAGGTATTTTTTGGGGAGAAGAGGAACTGTGGGAGGTTCTCCAACCTGTGAAAGGTCAAACACGTATGATGCAAAAAGCAATGAGAAATGCAAAGAGTCAACAACCGCCATGAGAAAAAATATGTCATGCACTGCCAAAAACAACAAACACACAGTTAGAGAGAGAGAGAGAGAGAGAGATGGCAAAAGACTAATGAGTGAAAAGAGTTCAAACACGTACCACCTGACTGTACAGACTGATCCCTGTTGTCCGTACTGGAATAAATAACTGGGCATTTCTACCTCTTACATTGGTATACGTGAGACCAGGGTCGGGAGGGTTACTTTTAACATTTATTCCACTACAGATTACAGAATACTTGTTGTAAAATGTAATGTGTAACATATTCCATTAGATTACTCAAGGTCAGTTACATAATCTAAATACTTTGGATTACTTCTTCAGCACTGGTAGATTTTTTTCACTTGTTTTGAATTAAAAAAATTCTGCCAATACATTAAGAAAAAATACACATGTTAAAAATACATTATCTGAAAAAAAAAAAAAGCCTAAATAGCTGCTTCTAAAACAAGCAATTTTATTTAAAGGATTAGTTCACCCAAAAATGAAAATTTACTGATAATGTACTCACTATCTGTTACGAATTCCCACAACCCTGTACATTTCCCACAACCCTGTACCTGGTTCTGATTACATGCGCACCTGCTCCTCATCTACTCAACTTTATAAGACTCTCTCTCTCACTATCATTATGAAGTCTTGTTTTGCCCTGCATACATTTCAGAGCATTATTCCCTGTTGTTATTAACTGCCCGTGTTTTATACCTGCCTGATTTCCCCCCTGTGTGATTCCCTGCTGCCTGCCTAGGTTTACTACTGTTTACCTGGGATACTACTCTGATTGTTTGCTACCTGCCCTGACCTTTTGCCTGTTTGCAGACATCCCAAGTCTCCCGGAAGTTCCGGGAGTCTCCCGCGTATTGATAGCGGCTCCCTGATGCCCGCAAATTAGTTAAAATCTCCCGGAATCAAGAGCGAGCGAGCAAGAGCGGTTAGACTGTGCTCCAAACTGTGTAGCGCGCACGGCAGAGAGGGAGAGAGCGAGAGACCTTGCATGTGTGTGTGTGCGTGTGTGCATCAAGAAGTGCATGTAAGACAGAGAGCATCCTGATTGGCCTGTTTCGGTAAGTCAACCAATCAATTGTCAGTGTGGGCGGGCTTTTATCTCTTCTCCCGAACCTAATTAATCAGTTCAGTGTATCTAGACACAGGAGCGCCATGGCAGAGGGAGAGTGCCCCAAAAAGCGAAAATATAAGACACATTTTACGCCAGACTACAAAAGTGTACCCCTGTCTAATAAGAGTGAAACATAATGACAGTCTTGCACACTGTACAGTTTGTAACAGTGACTTCAGCATTGCCCATGGCAGGTTAAATGATTGTAAAAGACATGTTGAGGTGAGTTAAACAAGTTTCATTTCATGTGCATATTATTCAGGCCGGCTAGTTACCTAGGCTACATGAAAACAATAAACTCCTTAGACCTGTTTAAAGTTGCAATGGAATATAAATAAAAGCAGTTTACATAAATAGTATAAGCAGTTTATATTAAAAGTAATCTACATAATTAACAACAATTGCATAGGCCTATAGCCTAAAGAAATTATATATTATGCTTTTATATCTTATAAGGGGGTCTGGGATACCTCCCTGAAATGACTTTTTGCAGGTTGGGATGCCTGTGATTGTGACCACCCCTTTGATTATCCTTTGATACTGCTACTGCTGGTGATTGACCTTTGCCTGTTTACCCATTTTCGTTATTATTAATAAAGCTGCACATGGATCTCAACTCAGATGACTCATCCTTACAGTATCAAAACAGAATTTAAGACTTTTAGGATTTCATTTCAGGCCTCCTCGTTTAACCCTCTGGGGTCTGAGGGTTTTTTGACATTTGTGCTTTTTTCAATTGCTTAAAAGCATTTGAATAGCTAAAGTCTTATAACACTGTATTCAGCTCAAACTGGGCTACACTAATATGTGAGGAATGTGTGTACATGTCTGTATTTTTGAGAAAATAACATTTATGCATGGTTTTTGAAAAAACAAAAAATGTAAGTAATTGAAATAAGGCCATATAACACATACTAAACATTTGTCCACAAGACTTTTGAGAACTGGATCTTGTAGCCTAGAGTTTTTGCTTCAGAATTTTATGAAAACCATCCTGATTACTCATTCATACAAAAAAATTTAGTCATTTTCAAATGTTGTAATTTAGTGTTAGAAAGGTCATATGCAAGGAGGCATAAATTATCATGAATATTGATGTGATTCACACTTGAGGAGACAAAGACCCCTCCCCTGGGCCTATG
The DNA here is from genome assembly GCF_025860055.1 of Xyrauchen texanus. Taxonomy (NCBI): domain Eukaryota; kingdom Metazoa; phylum Chordata; class Actinopteri; order Cypriniformes; family Catostomidae; genus Xyrauchen; species Xyrauchen texanus. The sequence goes on from NC_068291.1 coordinate 20,670,212, forward strand.
AATGAGGAATGTGACAGAGAGAGAATTCATGTAAGGAGACTTAATTATCAAAATCAAATTTTAAGTTAAAAGTAGTCTAACTATACATTTTCTTTACATAAAGACTTTACTGAAAATTTAGACCTACACTACCGTTTAAAAGTTTTAGAAGTATTCTCTTCTGCTCAACAAGTCTGCATTTATTTGACCCAAAACACAGTAAAATGTATGATATTGTGAACTATTTTTACAATTTAAATGAACAGTTTTCTATTTGAAAATATTGTAAAATGCAATTTGAGATCGAAGCAGAATTTTCAGCATTATTACTGCAGTCTTCAATGTCACATGATCCTTCAGAAATCATTATAATATGCTGATTTTCTAATATGGGCATACTTACATCACATTTGACACATTTATACCCATGATTATAATGAGGCAGCATAAACACTAGTTAAAATATAATCTTTTTATTCATATTATTTTTATATCATATTACATATCATATTTAAATCATACAGCATAAAATTTAAATGCATGCTTTAGCCTATTAGGACATATTTCAAATTTCAATACTCTGAATCCTCGCTGGCAAGTCTGGAAACAGTCTATAAAAATAGCATGTCAACTAATATGTCAGTAAAACTAAATGACTTACTCATCCGAAATTGTATCCTCGGCTGGATCAAGTCTCTCTCTCTCTTCAAAATACAAATGTTCATCGGAGTCCCACTCTTTTTCTGAGGAAAATGTTAATACTTCTTCACTATCCATGAGTTTCCTCACCTGTGTACCGTGCCATCGTCCAAACGTGCAGAAAAGTGAATGAACTTGATGCTTTTTAAGGCACAGTCATTGATCCCCTCAGCACATTACCTTATGAATAGCGCCCATGGAGTTTCAGTTCATTTTTGTGACGTATTTCAGAAATATGCTAGTGAACACAGAGACAGCTGAAAGTGCACCCTTTTTATTTTCTTAATTTTACAAAAGCACAAGGTTGTATTGTTATTGTGAGTGTACAAAAATAAAAGTAGACCCTTTATAGTCTCTGATGATGTCTTACACTTAGCTGTATGCCCCAAAATGATTGAGTATTTTAAGTTGTTTCTGCTGTAATGATGAAAAAATCCAGCAGGATCGCGACGGCGCATTTTTTTGACGGTCCAAAATGTATATTTAGGGTGCATCAAAATAATCCACACGACTCCAGTTGACCAATAAAGTTATTCTGAACGCAAACGATTTATTATATTGAGAAACAATACAATACTTATATACTTTTTAACTACAAATGTTCGCTTCCGTTCATCTCTGTGATGTGCGCTCATGAGAGGGATGATGTAAACTCGTTGGTAAGGTTACGTGGAGGAGGAGGCAGGAAGCACGTCATTGTTTACAATAGAAACTTGCACAGAGCACAGACCAAGTGCCGTTCACAAACAAAAACAGTCCAAAACAATTTCAAAACAATATAAAATAAAAAAACAGTGTAAACAATAACGAGCTTCCTGACTCCTGCTCCACGTGACATGTGATCTTACCAACAAGCTTATGTCATTCCTCTCCTGAGCGCATGTCACAGAGATGTACAGAAGTGAACATTTGTAGTATATGTGATATGTGTAACAAGGACACTGTAAAATAAAGTGTAACCAGGTTTATTTCTATTTTTGTTGCTCCAAACTTAATTCTCTGTCAGCTCATTTGAATGTAACACATCTTAAGAAAGCGTTTGTTAGTGCTGTTCAAATGCTCTTTGAATTGCATAATTTATATTGATAAATGTTTTCCAACTGAATAGACTTAATATGAAATGGAGCAAATGACAATAAAATGCAAAGTAATCTCTTCAGTAAACAAGTAAATTTTTGATGTAACTGTATTCTGATTACGAACCATTTAAATTGTAGCAGAATACATTTACTAATATTTTGTATTTTCAATACATAATCCTGTTACATGTATTCCATTACTCCCCAATACTGTGTTTGTGTATTTATGTGTGTGTATTCAGGGAGAAGGAGATGAGCTCTGGATCAATGGCAAGAACAACAGAGGTTCATCTGAAGATGTCAGAATTGTAATAAAAAGGCATGCCACGACCTCTATAATTAATGGAAGTTAGTTAATGTATGAATTGGCTTGTGTTTGTTTTTGTGTATGTCACTCTCCAGGAGGTAAAGTCAAACCCCTCCCATGCTAAATGGATTGATCATAGGCAAGGCCATTGTGAGGTAACCAGCGTGAGTGCTGGGACAGACCTTGAACCTCAAAACAGATACACACACACATGATCCATCTCAAGAGGTGTGGTAAAACAATTTCAGAGTTCTGTGATCAAATCATCCCACCCTTCCACACACAATATTATCCAAAAACTCCAGAGGAGAGTCTCTTACCATCTCTTTTCCACAAGAAAGACAAACATACACATACAGCAGAGGAAATATCGATTTCAATAGCAATTCCCATTTAATTCAAGATTATTTCACCTCTTCTAAATCCCCTCTTTTCTCTTTCTGCTGCTCTCAACTTAGGCAAGGTCTTCGCTGTGAGCTTTTTGGCAATTGAGACTAGTTTAGTCATGCAGGCCAACATTGAGTGATTAGTAGCCATTTAAATCAGGAGACTTAAAGGATTCAAATATTTGGGATTATGATTAAAATGTTGGAATATTGGAGCAATTCAGCATTTCCACTCACTCCACCAGATTATAAGGATTTCAGCCATGGATAAATACCATACAAACATACACACACATGTGTGCAGCTGTTAATATGAGGACTCTCCATAGACATAATGCCTAGGTTACTGTTGTAACCTCCATTCCCTGATGGAGGTAACGAGACATTGTGTTGAAGAAGCAACACTAGGGGTCTCTCTTGAGAGCCTCACACATCTTTGATCATGAGAAAAGGCCAATGAGTAATTGGCAGACAGAATTTGCATGTCCCTCCCCCGGACATACGGGTACAAAGGGAGGAAATCATGCGTCTGTCCATTCAGGTTTTGCACTGAGGAGCCGAAAATGAGGTTCGGCCATAACAGTGGCTCGGTTCAGCGTCATGGCCGGGAGGACACAACAACTTGTACCCTCCATCAGGGAACGGAGGTTACAAAAGATGTGCTCTGTCTGTCGCTCACTTCAACGTTGTGTCGAAGAAGCGACACTAGGGATCCTTATTCAATCACGCCATGCGCTGAACCGTGTACGTGCGCTGCTGAAGCAGGTGTGGGCAGGCAGTTGTGTCCCAAAGTGACAGGCTGCCTCAGACTGCATGTACCCTTCCCTAACGCCCCATAAAATCGTCATAAACTTTTTAGGTTTCCGGCACCCCGAAGGGGGGAACAAAACGGCGTGCCAAGTATGGGAGTAGGCCACGTCAGCCACTTCTTTTCTCTCTCTATTTTTCTTGCATAGCTGGGGCTGTCTTAACGCTATCACATGCATCAGGGAAGGCATTCTTTTCCAGCTCCTATTTTTTTCAGGGGGAAAAGACCATGCGGAGAGCACCACCTGTCCAGGCTGGGGGGAGGTAAAGAGTGGCGAATACATCACATGGGTTTTCAGGCCACATGTGGGAATGGCACGGTGGTAGATCCAACCTGCTGAGAGGGGGGAGTTGCTACAAAAACAGTGAACGGTGGGGCAGCGGGGACTGCCCAATGGAAAATACATACAGGGGGATTCATCCACACAAGGGCACGACCTGTGGAGCACCTATTCCAGTACAGAGTAGTTTTAGTAACTGTAGTAGGTCTGGTCAGGGAATTCCTCCGCTGAATTTGCGGACCAGAGGGCTAGGGAGGAGTCATCCAGGGAGCCGAGCTAGTGGGATCTCCTGGGATAAGAGTGCATGTGATTGCCTCAGTGGAGGGGAAAGGCCCTAGGTGCAAGCGGTACAACCGGTCAGTTGTTCTGCGTTACAGAGTTCTACCGGCTCGGATCTGAGAAAACACAGGACGAGACCGACTCAACCCTAAGATTGTAAAATCTCATGAAGGTATTGGGTATTGCCCAGCCTGCTGCTCTGCATATGTCTGCTAGAGAGGTGCCGTTGGCCAGTGCCTACGAGGATGCCACACTTCTTGTTGAGTGTGCTCGAACCCACAAGGGGGTGGGCACTGCCTGGGTGTGATGGCATCAATGACCCAGTGGGAAAGCCTCTGTTTGGAGACAACGTTCCCTTTCCGCTGTTCACCAAAGCAGACAAATAGCTGCTCAGAACATTTAAGCTCTGCATGCAGTCCACATAGGTATGCAAATCATGCACCAGACACAGCAACAAAAAGGCTGGGTCTGCCTCCTCCCGGGGAAGCACTTGCAGGTTCACTACTTGGTCCCTGAAGGGGGTCACAGGAACCTTGGGCACATAGCCTGGTCGTGGAATTAGGACGACATGAGTGTCTAACGGACTGAACGCCAGGCAGGTGTTCAGAGAGCGCTTGCAGGTCCCCAACCCTCTTGATGGAAGTGAGCGCAATCAGGAGGGCCATCTTCAAGGAGAGGGCTTTGAGCTTGACTGATTCTAGCAGCTCGAAGGGGGGTCTCTGAAGGCCCGAGAGGACCACTGAGAGATCCCAGGAGGGGAACAGGCTTGGCGGAGGAGGGTTCAACATCTGGTCCCTCTAAGAAACCTGATAATGAAATCGTGCTTAAACAAGGACTTGCTGTCCACTGCTTCATGGTGGACCACGATAGCGGCTACATACACCTTCAAGGTGGAGGGGGATAGCCTCCCCTCCAGCCTCTCCTGAAGAAATGAGAGCACTGACCCGACTGCGCACCTCTGCAGGTCTTCGGACCAGGAAGAACAACAATTCGCAAACAAGCACCATTTTAGGCCGTAAAGTTGACTGGAAGAGTGAGCTCTGATTGATCGTGTCTACTACAGCTGGTAGTAGGCCACTTAGATCGTCCGCATCCCGTCCAGGGGCCAGACGTGGAGGTTCCAGAGGTCTGGGTGCGGATGCCAGAATGTGCCCCGTCCAAGAGAAAGAAGGTCCTTCCTCAGGGGAATTCACCAGGGAGTGGCTGTTGCGAGGAGCGTGAGACCCGAGAACCAAGTCCGTGTTGGCCAGTAGGGGGCAACGAGAGTGACTTGTTCCTCATCCTCCCTGACCTTGCACAGCACCTGTGCAAGTAGGCTCACTGGGGGGAATGCGTACTTGCGCAGCCCCTGGGGCAAGCTGTGTGCCAGCGCATCTGTCCCGAAGGGTAGCCTCTGTTAGGGAGTACCACAGCGGGCAATGGGAGGTCTCTTGGGAAGCGAACAGGTCTATCTGTGCTTTGCTGACCCGATCCCAAATCAGCTGGACCGCCTGGGGGTGGAGCCTCCACTCTCCGCTTAGCGTACCTTGTCGTAACAACGCGTCTGCTGCAGTGTTGAGATTTCCAGGGATGTGAGTGGTGTGCAGCGACCTGGGTAACATATGGGTGACATATGATGAGATCGTACGACGTCTTTGCGTTTTATGTACACTTCCGTCGTGTTGCTGTCTGAACGGATCGAGACATGCTTGCCCGAATCAGTGGGAGAAACCTCCGCAGGGCAAGGATTACAGCCAGCAACTCTAGGCAGAAGGAGAAAGTCGCTGATATGCGCCATAGATCAAACAGCATACCTCCATATTTCTCTGTAGAGATGAGCTGAACAGTAAGTGAATGCAGCTCACTGATCACACAACCGATCGGCTCCGAAGAAAAAATGTGAATGCAAATTCTGTCTGCCAATTACTCATTGGTCTTTTCTCAAGTTCAGAGATGCGCGAGACCCCTATTCTTTTATTCTTCGACACAATGTCGAAGTGAGCGACATACGGGGAAGGATTTTTATACTGTATGTACTATAGATTATATCCCCTAACCCTACCCCTAAACCTAACCCTAACAAAAAACTTATATTTTCAATAAAACATAATTTAGTATTTTTTTTTTAAGCAATTTTAATTATGGGCACACTAGAAATGTCCTCATAAACTGTTGTGAATACTTTAAATTTTCAGTTTAGATTTATTTTGGAATGTCGGTAATTTACATGCTATATCTTGTTACGTAACTTGTGTAGTAGGTGTTTCAAAGCATGTACGGACTTAGCGTAAGTTGCGTATCACTATGGTACGTTACCAGAGTGATCAGGCTTATGTGTTTACCATTCACGTGCAGCGCTTTTAGGTGCAGGATAAAGTTTGTGACAAAGTAAGTAAAAATTGTGAATGTATGTGGTTAATAACTCAGATTGCTTGAATGTATCACAACATGTTTAATTCTTGCTTCGTTTTTGCCATGTTGTTGATGATTAATGATCTGTATGAGTGTTATTTTATCATTTTTAATAAGAGAATTATAACCGCTAGTGCGGCTGCTCATATTTTACTGTTTACAACATTTAGTCAATTTAAGTGTAATATTTCTCTGTAAAATAATACAATCCACAGTTTTGTATTAATGATACAGTATAATGTTCATGTCTTATTTATATTTCTTTGTTCTTTTATACCACATTGTACTGTACAAAAGTTGTTGTTATTGAGGTTGTAATTTATAGAAGTATGCAGATTAACTGTATTCATTTACATTTATCCTATTTATTTCAGAAACTACCTCAGACACACATTTGATATGTGTATATGGTTAAAACTGCACAAATAAAAGGCCAAGACCTATCTGATGACTCCAACTCCCTTACCAGAGTTCTGTAGCGGTCAATATCCTTAATTACCAGTTTTCAGTGAGGCAGTCCCCAACATAAACCACATTTTTAGCATAATCTTGTAATTACCAGTTTGTAGCCTAAAAAAAGTCCTCGTAAACCACTTAACCCCACCCCTACACACACATGCATATAAGAAGTCTCAAAGCACAAGAAACATATTAAGCATGGATGAATGGTCTTTCTCAAATTGCATTTTAATGGCTCTGGGTTTTTCCTCTGTCATGTGTTATACTGTGAAACGATGTCAGCTCTGTTAACTTCAGGAGCCCGTCAGTGCCGGGAATGAGGTGCTAACAAGTGGAAATTTGAGACTCACATGCTCACATATACACAGGTGTCTGGCATAAAAAGTAAAGTCAAAGTAAAGCTTTACATAAATTGCTGTTGCTTCAAGATAGGCCCCCCCCAGTGGCCACGTGAGTGAGTCTGTTGCTTTCATATGCAAAATGCTTGGGTAGTTGACATGTCAACCACACAAACATGTAAGAAAAATATAAACAACAATGATGGTGTGAGACCATCAGTAGTCATAGAACGTCAGTAGTCATAGAACGTCTCTCGTCCAATCAAATTCGAGGACCGGAACTAACTGTTATTTATTACAGTAATATGTTTTAATATAGTAACGTGTGATTTTGTGGTTACTATGATTTTACTACAAAAAACTATGGCGATATATGTTTACAGTAGTAAAACCATGATTCATTTTTGTAAAGGAATATAGTATTAGGTTTAGGGGCAGTGGCTGGTGTCTGTGGGAAACATTAAAATGCTGTAGTTATGCCCCTATACTTTATGTTAGTTATATAATCAGGGGTGTGATAGTACCTGACTCTTTTTGGACTAGAGTGCAAATATCTAACGAAGGTTGAAGAAGGCAAAGGAGGTGATTTATTTATTTATTTCATTTTTTACACTTAGAGCAAATAGCCTCTGCATATGGCATGGCATGATGGCCCATCGCATAACGGTGAGTAAATGATGCGAGAATTTTCCTTTATGGTAAATGGTCTGCACTTATATAGCGCTTTATTAAACCTTAGAGGTTACCAAAGTGCTTTAGACTGTGTCCCAATCACCCATTCACACACACACTCATACACCAATGACACCAGAGCTGCCATGCAAGGCGCTAGCCTACCATTGGGAGCAACATGGGGATCAGTGTCTTGCCCAAGGACACTTCAGCATGTGGAGTCGTGTGGGCCGGGAATCGAACCGCCAACCCTGCAACCCTGAACTGATTAGCAGCCGGTCTTCTAATTTAAGATATGACATTTCGGTTTAAAATAAAATTATTATTTTTATACTGTTATATTAATATACTGTATAATATGATATATATATATATATATATATATATACAGTATACGTATATACAATATTCATCTAGTCATATAATATAATTTAGATAAATTATAACATGTTACAGTGTTGATATTGTAGGTCAACTACCCCGATACACACATAGACGGTGTGAATCAAGTGATTTCAAGTCACAATGAGTGACACACATCCAAGGAAATGAAAGAGGATGATGGCCATGCAATATTCCAATCACAAGAGAGACAGATTAGAGGATTTTTGAGGGATTCATTTTGTCATTCTGTTTCATTAGCTGTGATCATGCTGTGAGTTTGAAGATTCCCCTGCAATCAAAGCTCTAAGACATATTATCATCCTGCCTTTGCTATAATTACTATCTTGCTGAACACTCACCAACCACACTTCCATCACCATCGTGTGTGTGTGTGGGCAGGTTTGGGTGGTTTCAGAGGAATTACAAGGGTATTGTGATATAAATGTGGTTTATGAGGACATTTCTAGTGTCCCCATAATTCAAATCGCTTAAAAACAAACTAAACTATGTTTTTTTTTTTTATTTAAAAATGCAGACAGTTTTTTGTGAGGGTTAGGTTTAGGGGATATAACCTATAGTTCATACAGTATAAAAATCATTATGTCACAAATCATTCATTTTGAATAGTGAAAATGACAGGTAAAAGAGAACATGTTACACTTAACTGACCTAATAATTAACACACACACACACAACAATAACAACAACCGCCATTCACCACTAAGTGGTGGTGACGTCACCACAACGCTTGTGCCAGGCTATGTTCATGTGTCAAACGCCTGCTGGCAGGCGGTCACGGGACAGATCCAGCAGGTGACACGGGTCGACTAACTGAGATGACTGGCTGATGCACCACCTGTTTCCCCTACTGTGCCAACTTGCTGTGCTTTAGCCACCCGGCGCTCTGGTTGTTGTTGTGAGTGTCGCTCCTCTGCCCTCCGTTGTTGTTGGAAGGTGACTGCCTCCAACTGGCCAGTAGCGTCCTTCACAAGTCTCCTCCAAAGAGGCCGATCTTGACACCGCAGGTACCAGTCATTGGCAAGTCCACTCAGCTCCACATCCTCCTGTACCACATCACTCCATCTCTTCTCCAGCCCGTGCCGCGCCCGCTTAGCCCCCTCTATCCGGCCGAACAAAAGCTGTTTAGGCATGCGGTGGCCGGGCATGCGGGCTACATGACCCAGCCAACGCAACCTTGCCTGCCGGAGGAGCTCACTGATGGGACTTTGTCCACATCTTTCAAGGATTTGTAAGCTCCTCACACAATCCAGTCTGGTTAAACCCAGGATGGATCTTAGGCAGACCAGCCTAAATGTTTCGAACCGGCAAAGATGTTCCATTAGGGGGGTCCACGTTTCGCATGCATAGAGAAGGGAGGGAATGACCATTGCCGAGAATACCTGAAGCTTCGTGCGGAGTGACAAACCGGGTAGCTTCTACACAGCGTTACACAGCCGATGAAAAGATAATGCCGCTCGACTGATTCAGAGTGAGACCTCTGCTGTCAAACCGGAGCTGGTCATAACCACACTGCCCAGGTATACACACACACACACACACACACATATATATATATATGTTGTGTGTGTGTGTGTGTGTGTGTGAGACAGAGAGAGAGAGAGAGAGAGAGAGAGAGAGAGCGTGTGTATTTATCACTTTGTGGGAACCAAATGTCCCCATAAGGATAGTAAACCTGAAATTTTTGACCTTGTGGGGACATTTTGTCGGTCCCCATGAGGAAAACAGCTTATAAATCATACTAAATTATGTTTTTTGAAAATTTAAAAATGCAGAAAGTTTTCAGTGATGGTTAGGTTTAGGGGTAGGGTTTGGGTTAGGGGATAGAATACATAGATTGTAGAGTATAGAAATTATGTCTATGGAAAGTCCCCATAAAACATGGAAACACAACGTGTGTGTGTGTGTGTGTGTGTGTGTGTGTGTGTGTGTGTGTGTGTGTTAATTATTAGGTCAGTCACTGTGTATATATATATATATATATATATATATATATATATATACCACTGAAAGTCTTAAAACTGAATACAGAACTGAATACAACACAAGCCGACATCAAGCTTATTTTTAACCTAATTCCACTGACAGACTGCTAATAAAACTACATGGAATATTGCCATGCTCTTTTGCAGGTTCATTCAATGCAAAATTAATACAACTGAATCAACCTCCAAAGCCCAAAGTAGAGCAGTCTTTCACTACTGAAGTTCCCAAATCACTGTAAAGCTTTTAGACCAGTTAATCATTTTGGAAATATACAGGATACAGTGGAAAGCATGCACATTTGTGCAATTAATTTATCCTCAATAGTAAGTATTATACATGCAATTGGTTTTCAGTCTTTCAAAACTGATAGCCCTGCTCACATGAAGAACATTTTCTTCATACTTCATGAAGCGAAAGAAGATAATTTCTTACTATTTGTACAGACCACCATGTGTTAGTTGTAGTAGTTCTGGAGATCAGCAGTAAACAGGACAACTCATCAGTTTATCTACACAAGACTATAACACTCTTATTTTATGAATAGCCACTACAGACCTAAATGTGCACACACACACACACACACACACAATCAACTCTTTATCTCATTCAGCAACACTCATCGTCTTATGTTCAAGATATATAGCATAAATTATATTCAAACATTCTGACTTAAAGCCTGGGACATATATTTAAATAGCTTTCAAATTCTGCCATAATTTTAAATAGACTATAGTCTATTTAGTCTTTTTTTTTATTCTAATATTGAATTAGATAATTAAGTACATTATGTAGCCTACAGTGTTCATGTTGCACCTAGAACACTATATTGTAATGAATTACTATGTAATAACAAAAGAAAAGGGTAATTACAATGTAAATGTACTTCAGAAGTCATACTTGGTGCTGTCCTGTATAATAGTAAGAGTAACAGACAGTAATGTAAAGTGTGCCTCTTACCGTCGTGTGAGTGATGAGGCGAGCTATCAGCGGTCAGTCCCACTATCAAGAGCGCAAAAATGCCAAGTCCGCGTAAGAGGCACCAGTTCTCCATGCGCCGGTAGATGCTCATGATGCCCGGCTGCTTATGATGAGATCTTCATAATATATCGACACAGAAACACACACATACACAGCGCAGGATGAGAGGACGTGAGGGACTTCCTGCGATACGATTAAATCCACAGGGGTGAGAGGGGAGGTTGGTCTAAAGACTCGCGACAGAGCTGTCAAATAAACTTTTCAATGGCGATAGTGCTCAAATCTTGTGAACTACAATGCTGAGACTGTCTTATGCCACAAATGCACAAGGTAAAAGAGCAAACGAGCAGACATGAACAGACGTGGTTTGGTCTGGTGCTTTGGTAAAATGTTGTGTTTCTTTGGAAGAAACGCGCTGCTTGAATCTCCACATGTTTAATGCGCTGCTCTGCAGGGTCCTAAAGCCATAAAATTACTTCAGATGCTGAATCAGTACAACCCAATTAACATAGCTAGCCTAAACTGGAAATCATAATGTAAAATAAATACAATTATTATTTACTGACTCAAAATTATAACCATACTTTATAATAGTTATAAGTATAATTATTAGACTTGTTTTGTGTGTAAACCATTACATTCCTATGCATAACATTTCTAAAAATATATAGTAATGATAGTGGAGTCTTTCAGGTCAATGTCTTTTTATTTTTTTATTTTTTTGCACTTTGCACTTTGCATAACTATTCATGGCTTAATAATGCAATAGTTGTTGCTGTATGTTTAACTTCCTAAATAGTTAATTTGGTTTATAATAAAAACATTTAACAGGATTGTATTGTAATGCATTGTAAGTTTGTCCTGAAAGAGAAAGGAAGGTAGGCCTACATCATAAAAATGGGTAATGATAATAATGCATATGGTAAAGCAGTTAAAACCTGAGTGAAGGAACCCGTGGAAAATAAATAGATAACTAAATGTGTACAAATTTAATAAAAATAAAGAACAAAATTATGACACTAATTCATTTAACTTTACTACTGTTTCATTCTGCTTTCTAATGACTTGTTGAAAATCATGAGATTAATCATGATGTTTTTATTCTTTTGACTGCCATAGTATTTCAAGTTTTTAAGATTGGTTTGCGATAAAAAAAAACAAAAAAACATTTGTTTTAAGGCCATATTCTCAATAAAGCTGCTTTGGAAAAATATTTATTGTGAAAACATCAAATACATTTGAATTTAATTGAATATTTTCTCTTCAGGTTTATATGCAAACACTAATATTGAAAATAAGATGATAAGAAAATATACACTATATATTTGTAGATAACATTTTAATAATATATTTTGTCTTTTGTACAATAACAACATAAAATCAAATGATTTCATTTTACTAACATATCTCAGGGTTATATAGAAATAACTCCTTAAGGTACCAATTGCAGGTTGCCACTTTTGCAGTGTGGCACTGCAATCCCTTCTGAGTTAATTTGCAAATATCCCTCTTTATAATGGGGTAATTTTTCTCTTTCCTTTTTGGTATGCAAGACATTCTATAATAACACTCTCAAGGTTTACACCAGGTAGCATACTAACTTTAGAGACTCAAGGATGTTAATATTTTAGTATTTATTTTTCCACAAATGTTCAAAATCAACATACAGTATTTGTTTGCTTTTCCCTTCTCAAGATTGTCAAGGTATTACATCAAAGTATACAGCTCTGAATGCAAATTGCTGAACACAGAATACTTTAACACCACGGCATAGGTTACATTTCGCTGCTTTATAATCATGTCATTCAAACTGTCATCTAAAATCTGTCACTGAGTTTCCTGACTAACACATCTTCTATTATGTCACATTAATTCTATTACCCCACATTCTCATGTTCTGCACCAGAAACCCAATCGCAGATAGGCAACAATTAACTTAATTTAATTAAGCAAAAAACATACATAACAAAAAATTCTCACAATGGAGACAAAACAAAACTAGAATAAACACTAGAAGATCTTGAACCAACAGGGAAGGCAGACACGAGCATACAAGGGCAAGAGCAAACGAAACAATTGAGAGAAATCAAATGGGTTAACAAGAAAGGCAGTTGAAACAAATAAAATAATGATAATAAGCAGACAAGGAGGCAGGGTATGATGTAAGAATGAGAGACACGTGGCAATACGTAACCTAAACAAAGCACGTGCTTTGATTCAAACACATGAATGACACGAGAGCATATCGCCCGAAACTACAAGGCAACATGCGCTCATGCCAAACAACAGCTGAGACAAGAGAAAGCATGGCAACGCCAACAAAACAATGCCATGCACTCTCATACAAGACAAAACCTGAGCATACACAGTGAAGCAAATACCACCTGATGCACACAACATGTGACAAAACGAGACAGGACATCTGTGTGAGAGTTTGGCCACAAATAAACTGGCACCCCAGGACAACATGAAGATGGATTGCAATCCGGACGCACAGCGCAAAGCAAGCCCAGCGCGAAACACACACGAGGTTGCAAGAGACAGATACAAAAAATGTACACAAGTGCATGCTGCATGGATGACATAAGAGCAATGAACTCATGCCAATAAACAAGACAAGAGAACGCATGACAATGCCAATAAGGCAAGCCATGCATTCTCATACAGGCACAGACTATACAAGACACTAAACATGAGTGTCAGAGCTCAGCCACAAAGACAATATAAACACAACCAACAGAAGTGGCTGAACCCTGACACTCCACAAGTTGAAATTGGCCATTACAGAAAGACCACATAATGTCCAAAATATGACTTGGGTAATAATTGCCTACTTATTCTGAGTAAAGCCAGGTACTGGACAGAGATGGCAATTGTGCATTTTAAAGCAGCATTACTGCATTTGTCAAATAATACATAGGAATGTGAGACTGTTGTTGATGACCTATAAGAAAAATAATAATTTTAATGTTAGAACAAGCTGTATGTAATTTATTGTAATATGTAGTAATTGTAATACTTAAGTGGAGTGGCAGATGCAGTTATATTTTCCATTACTATGTATATACTATGTCTCGATAAGGTTGATCCATTTTAAATGGAGAAAAAATTATGCAGAGTATCCATCCATCCATCGTCAACCGCTTATCCTGTGTACAGGGTCGCGGGGGGCTGGAGCCTATCCCAGCTAACATTGGGCGAAAGGCGGGGTATGCAGAGTATACTGAATATAATTTTTTTTTTATTTTTTAAATAAGATAAATGAGAGGAATCATTGCAGAACCAAAGCAAAAATAAATAAATAAATAAATGTAATAAAATAAATATTATAATAACATAAGTCCGTAAAAGATTGGCAGAATGTGACATAATTTGTTTGGTAATCTCCAATGTTCTGAATGAGGCAAAGTTTGACCATTTTGCATAGGGAAAGGCTATTTTGAACAAATACGTCAAAGGATATTATTTAGACCATCTGTTTTGGAAAATTACTCATGCTGGCCAGATTACCATATTAAAATTGTGTGGCATTGTGCTTTTTTTAATTGAACCACAAAACATGAAAAGTAGGGTCAAATATAATTTAAAAACAGATTTTAATTAGCTCTCCACACTATCTTCAATGATTATTTTGGCTGAGCTAATTTTCAAGAGAATACAGAGAAATGACTGTCCCTGACTCCAATATGGTCTAGAATCTCATCAGAGGTCTTCAGTAAATGAGGATATGTATTGGTACATAAATAAATGCATGAATTTCTTGCTTCTATCAATGTGTCTTTTCTTGAAAAACAACAACAAATTTCTTTTGAACAGCACGCAACAGGGCACGGACACACATTTTTGAATTGTGTGGATGCATCCTAGGTCCAGTAAAGGTATTTTATATTTGAAAAAATGTATTAGAAAAGTGTGCTCTGTTCTCATGAGGGAGCTCCAAAAGTCTTGCTTGTTTTAATTCTTTGCCCCAGGCAAGGAGAGAGAAGGGGGTATGAATCTTGTGAACAGGCACTCCTCTCAGTCACTGTGCCTTTGAAGAATCTGATCCAAAAGTTTCTGTGGAACAAAATTAAGAAAAAAAACTTTAACCAAAATGCAACCAGCCATGCAACAGTCTTGTCAGAGCACCTGTCTGCTTAGGTAAAGTGGTGTAAAAAATGAGGGGGGAAGTGAGTGTGTAATCTACAGATTCCACAGAATCCTGTTCCCTTGGGTGGTCATCTCCCTTAGGAGCAATGATAACCTGCTATCTGTCCACAAATGACATGAAGTGATAATGCTTTTATTAATTTTATTTTCTGCCTGGTTCCCTTGTCCTTTTCTTTCTTTGACTCTTCATTCAGTGAGCTGTAACAGAAGATGTTAACCTTCCAGTACAGATTAGAAAAAGTTACTGTTAATAGTTTCATGTTTTGGTCAAGGAACAATCTTCTTTCACGAGTTTGCATGTCCACCTTGCCCCTGAAGTGGAAACAGACTGTTAAGGGTAAACAAATTTGGCTTGCTGTCCATAAAGGAGGGGCTTGAGAATAAGGGCCTTGGGCATTCAGCTCGCCTGGAGGTCCAAGTTCCTCTCCATGGGACAATTTAAATTAAGTAGGTTAAGGTTAATAGTCATAGGTCGAATAAGGATGTTGGAGGGATGCCGGAAGAATCTTCACAGGAGTGAGGTAAGCTGCTGCTTATATGTGCTTGCA
Organism: Xyrauchen texanus; assembly: GCF_025860055.1. Lineage (NCBI taxonomy): Eukaryota > Metazoa > Chordata > Actinopteri > Cypriniformes > Catostomidae > Xyrauchen > Xyrauchen texanus. Next base: position 20,685,952 of record NC_068291.1, read on the forward strand.
TTGTGATTGACAGGACTAACTTGACAAGCTCCAAAACATTTGTTTAGAACTCCATTTCATGAGATTCTGGTTTAAGATTACCAATGGTTAATAAAGAGTTAGCCTAAAAAAAAAAAATCTATCATTATTTACTCATCCTCATGTCGTTATTGTAAAGAATGTTGCCATTGCTGACTTCCATACAATAGCAGTTGACAATGACTCAATTTAAAGTTTAAAAAGTACTGAATAGTGTCATAAAAGTAGTGCCATGCCATGTCATATTCCATGTCTGCCATCTTTCTTTTAAATATATTATTTTGTGTTCCACAGAAGAAAGTCATATGGGTTTGTAATGACATGTGAGTGAGTAAATAATGGCAGAATTTTCATGATCATTTACCCTCATATCACTACAAACCTGCTGTTTTGTTTTTGTTTTCCTGTGGAAGAGACTTTCTTCTGTGGAACACAAAATAATATATTTAAAAGAATGATGGCAGACATGGAATATGACACATGAATGGGTCGTATGCACTACTTTTATGACACTATTCAGTGCTTTTCCTGTGGAAGAGATATTTTAAAGAAGGTTCATACTGCTTTTTCCATACAATGAAAGTGAATGGGCAGGGTCGCTGTCGAACATTTCCCCTAACATCTCTTTTTGTGTTCCAGAGAAGACAGTTACACTGGTTAAGAACGACATGAATAAATGATGACAGAACTATCCCTTTCTTGAAATTATTGTCTTTAGTTTAAAACAAATAAAAGCATTTACAGTAAGCATTTGGGTAATTTTATACAGTAAATATAATTATCACGGGTTTAATAGTTACTTCCAATTGTTTACAATGATCAAATTCAAGTATACTTTGTTTTTAATTAGCCAAATATCATACATTATGAAAGTACTCCCAAGTTCACTAACTAAACCAAAAATGATGAGAATGATTAAACAAAAAACTCTTTGTGAGACAGATTTATTGTTTATCAACTTTCATTGGATTTGCAAATTGTGTGTCCTTAAACACTGAAATGGTAAATCAGAATACACATAAGAGCCCTAGAGTGTTACGCACACAACTATGCACACAACCACATAGCTACAAAACCATGGCTATGTGAACTCCTTTGGTCATTTCTTGCATTTTGTGAATGCGTCTATCTCTCTCCATCACTATATCCACTATATACCTTTGGCCTGACTTATCAGGCATTCATCTCTGTCACACAAAGGTGCAAGGCTGAGAGACAGAGAAGGCTTCATGCGAGACAATGAGCCAGACACTTCATGACAAAGTATCAGCCGCGCAGGACCTGACACCCATTAAAACATCACACTCAGACAAGAGATCTCTCCTTTATAAAGGGACACAAAAGCTATCGTATTAGGCAACCAGGGAGAAGCCTATCAGCAAAGACATCCAAAATACCAATGAAAGCTGTCCTATTCTGGAATTCAATGATCTAAACATCAAAAACATGGAAATTACTGTTGACACAGCCCTCATCTGTGGCACAAGTGTCCCACAAGTATCAGAGTCGCTTCTGTTACTTAAAAGAACAAAAGGAATTCATGAATAAATCGCTGTGTTGAGTGGAATTAATCTGTATATCAAAAGTGGTGAGATAAGCAGGAGTAATATTAATAACTATGCTGACCTCTGCTGGAAGCACAGGAAATTTCATTGAAATTTTAAGGGACATTTCACCCAAAAATGAGAATTCTGTCATCATTTACTCATCTTTCTGTCTTGCGTGGAACACAAAAGGAATAATTCTGAAGGGCTGGTCAATCTTTTCCTTGCAATAACAATAAATGGGAACTAAAGCATTCAAGCTTCACAACAGAAGCAAAAAGACCTTAAAAGGTGCACTCAATTTTTGTTCAAGTTTTCTTGGACTTACACTGACACCTAGTGGCATGGATGCAGCACCATTTAAAAGCAATCGTTGTCAGTTACAGATGTCATTGTAGAAATTCACTTTTCACATACGATTTTATTTAATCCATGAGTGAAAGTTGTCCAAAAACAGGGTGGTTACTGAGATTAAGTTGGTCATGTTATCCTAACATGGCTGTCCCATGAGGGGACCCTCTCCATATAGAATAAAACAACTTTTATAAGGTGACTGATAAGACTATATCTAATGCGAGTGCTCATGATTTTATACAGTACATATTTTTCTAAATTACAATTTATTTCTGCATGAAGACATGCGATAGATTTGTGTGAAAAACAGCCCAAAATGTAAGTAGTTATTCACTGATAATCTGATAATTAAGTACGTGAGTTAAACTGAAGAACTGGATCAGTGCAGCGCTAATGTCAGCTAATGAATCCTTTTATTGAACGATTTATTAAAAAGATCTAACTAAAAAGAATGTTTCATTCACAATATGAGCATCACTACTTCTCTCATAAACTCTCAAGAACATGCCAAGGAGAGCTAGTACAGAGGTCAAGATTTTCTGTTTAAAACAACTGAAATGTCACTCTGTTCCTCACATAAACCTCATAAAGCATGGCTTTATAAGACTTTGAATACAGTGTATGAGCCGATAAACCACTTTCATGATACTTTTATGGTGCTGAAAAGCTTCTGTTCCCATTCATTGTAATTGTATGGAAAAGAGCGACCAGCACAGTCTTCAGATTTCTTCTTTTGTGTTCCACATAAAAATAAAGTAATTTTGGTTTGGAATGACATTACGGTGATTAAACAGATGTATTTAGATGACAGAATGTTATGTGTTGAGTGTTGCATTGTTGTGTTGAGACTCTCAGCACGAATCCACCTTCTGAACGTCTATGGTGCTTGACACCTCAGCACGGAGGTAAAAAGTTCAGTTAGGTGAGACGAGACAGTCTGGCACCACACAACACCTGCTGCTTGTAACCTGGGGGAAGATTTTCACAGACCAGCACCAGTCTCATCTCCACCGGTACACTTGACAGTTGTGGCAGAACGCATTATGAGACAAAAGCCTCAGGTGTGTTTGTCCTTGCGGGGGTCATTAAAGGTCATTCTAGAGGTTACATAAGAGCAAACACTGTAAGAGGATAACATCAGCAATTCTATTATCAAACCAGGTCTCATTTAATCGCATTCACATTTTAATTACATTCTACTAAAATAACAATATTTACTGTACTGCTCTACTTTCAACTAAGGGTTTCCTTACATAGTTTCAATTTGCTCATAGTTTCTTAGTTACATAGTTTCTAGTCTTTTCAGAGCCTCACTTGCAATGGCCTCTACAATAATTTTACAATCAACAGCTGTGGCCTTCACTGAGCTTAACCAGCCTTACAGGACAAAAGGTCTTACAGCTAAAATCTCTACTCTCATGTGCCCTGTAAAGCAGAATTGAACACATTTGGATTATATGAAGCTATCTGATGATCTTAAGCAATATCAGCATGGCTCTAATGGTGGACATGCTATGACTTGTAGCCTTTTAAACATGTTTAATAACACATCTAATTTACCCAATTAAACCAAAATCAAAGTTTTCAAATATGATAATGCCTTACTTTTTTCAGGGCTATAACCACCTTATTAAGAACCTATAATGGATTTATTTTTGTAAAATGGAATAGGCATTTTAGTGTACACAATAAACAGATTACAATTTCTGTTAATTAATTAAATAAGTGTAGTTATTAGGTACACATCAGGATCAGACATAAACCTGGGGCACAAGGCACAAAGTTGTGAAGGCTTTTTAATGACAGAGCTCATTAATGAGCCATTTAAGCGCTTGTGTAAGAGTTAAAGCTTGACCTTTTTGAAGACCTCTGCCCTCAGTCTGTTGGTATGGGACACCAGTCTCCTCCTTTTCTCCTCCCTTTTCCTAGTCACCTCAGGGAGTTTGTTATATATCCTGCAAGCATATGATGAGGATGATGGACACATACATTATGTGAATCAATTGACTTAGAGGTGCAAGAAGTGACACACACACACACACACACACACACACACACACAAAGGCACGCACACACATGTTGGTGCAGCTATCCTTATGAGGACTCTCTATAGACATAATGATTTTTATACAATGTGAACTATGAATTCTATCCCCTAAACTTAACACTAACACTAACCCTACTCCTAAACCTAACCCTTACAAAAAAACTTTCTGCATTTTCACATTTTCAAAAAAAAAAAAACACATAGTTTTTAAGTTATTTGAATTGACACTATAAATATCCTCATAAACCACATTTATAGCATAATTCCCTTGTAATTACCAATTTGTAACCCCAAAAAATGTCCTCCTAAACCACCCAAACCTGCCCACACACACACACACACACAACCACACACAAATACAGTAAACAAAGACGATATATATCAATATGCAGTTATCCATTATATTTCATCTGATCTGGTGGTTTTTATTGCAGTGTTGAGATAAGAAAGCATGGTCCTTATCAGAAAGGGGGTCATATCGTGTTCTTGCACTGATAAGCACTGGTGTCTTATCCTGTGCATGTGAGTGATTGAGAGTCTGTGCGAGTGTCTGGTTTTTTGTTTTTTCTGGGTGTGAAAACTAACCGTCTAGATCTCTGTTGCATCTCCTTGCCTGAGATGGCTCTATCCCTGGGTTTGAAAAGGTTGTCTGCAAAGCACATTCAGTAAATTAGTTTTTAGTTTTTAAAGACCATTCTGGTAAAAATCTTAAAATCAGAAGTCATATAACTGGCATTAGATTAAATATTTAATTATAGGCGTTAACAAATAAATTTACATTCACTATTGAAAGTTCCTTGAGTTCTCAATTGACTTTTCATATTTATTTATTCCCAGATATTTCCAAATTTTCCATGACCCTTGAACCCTGAAAGCATTTAAGAGCTAAGCCTCACACAGCAAATGAAGGTGCTAAGAGCTAAGCCTTACACAGCAAGTTCAGTTCAATAAAGGTTATCAACAAGAACATTTTTCACAAATCTACACCTTTTTGGTCCTATTTTAGCCAGTAGGGGGCACGAGTCAGCTGCACAGGCAGCAGGATATAATTTGTTCTTTTTAAGATGCATTGCTCATTCAGAACAGGGTTGCAATGAAATGTTCAAAGGTCTTTAAGATCTTCCTTGATTACTTGCTTTGTATACTGTAAGCCTGTCCCACCTCAAGTTTGTCCTGATATTATTATAGTTTTAGTGCACCAAGTGTTTCACTGTAACAGTGGCGCATGTCTAAAGCACTGCATTCCTGTGATGGCATCAGCAATATTCCTTGCTGCAGTGTGGCTGCCCTAAAAATGTGCTTGCTATGAAAATCTTAAAATGATTAACTTTTTAGCAGGCATTTTTTGTCGCATTGACACAATGGTTATGCATTGTTCATTGCTGCTGTGGAAATGCAATTTGGGCTAAATGTTATATAGCTGCAATACTTTGACTGCATTACTGCACTACCCTTCCTTTAAATACACCCAATTCCCTAATGAAAATAAAGTATCTTACCACTAAGTGGGTGTGGTTTGGTGCAATTCTGCCGAGGGTTAGCTGTCTCCATGCTCATGATAAATGCAACTGTTTGTAGGCTCCGCCTCTGCCTGGCCCTCTGTTCCAACTGCCACACCCGATTCTGAGAGCGATAGATGAAATCTGGACGAAATAGCTCAAGAGCTTCCTACACACAATCAGATATGAAAACAAGGTTTAAGTGATGCAACAAATGGACAGGAAGTATTCCCATTTGTGCCAACAGTAAGTATTCCCATTTGGGCCAGTGAAACCTAAATAGGAAGGAAATATGAATGCTAATCTTGAGTCACTAAGGTAAGTTTAAGGAATTATTAATGGTAAAATGCTTTAAAATGGGCTATATGGCAAATGAGAATATAAAACTATACCCTCAAGCTAAGCAACTGGAGTTTAGTATCCTGTTGGTCAGCCCTGGACCCACAGGTGCAATTAGTCATGTGTGGAGAGACCGGGCACTCAGTAACTCTCATGGATTTCTCAGCAGTGTTGGAAATTGTTCTGACCTCATGAGGGGCACTTGCACGCACCTGAGGGACTCCTGTACAGATAAATAATTATCTTAGCTTTGTGGACACACACACGGACACACACACACACACACGGACAAACACACAATTATTTTTATACTGTACAAACTATAGATTCTATCCCGTTAACCTAACACAACACCTAAACCTCACAAAAACTTCCTGCATTTTAAAATTTTCAATAAAACATTGTTTAATATGTTTTTTTAAGCTATGTAAATTATGGGCACACTAGAAATGTCCTCATAAATCACATTTATAGCATAATACCCTTGTAATTACCAGTTTGTAACCTAACAAATTGTCCTCGTAAACCATATAAACATGCCCACACACACACAAACACACACACACACACGTGTGTTGTCTACCTATCATTATTAGGACTCTCCATAGACATAATGATCTTTATTCTGTACAAACTATAGATTCTATCCCCTAAACCTAATCCTCACAAAAAACTTTCAAATGTTCAATAACACACACACACACACACACACACACACTTGACATAATTTTTATTTATAAAAGGACAACTTAATGTTGCTCTTTATTTTATTATTAAAATTGAAGCAAGTGTTCTAACACTTGTGACGATAACAACAGTGACAAATTCTCTTAAAAGATTATTTTTTAAAGATGGTGTCAACAGCATCACAAAACACCCCACTGATCAGATTAAAAGCAATAAATAATACCAATTATTTTATTTAAATAAAAATCTTTCACCTGAACATTAAATAATGTAACACCAATTAAATTTTTAAATGAACCATGTGAAAAAATTACAATTAAATGTAAAGTAATAACTTTTTCAACATGGTGGGAAAATCACTATATGCACATCTGATCAGCATCTTTTTCCTCTGAACTTTCTTTTTCACAACTTTTTGTATTTTAAAAATACACGTTTTTAACATTGATAACACTAATGACATTAAATCAAGGGATAAACACTATTTTTAAATTATTAAAATTATTAATTACTTATTCTGTTTTGTGTTTTTCCAAACTTGTTAGGCCTTGTACTAATGCTTGACCAGAGAAAACAAAATTAGTAAAAACAATAAACACATAAATAACTGTAAATATCATAGAAGTGGTGTACCAGCTGAGGTAGACAAGGTTTTTTTAGGCAATTGACAAATTCAAATATATTTTCAATGTATGACGATGAGTTAATGCCACATAATAAAAAGAAAAATAAAGTCATAATATGTTGAGAATAATCTCTTAATAGGCCAATGTAACGATTACCCTGTCTTGTTTCTCTGTTGCCCTTTTGTTTACCATTTGTTGTCACTTTTGCATTTCTCAGTTTTCACTTTAGTCCCTTATGTAATTCCATAGTCTCTTTGTTAGCGTTCGTGTTTTCCTCTGTTCATTGTTTTCACCTGCCCTTGTTAATTTGCCTTTGGTTTCTGTTAATCACATTGTTATCTTGTTTGAGTTCTGTTCTTTCATTGGTCCCTTTTTTCCCTGTCTGTGTATTTATACCCCGTGTCTTTGTTCAGTCTTTGTCAATCGTTGTTTGATGTTAACCCGGTGTATCTTTCCTCCCGAGTTCCCAATTCGTGTCAACCCTGGTCAGCTTTCTCAAGTTTATGTTTCATTTCCCCATCGTGGGTTGTTACTTTGTGTTTTTCCTTTGTTCTTTCTCAAATAAAGTTTAAACTGCGTTTGGATCCGCACCTCCTCGTCTGCCTCGTTGCTCAAACGTTACAGAACGATTGACCACACATGGATCCAGCAGCTATTCGGGCCAAATGTCGGCTGCTCAACTTGCAGCAAGAACACTACCCACTTGTAGACCACGCTCACTACTTCCTCCTCCTGGCGAACGCTACTGACTTCCCGGACTCTGCACTGATGATCTTTTTCAGGGACAGCTTAAATCCCTCGCTGAGGGAGCGGGTGCCACAGGCAACGCCCGGCAGCACTCTCCGCGACTACCTGGAGATGACCCTACTAGCGTGCAGCTCACCGCACCCTGTCACACCAGCCTCACCTGTCAGCGAGCAACCCCCCATGACAGTGGCTCCCCTTGAACCTGCACAGTCCACTTTGTCCGCCCGGAGGAGGAGAAGACAGGCTTCCGCCTCCCGACCCACGCCGGCCCCGGTCTGCGAGCCAGAGCCCACGCCTGCCCCGGTCTGCGAGCCAGAGCCCACGCCTGCCCCGGTCTGCGAGCCAGAGCCCACGCCTGCCCTGGTCTGCGAGCCAGAGCCCACGCCTGTCCCGGTCTGCGAGCCAGAGCCCACGCATGTCACGGTGAGCGAGCTAAAGCCCACGCATGTCACTGTGAGCGAGCCTGAGCCCTCGACCGTCCCCGAGCCAGTGCCTGTAGCCTCAAACGTCAATGAGCCAGTACCGTTAGCCTCGACCGTCCCTGAGCCAGTGCCGTTAGCCTCGACCGTCCCTGAGCCAGCGCCTGTAGCCTCGACCGTCCCTGAGCCAGCGCCTGTAGCCTCGACCGTCCCTGAGCCAGCGCCTGTAGCCTCGACCGTCCCTGAGCCAGCGCCAGTAGCCATGACCGTCCAAGAGCCAGTGCCAGTAGCCACGACCGTCCAAGAGCCAACGCCAGTGGTCGTGCCCATCCTAGAGCCAGCACCTCTCGAGCCTTCTAGGGCTCCTCCTCCCGAGCTTTCCAGAGCTCAGCCATCCGAGTTTTCCCGAGCTTTCCAGAGCTCAGCCATCCGAGTTTCGAGCATTCCAGAGCTCAGCCATCCGAGTTTCGAGCTTTCCAGAGCTCAGCCATCCGAGTTTCCGAGCTTTCCAGAGCTCAGCCATCCGAGTTTCCGAGCTTTCCAGAGCTCAGCCATCCGAGTTTCGAGCTTTCCAGAGCTCCGCCTCCCGAGCTTTCCAGAGCTCCGCCTCCCGAGCTTTCCAGAGCTCCGCCTCCCGAGCTTTCCAGAGCTCCGCCTCCCGAGCTTTCCAGAGCTCCGCCTCTCAAGCCTCTCGAGCCTTCCAGGGCTCCGCCTCTCAAGCCTCTCGAGCCTACCAGGGGTCCGCCCCTCAAGCCTCTCGAGCCTCCTAGGGCTCCGCCTCTCAAGTCTCTCGAGTCTTCCAGGGCTCCGTCTCTCAAGCCTCCTGAGCTTTCCAGAGCTCCGCCCTCCGAGCTTCCCAGAGCCCCGCCTCTCAAGCCTTTCGAGCCTTCCAGGGCTCCGCCTCTCAACCCTCTTGAGCCTACCAGGGCTCCGCCCCTCAAGTCTCTCGAGTCTTCCAGGACTCCGTCTCTCAAGCCTCCCAAGCTTTCCAGAACTCCGCCTCTCGAGCCTGCCAGGGCTCCGCCGCTCGAGCCACTCAAGCCTTCGACGGCTCCGCCCTCAGAGCCTCCTATGGCTCCGCCTCCCGAGCCTCCTCCGGCACCGCCTCCCAAGCCACTCAAGCCTATGGCGGCTCCACCCTCAGAGCCTCCTACGTCTCTACCCCCAGAGACTCCAGAGTCTTCCTGGTCTCCGCTCCAAGAGCCTCCCACGTTGCCGCCTACCTCGGCTCCGCCTCCTGAGCCTCTTTCAGCTCCACCTCCTGAACCTCCCGAGCCTCTCCCGGCTCCGTCTCCGAAGCCCCCATTGGCTCCTTCTTCAGAGCCTTCTTCGCCCTCGCCACCTTCGGCTCCACCTCCAGTGGCTCCGCCTTTTGAGCCTTCTACACCATCGCCTCCCTTGGCTCCGCCCAACACTGTTCCGCCTCCTGACCTGCCCAAGGCCTTACCACCTGTGTCTACCATGGCCCTGCCTAAGCCTCCTTTGGCTCCGCCTCCTAAGTCTTCTATGTCTCCGCCTCCGAAGCCCTCCTTGGCTCCGCCTCACACGGCTCTGCCAGCCTCAGTCCCGTAGCCTCTTCCCAGGCCCACTTGTAGACACTGCCAGTAGCCACGACCGTCCAAGAGCCAACGCCAGTGGTCGTGCCCATCCTAGAGCCAGCACCTCTCGAGCCTTCTAGGGCTCCTCCTCCCGAGCTTTCCAGAGCTCAGCCATCCGAGTTTTCCGAGCTTTCCAGAGCTCAGCCATCCGAGTTTCCCGAGCATTCCAGAGCTCAGCCATCCGAGTTTCCCGAGCTTTCCAGAGCTCAGCCATCCGAGTTTCCGAGCTTTCCAGAGCTCCGCCTTCCGAGCTTTCCAGAGCTCAGCCATCCGAGCTTTCCAGAGCTCCTCCTCGAGCTTTCCAGAGCTCCGCCTCCCGAGCTTTCCAGAGCTCCGCCTCCCGAGCTTTCCAGAGCTCCGCCTCCCGAGCTTTCCAGAGCTCCGCCTCCGAGCCTTCCAGAGCTCGCCTCTCAAGCCTCTCGAGCCTTCCAGGGCTCCGCCTCTCAAGCCTCTCGAGCCTACCAGGGGTCCGCCCCTCAAGCCTCTCGAGCCTCCTAGGGCTCCGCCTCTCAAGTCTCTCGAGTCTTCCAGGGCTCCGTCTCTCAAGCCTCCTGAGCTTTCCAGAGCTCCGCCCTCCGAGCTTCCCAGAGCCCGCCTCTCAAGCCTTTCGAGCCTTCCAGGGCTCCGCCTCTCAACCCTCTTGAGCCTACCAGGGCTCCGCCCTCAAGTCTCTCGAGTCTTCCAGGACTCCGTCTCTCAAGCCTCCCAAGCTTTCCAGAACTCCGCCTCTCGAGCCTGCCAGGGCTCCGCCCCTCAAGCCTCTCGAGCCTGCCAGGGCTCTGCCCCTCAAGCCTCTCGAGCCTCCCAGGGCTCCGCCCCTCGAGCCTCCCAGGGCTCCGCCTCCTGAACCTCTCGAGCCTTCCAGGGCTCCGCCCCCCGAGTCTCCTACGGCTCCGCCCCCAGAACTTCTTGAGCCTCCTACGGCTCCGCCCCCAGAGCCTCTCGAGCCTCCTGCAGCTCCGCCTATGGGGCCTCCTACGGCTCCGCCTCCAGAGCCTCCGATTGCTCCGCCTCTCGATCCACTCAAGCCTTTGACGGCTCCGCCCCCAGAGCCTCTTGAGCCTCCTACGGCTCCGCCTCTCGAGCCACTCAAGCCTTTGACGGCTCCGCCCCAGAGCCTCTTGAGCCTCCTACGGCTCCGCCCCCAGAGCCACTCAAGCCTTCGACGGCACCGCCCTCAGAGCCTCCCGAGCCTCCTATGGCTCCGCCTCCCGAGACTCCTCCGGCTTCCCCTCTCGAGCCACTCAAGCCTTCGATGGCACCGCCTCCCGAGCCTCCTACGGCTCCGCCGCTCGAGCCACTCAAGCCTTCGACGGCTCCGCCGCTCAGAGCCTCCTATGGCTCCGCCTCCCGAGCCTCCTCCGGCACCGCCTCCCAAGCCACTCAAGCCTATGGCGGCTCCACCCTCAAAGCCTCCTACGTCTCTACCCCCAGAGACTCCAGAGTCTTCCTGGTCTCCGCTCCAAGAGCCTCCCACGTTGCCGCCTACCTCGGCTCCGCCTCCTGAGCCTCTTTCAGCTCCACCTCCTGAACCTCCCGAGCCTCTCCCGGCTCCGCCTCCGAAGCCCCCATTGGCTCCTTCTTCAGAGCCTTCTTCGCCCTCGCCACCTTCGGCTCCACCTCCAGTGGCTCCGCCTTTTGAGCCTTCTACACCATCGCCTCCCTTGGCTCCGCCCAACACTGTTCCGCCTCCTGACCTGCCCAAGGCCTTACCACCTGTGTCTACCATGGCCCTGCCTAAGCCTCCTTTGGCTCCGCCTCCTAAGTCTTCTATGGCTCCGCCTCCGAAGCCCTCCTTGGCTCCGCCTCACACGGCTCTGCCAGCCTCAGTCCCGTAGCCTCTTCCCAGGCCCCCTGACCCAGTCCCTGTCCGGTGGCCTCCACCCAGGCCTCCTGACCCTGTTCCCGTCCTGAGGCCTTCCCCCAGGCCTCCTGACCCAGTCCCTGTCCATTGGCCTCCTCCCTGGTCCCCCAAACCTGTCCTTGCCCTTTGGCCAGCTCCCAGACCACTGAAACCTGTCCCCACCCGGTCGATACCACCCCGGCCTCCCAAACCTGTCCCTTTGTGCCCCCATGGACTGTCTGGTTGTCCCTTGTGCCCCCGTGGACTGTCTCATCTCTCTTTTCGCCCCCCGTGGACTGTCGCATCTCCCTTTGCACCCCCGTGGACTGTCTCATTTCCCCTCGTGGCCCCCCCGGACTTCCTGCCTGCCCTCTGTGCCCCTTGGACTGCCTCCTTGTTCTTGTGCCCCCCCTGGTCTGCCTGTCTGCCCCCGGATTTCCTGCCTGCCCAGTGTTCCCCCTGGTCTGCCTGTCTACCCATGTGCCCACTTGTACTGTCTGTTTGCCCCTGGTGCCCTCATGTTGTTCTTATGGACTTTTGTCTTTTGTTGTGTGTTTTTAGGATCGTCTGGAATCCGATCTTTAAAGGGGGGCTATGTAACGATTACCCTGTCTTGTTTCTCTGTTGCCCTTTTGTTTACCATTTGTTGTCACTTTTGCATTTCTCAGTTTTCACTTTAGTCCCTTATGTAATTCCATAGTCTCTTTGTTAGCGTTCGTGTTTTCCTCTGTTCATTGTTTTCACCTGCCCTTGTTAATTTGCCTTTGGTTTCTGTTAATCACATTGTTATCTTGTTTGAGTTCTGTTCTTTCATTGGTCCCTTTTTTCCCTGTCTGTGTATTTATACCCCGTGTCTTTGTTCAGTCTTTGTCAATCGTTGTTTGATGTTAACCCGGTGTATCTTTCCCTCCCGAGTTCCCTATTCGTGTCAACCCTGGTCAGCTTTCTCAAGTTTATGTTTCATTTCCCCATCGTGGGTTGTTACTTTGTGTTTTTCCTTTGTTCTTTCTCAAATAAAGTTTAAACTGCGTTTGGATCCGCACCTCCTCGTCTGCCTCGTTGCTCAAACGTTACAGCCAATTACAAGAATGAAGTTTAAAGTTTAGAAAATACATTTTAACTACAGATTAAATAAATCATACCCTTATGAGATTAAAGTACAGTAATGGTGTTTTGAGAATAAAGTCACGATGAAAGAGAAATCAAAGTACTGTGTTAAAGAACAGTGGAGCAGATGTAGATGCAGATGTGATCATTGATACCCTTGGAGTCGACAACTGGTTGCCATTTCAGATTGCTCAAAAGAGGTAATTTCCTGAATGTCTGGTACTGCATGAAAGATAGTTTGATTTTTTTTTTTTATAGATTTTCAGTCAAAAGAAGTCTGAATCTCAAACCGCAAACTATCTTTACTGCAGTTTGTCAATTTCTTTCTGCTGAATAAATTTGCCCTGATTTAATGATACAGTAACTTGTGTTGATGCCTAAAAGACCACGGACCAGGTAAAGTCTATCCCAAAGTAAGATTTATACAATGAGGAGTCTGCAGCCTCAGCGGTTGTGATAATAACTCAACCTCAACTGTTGTGATAATAACATGTTTTTGCACATTTTTGACTTTAGTTTCTTTAAATATTACTTCTTTATTCACTCAGTATTACACCTTTAATCTCATAATTTATTTTAATCATGAACTTAATTCTTGTAACATTACAAATGTATTCTCAAAACATAGCTACTTTAATCCCACAATACTACGACTGTATTCTCATAATGCTAAACTTTTATTTTCATCATTTTTACTTTATTCTCATAATATTAGGATTCGTAACGAAGCAAATTTAAACTCAAATCTTTGATTGTTGTTGTTTTTTTTATTTATTTTTTATTAATGTGGCACTAAAACACTGTTGTATGAATGATACATCATATCATGTGGTTTGTTCAGAAGAGGTGTGCTATCTAAGACTTTTGATGTTTGGTTGATAAAATAGGAAGCACAGACAGACTTAAACTAAGGAGGGATCAGAGCAATTAAGGACCAAAATAAATATGGTGGGCTCTTTCAATTTGGGCAAGTATGCATCCACAAAGCAACAACCCAGACTGCCATAATATTGTGGCAGCGTTTTGCACAGGAAAGTACCACTTATATTTTCGTCAGAAGATTTAATAAATCTAGTTGGTTAAAATACTTGCCCTTGGATATTATATATATATATATATATATATATATATATATATATATATATATATATATAATATCGATGAATCATACACAATCTGCCCAGGGACATTTAAGTAAGTTAACAGGGTTGATTTGATTTCCTGTTGACTAAAGGTCATAATACTTACCTATACTTTTGGAAGAGGTTGCCTCTGAATCCTCTGAATCACTTGTTGCATGTTGATCTTGTCTGTGGTTTTTCACATTGATTATCACAGAGGAGTCCACCATCTTATTTAAAATGGGCTCTAAAATAAAATGGAAAGTTAAAATACTCTTCACTTAATGGGACAGTTTACCCAAAACTAAAAACGATCTCACCATTTACTCACCCTATTGCCATCCCAGATGTATATGACTTTCTTCTGCAGAACACTAACTAAGATTTTTAGAAGAATATTTCAGCTCTGTAGGTCCATACAATACAAGTGAATGGTAGCAAGAACTTCCAAACACCAAAATCACATAAATGCAGCATAAAAGTAATCCATACAACTCCAGTGCTTTATTATATGTATTAATGTATGATTAAATCACTTTGGCTGAGAAACAGATCCATATTGTAATCTGAATCTTATTGCATCTGAAGACATATTTAACCACTAAAGTCATATGGATTACTTTTATGCTGCATTTATGTGATTTTGGTGTTTGGAAGTTCTTGCCACCATTCACTTGTATTATATGGACCTACATAGCTGAAATATTATTATAAAAATATTTGTTTGTGTACTGCAGAAGAAAGAAAATCATATATATCTGGAATGGCATGAGGATGTACAAATGAGAGAATTTTCAGTTTTGGGTGAACTATCCCTTTAAACATGTTAGGATCAGTAAGAGAGAGACAGGTGAACTATCCCTTTAAACATGTTAGGATCAGTAAGAGAGAGACAGGTGAACTATCCCTTTAAACATGTTAGGATCAGTAAGAGAGAGACAGGTGAACTATCCCTTTAAACATGTTAGGATCAGTAAGAGAGAGACAGGCTGAAATGAGAGGCAGAGAGAAAGAGTTAAGGTTACAAATGGACAGTGAATGATAGGCATATACATTTTCAAAGAGTTGTAGATAAGTGCCCTTCTCTGTGTCCTCCTTGCAGTGGAGGCTTGTGTTAGTTCATTAGTGCCCAGCCATGCCGTTGAGTCATCACATGCCTCACAGACCACATGCAAAAGATCAGCATGCAGAGAAGATGTTATTCTATGACTCGCTGTCAGGAAATTTGTTTAGCTGTAGAATGTGAGCAGATGACAGAATAGGGGACCAAGAAACTGACTGACTTTAGATGTAAAGTAATGTGGAGTCAATGATGCATCGTCTCAGATATAAGAAGATTGAAGCTCACACAATTTTATTTTCAATAGTACCCTCTCCCAGTCTCTCAGTTGCTTTCTCTATCTTTTTAAAAAGTCTGTGTCCATCCACTGTGCATCTACAAGCAATGCTGTTGCTTTAGTGCTGTGCACAGCAAGGTAAACCAAAATAATCTATACACCAAATGCTGATAAAACTATTATCCTCTATTCTGCTTTACTTGAGAAGCATCTTATTATTACAACATCAAGACTTCAACTGTTAAAATTCTGAATCCTGCATTGCAGCTAATTTCCAATATAAGATTTTTTTTCCATCCCTGGATATCCAGCTATACACAGAGTTACAGTATTTCAGACCAAGTGATGTTGGAGTACACTTATTTTCCCAATTTGTGCCAGTTTTTTTTTTTTATCCCAATATCTGATTGACCCTCTTGAGCAGGCATACCAATGTAATGTTCCTCAAGATTGAAACTTTCCAGGAATCTTTTTAAGATGCATCCTTTTCAATCAAAAATTCTTGCTTTCACAAAGTAATTTATAGTTTTATAACAGTACCACAGTCAACTGCAGCTATTTGACTGTGTACACTGTGCATACCATGAGTCCTCGCTTATTGATATTATTGCGGTCCATTATTATAGCACTCAATTGAAATAGAAAATACACTGGGAAAAATTCAAACATAAAATCACACTTTATGTTTTAGGATCTAAATTAATAACCTTGATTTCAAAAATATGATTTAACATGTCTGAACCAACCTGACGAAATTAGGTTACACCAATTTAAACCAAGTTTAAATTGTATTGCTATTAACTTTTATTTGTTATGTGCATTATGGTGGCATGGTCAGGTTTCTTTGCATTGCCCAAAGTGAAATCCTGCAGTTTGGACAGTTATTATTATTATTATTATTATTATTATTATTTTTTTTTTAAATGAGCTAGAGGGGAGCCCATCTCGTTAACAATACATGAGCCACCAATCAGAAAGTGTGCAGATAAAGTAGAAGATGTTGAAATGAAACCACACTGGCTAAGATATCACATGGTGTTTCCGGAACAGGCAAAATATTTTTGCAGCAGTGGTATAGAATAAATGAGAGTGACAGAAAGAGAGAACAAGGGGGAGAGAGGATGGATACATTTGCATGGCAGCTGCGGAGCCATGAGGTGATATAGGTACCTGATCGCTTGCTGAATGCCTGTCTGGCTCTTAGATTGCTCTGCGGAGGCCCTAAGACATCATTAGCCTTTCCATTCAGTCTGAAGGCTGCAGAGGATGAGTGGCACCTTGTTCTGAATGGCAATGATGTTGAAGTGGAATCCTGCATGTTGGAGCCAGACCTCATGTTATTCCTAAATGCACTACCATTGATGGTTGGAGTATCCATCAGGTGCCAGGATGGTCTTTCCATTCCATCAATGCCACTTTGCGCAATGTCCCAGTCACTGTAGGACCTTTTAAAATGAGTCACTGTCCCAGGTTTTTCTGGAGTGTTCTTAAAAGAAGTCCTTCCAAGGGAAAGGGACAGAGTAGATCTATGCAAAGTCCCAGAGTCTTCCTGAAACTGTTCAAGAGGGATTGAGAGGGATTTGTCCAAGTAGAGAGTAGATCTGGAGTGCTGGCATGGTAGAACCTCCAGGTGGGCACAACTGCGGTAAACTTGCCGTTTCGAGGAGGTCGAAGAGTCGGTCTTGCAGACCGCCTCTCCATCTGATAGAGCCTGGGTACTACTAGGCATCTCACTTCTGCAACACCACTGAGTGCACTCGGTCACCGTCACTACAACTGGCTTGCGTCTAAGAGGCATCAAGGTGCCACCACTTTTGGCTTGTAGGGTTTTATCCTCATTGCAGGTCATGACAGAGGAAGGAGTGAAGTGAAATTTGTCAAGCACGTCCAGGGAGCTAATACTTGAGCTTGGATAATCTGTTTTGTTCCTTTTAGAAGATAAACTCTGGGCGGTAATAGTGATCAAGGAGAAACTAGAATGTAATGATGGACTGTTTAAACAATGGAGGGTTTCAGGAACACTGCATGTCCGGCTCAGGAATAAGCCAGGAGTTTCTGATCTGCAAGGTTCATCAAATAATGAAAAGGCAGAAAAAGAGGGGAATGTTCTCTTTCCTCTTGCTGTGAATGCTCGGTCATCCCATCTAGTCCTCAGACTCCTCCATGGTGTCATGTTATTTTGCTGAAGTTGCCAGGAATATTAATTATTCACTACATGTGAGGTGATAGACCATATGTATCAGTGACCAAAATCTAACACAAAAAATTAAGCCTACACTAAAAATTTAAAGGAATATCCCTTGTTAACCACAAGTTAATCTCTATTAACAGTAGGGGTTGCATGACTACTTATTTTTAAAAGTTGACAAGTCGAGTCAATTAGTCAAGTCAAATTCATATTTGTGACATCAAACAATTTAGCGTGAAGAATGGGGAGGCATCCTGTCATGTCATTGTACCCCAAATTAAAGTGCTTTTTAATTTCTTTATCAAATGGTAAAGCCATTACCCCATGGCTAGTCCACCTCTGTTCTTCGGTAACACTTTACAATAAGGTTCCATTTGTTAACATTAGTTAACAACATAAGTAAACATGAACAAACAATGAACAATAATATATTTCAACCTAATCTCATTCCCTAAACATCCAATTTTTATGTTTGTGTAGAAGCCATCTGTGTCTGCATGATGACGCCAAAGCTGCCCCCTGATTAATAAATGCTGTAAAAAAATAAAATAAAAATACATGTATTAACTAATGTTAACGAATGGAACCTTTTTGTAAAGTGTTACCAATACAAACCACCTCTAAAGCTGCTGTGCATCAATTATATTTTTGGCCTTTTATACATCTTTATAAATATGGATTTCACCCAGAGGCTAAAAGATGGACAAAACAAGTCACACATACATTCTGCTTTATGGTAAAATCACTGGACATTAAAAAGTGCTGTAAAAAGTGAAGTTTAGCATAGATATCTTTATTTACAACAAAAACTTACAACTGACAATTATAGACTATTCTGACCAGATTATACCTTTGGATGTTAATGTTAACTATGCCAAATTACATACTGTAAAAACATGAAGTAAATGTGTAAGTCGAAGTATTCTGTCAGAAGAATAATAAGAAAAAAAAACAGCCTTAGGTGAACTCATCAAAATACAGTGTGAAAACCAACTGTGAAGAAGAGGGTTCAACAATAAAATTCTTCTGTTGCATTATATGAGAGCTTCAGTAAATGTGATCTGCTCTCAGAACAGATCCCAAGAAAGTAAAAAGTAAACTGTGTCTATATTAGCTTTTAATATAGGCCTATTGTATGCTGACCCTGATACTGAAACAATGAGCTGTAAATAAATATCAGCAATTTACCAAGTCAACATAAAGTCTGAATAACCATAAAACACCTCTAAGTCACAAATACTTTAGACGTATAATACTGCGTATACAAATAGTTTCACTATGAATGTCTTACCTCATGAATGTTGGATGACGACTGACAAGGGTGTCTCCAGCCTCTGAGCTGTGAGTTTGAACGCATGCCGCTTACATTTCCAGCTGTGGGAAAATAAATAGCCTATGTTTAAATGGTCAAGCATAGTTACATAAACATAAATGTAGTTTGTATAAATGCAAAAGTTTGCCTAAATGGCGGCAGAAGCCGAGTGACATCACATAAACATAATAAAACACAAAACAAAATGATATTTTAGTACTTCAGTCCGACCAGCTCACATCTGCTGACCTTAAATTTAATTACTCATAAGTGATGTCACGTCATCATGGCCATTTCATGAGCACTTTCACTCTCAACAAAAAAAGAAATTGTCCGTTTGTGGCAGCGGGGGCGTGGTCAAGCGCCCGTCCGGGAGAGGAAAGCGGTAAGGGCGCTTACACCTGAGCTAAATTATGCCTAACACCTGTCTCTAATTCCAGTGAGCACGAGGAGAGCGGCATAAAAGCAGACACAGAGCCTCCAGTCCGAGAGAGACGACAAGCCAACTCTGTGCGCTTGTATTATATTGTGTGTTGTAAAAACAAAGGGAATTAAAAAGCTTACCTTGTACTGAAGACCTGTTTCCTGTCCTCCTTCCTGTGAGAAGCCTTACACCGTTTTTTATGAATGAATTTTTAATGCGCGTCTCGAGACTCCTGCACTATTTGTTGTGCTGTATCCAGCTTTTTTTAAGCACAAGAACGAGTTCTGTCTGAACTGCCCCTTATTTTAGTTTTACATTTAGCTCGTTGGCATTTTTACTTGGTGAATTACTCCAAATAATGTACGAATTCTGAAATGCTTTTATAACAACTGAATTCCTCTTCTTCTCTTCCCACTGTGACACATTGTTTTTCACAAACAGCCTCTGTGGTTGCCATATCGCATGACATATTCCATTAAATTATTCAATAGCAAAACAGTGGACATTTTATTATAAAGCCTCTTTCACAATCTATTGCAAATGACACTTAACAGCTACAGTAGATCTGCATGATTAATTGCTTTGTCTAAACTGTTATATACTTACTCTAAATACTCTGACCAATTACATTACTCACAACTTGTGAAATACTTTAATTATAGTAATTATTAATAAAACCATATAATTCTTTATCAGATGGACAACACAAAGCAGGAACTATTTACTGAATCAATCTGACTAGGTTACACAAACAAAAGTAGTTTTTAAGCATCAGATCACTTTTTAAAGTGCATGTTACAGCACTGGTCACACATCACTAGATATATGTGTAATGACTATGGAACATTAAGGTCATGCACTTTAAACAAACACCTATGCAAACCACGGCTCTGTTAGCAAAGAATTGCATTAATTTCCCCAGCCAGCTTCTGAAACAAAAATCATTATCATATTCTCTTGTGTTTTAGCTCAGCAACCAAAACACCCAGTGGGAGAGAAGGACGAGAACCATAAAACATTTCCTCTGAAATAGAAAATTATGCATTCATTGCCTTTGTTTTCTGTTGGTTCTGCTTTATCAGTGTTTAACCAGGGAAGGGAATTGGACTAACAACTGCTTGTGTCTCTGAAGAGTAGAAGGGCAGTATGGAAAGCCAAATTATCTTTTAATGTTCCCAGCGGAACTCGTCATAATTGCATTTTTACTAGTAAGAATTTCAATTAAAGCGCTCTCTAACTGAATATACAGTATAATATTATAGAGTGCTCTGTAATAAAAAATGACTTGTAAGTATCAACTTGCAGAGCTCTTTAATAGGAATTGTTACCAGTAAAAAAGGCGATTGCAGAACTCTGTAATTCAATTTCACAGCTCCACATTTGCATTCTTAGTCGTAACAATGTCATTACAGAGCTCTGTAATTGGAATTCTCACTAATATAAAATATATTGTAGAGCTCTCTAATTAAAATATTAATAGTACAAATACAATTAAAACGAGTAACGCCGGATGCATTCAACGCAAAATTGGCTTGCAGTAGGGCAGTATTGCATGTCCTTCCCCACATTGACTTATTGCTATCATCAGAGGGGGCCGAACAGTCACAGATCTTGCCCTGACCTGTGAATTCATATGGAAATAGGGAAAGTCTTGAGAGTGTGCATCTGTGGGGAAAATCACTTGTGATGTAAGATTGCCAAGTCATTGCTGTCCATCTGTGATGAGTTGGTGTGTCTCAAATTAAGAAAATTAATAAATGTTTTGATGCTGCAGGGTAGAAATCTAGAGATTTTAGGATTTGGGGTAATGATAAGTTGTGTATTCTCTGTATAATTTCAGTGGTTTATGCATTTATTAAAGGGATAATTCATGCAAACATAATAATTCTGTCATCAATTACACTCCCTCGCATTGTTCCAAATCTGTATGACTTTCTTTCTTTCATGGAACACAACCAGAGGAGCTGCTGGGCAGAATAATAGCCTCAGTCACTGTTTACTTTAATTGCATCTTTCTTCCAAACAATGTAAGTGATGGTGACTGAGAATTACATTCTGCCTAACATCTCCTTTTGTGTTTCTTTAATATTTATCTTGGCCCTTAACATGTATTTCTAACAATTTAATCTTTTAAAACAGTCAATGTCTATTGTGCTGAATCAGATTTATTTATATCACTTTGGTCCTCTTAGCTGAATTCTTTTTGACCAGCAATGCTGCTTTTGATTTACATTAGATTTAATGCATAAACTATCCCAAACATGGGGTTGGTAGTGTTATATAATGTATGTTACTGGCTTTCCCCTACTGCTGTTTAATTTAGAACAGTATGTCTTCTATGCTGTGCAGTTTTTGTTCCACAGCTCATTGTGATGAGTGAATATACTGATTCACATGCAGAGTAGATGATGCCATGGGGCATTGCAGCTGGGTAGGGAAACATCTCTAAGCACCATTGCACAGAAATAAACACATCAGTAGCCAGCTATGACAGCAGGGGAGGTACAAAGAAGGGACTCTGGCAGTGATAGGCAGTCTGTTTGTTTTAAAGCATATCTCTGCTTTGACTCAGAGGTGTTTGATTACAATGATTTTACAGCCATTTGATTAATGCATGTTATAATATGTAGTGGCAGGCTGTTGAAATTAATCTCAAATGATTTACTATGTAAATCTATATAAATGAGACAGCAGGTACTCAAAAATGAACTGAAGTGAAGATTTTAATTTGCACATTTCATCTCTTTTTGTACATACAATGCAAGTGAATGGGTGCCATTAGACTGCTGCTATTTGACAGTCCAAAAGACAAGTTTGGCAGCTTAAAAGTAATCCACAGGACTCCAGTCAATAAATTAATGACTTCCGAAGCAAATCGATAGGTTTCTGTAAAAAATAAATAGATAATTAAAAAATTATTAGCTAAAAAAAATTGCTTCCTGCCAGCAGTCGACGCATCAGTAACATAAGCGTAATGGCACATTGACGTGAGAAGTCAGAAGAATGCTTTGTATACAACAGAGAACGATTGGCATTTAAAACAGCAATAAAGCACTGGGCGGAAGAAACGATTTAAAATTAAAAATAGTTTCATTATAGATTTTGAGTAAAAATGCTTTGAGAAATGTCAAGCTCCAAACATTACAAAAACAGCTTAACACCACAGTAAAAGTAATCGATATGATCTGTGTGCTGTGTACCAAGTTTTTTAAAGCCATACCTTTTTTACCACCCTAATTTAAGTAGCTATTTACTCTGAAATCAAATCATTAATGAGCTAGAGTTTTGGTGCCCAAATAAAATAAGGTGACTACTGTACAGGTTCAATATCATGAGGTTTGGTCACAAGACCAATTAAGTTTCCCCAATAGTCACAATATTTCATTTGGTCTCTGCATTCTCAGTTAATCAATGGTTTCATTATATAGTTAAATATACAGTGCACGAGTATAGTTCATGAGCCATATCACCTACTTCTGGTTTTATAATGTTTTTTCTTTTCTTTTTTTTTTTTAAGCTTGATAACCTGGAGTCATTCTTCAGGTTCACTATTAGTAAAAAAGCCATTATCACATTAAAACAGTTATTATAAACAGAACTGAACATAAACCGTGTTTTAACTTTCCGGGCTGCAATGTAAAATAAAGCTAATTGAAAATGTATTAAAAAAGGCACAAGCCACACACAAAAAGAAAACTGCACTTAAACTGGGGCTTAAAGACCTCAACCCAAATTATCACTCAGATCATCCCACTAAATTATCTACCAATTAATGAGTCTCTAATGTCACCATAGATCATCATCATCATCATCTCCACATTCCACCATATGCTTACAGGTTCAGGTTAATTAATATGGCTACAAGGACTAATGGCCACAAGGACTAATGGCCACTTGTCATATTTGTGTAGTCACACATAGTGACTGTGATAATAGTCATGAGGTGAAGTTTCCGAAGTGGTGTGACAGTTAAACACAACTGCAGGGTACCACGAAACAGAGCACATTCTTGAGAGGTACATTCCACCAGCTGGAAAAAACTTTATTCCTACAGTCTCATAATCTCCTGGCAGAGGGGGATGTGATGTTTATGTAATGCTTCGACAAAAAGTCATGAATTATGGATGTAGAGCCGCACTGAATGTATGTATGAAGTAGGCTAATGCACCAGCTGATTTCTACCTGTAATAGATCCTACCAACAGAAAGCTTTGAATAGAAGGAAAATATTGTTGTTTTGCTGAAAATAAATTGGCAGTCTGTCCTACATGATAACACAGGAAATCAACATGTTGCTTCTGAAAGTTCACCCCATTCAGCTGAATTACTGACAAGCATCATACCCATCAAACATTTTTCATGAATTCTGACATGATCACATTTCAGACATGTCAACTCTTAAAAGTTTTAGCATGTTAATGTGGGTATGACATATTGAAAGAATATTGGTCTTGGCGGACTCGATCTGTTATGCTGCTGCTGTTGCTGCTGCAGAGAAATACGGAGACTTGCTACTACTAGAACATGCACAGACATATGCTTGTGGACATGCTGCTGCTGCTGCACAATAAGACAAAACACAAGACATGCTGTATCAAGCATGTAGGACATGCTATTGCACAGATAGACATACATACAATTTCCCAACAAATCAGGGAACCTGCACAAATGCATAACACTTTCACGAAACACAACCCAATAAAAAAGCAGATCTATCGCCAAGACTTGTGTACTTCTGCTGCTCCAAAGAGACATGTGCACCAAGTGTATGCTAGCTAGGTGTGCCTTGGCCACTGGTCGAATGGTGTCACGCTAATGAACTAAGTTTCTATGCGTGCCAGAGACTGCTGGTCCGAAAGTCTTAAATGGCTAGTGACCTGACTCATAATGTGTACCTGAACCTGGAAAGCCCAGAGCTTATTTAACTGGTGACTTAATTAAGCTTTGGATTTGTGTGGATTTATTTAAACTAATGACCTAAGATAGCAATGTGTGCCAGGCTAGATTTGCCGGTGGTTCAGCAGCAAAACTTTACACCTACTGTTGCCAAATGCTCAGTGTGACTAGTCAAATGTTTGTACATACCTAATATTTTATATTTATTAGTATTTTCCACATTTTATAATAGTTTAGACAACGCTCTGAATATAAAAAATGGAAGTATTGAAATCAGAAAAATAACGTTAAATAACTACATTTTTAAAGTTAATCAATCAAATTAGCCAAGTATTGCCTTGACATAAGTCGTGCACAATATTGGTTGCAAATGTTTTCAGCCAATTTCATAAGGTTTATCTACCTGGGAATGTTCCTGAAACTGTATTAAATTAGTCCCTATGCATGCTGGGCACTTGGCTGATAAATAAATAAATGTTTGGCACAGGTACAATGTATATTTGTTCTACAAATGTTCTACAAAAATATATATAAATAATTTAAGGATTAGCCTTTCAAAAAGTATTTAATATCATGAGAAACATACAGTACATTCAGTCGGATGTCCAAAATTTTGAAAGGTACTGTAAAAGGGTATTTTTTTTACAGTAAAAGGCATTTACATTACATTTAGCCACCATCATTGTGGCTTTTTAGAGAATAAAATATTATTATTAGAGTTCTCATAACCTGTATTTATTTTGTTATTTCAATAAAGACATTATATTTTAGAAACATTACATTCATGGCTGTAATTTTAAAATTTTGTTTATTAAGATAGTGTTTAGTCAAATCTTTTATTATTTGGCATTAAATTGTTGTCAGTTAGCACTTATACCTGATTCAGTGTTGTTGCCTCGTGTGGGCAGGTGTCGATCCACAGCTTTCTTTCCTAGTGACAGCCACCCATTTCCCACTGAGCTTTGGTGGGTGATCAACTGCACCTTTCCCTGTTAGAGGTGCTACCCTCTCCTTTTTTGTCAAATTGTCTCTCCAGTTCCTCTGCACCTTTCAACCTGCGGGTCTCACAGTCCTTCTTTGTTCCTTTGTGTGCACCTCTCAGCCTATTCTCATCATCTCAGGGGAGCTGACTGATTCGCTATATTCCAGCTTGAAAGATTTTCTCACTGCTTAGAGATGTGCTAGAGCAGTGCTCATCTGAAGAGTCACAGTTAGAAGGCTCTGTCTCACTGTTACCTCACAAGGGCTGATGGACCCTCTGTAGAGCAGTATTTGGCTTGCACTACTGAGCCTATACTGTTTATGTCCAATCTCATTTGTAGATGAAGGATCCTTTCCAGGAAGAAAGCTCTAAAATGGAAAATTAGGTAAAGTCTCTTGGGATCTCCTGCCCTTCACATGCTTGTTTTCACTGCCATCCTTACAGAGTGGTTGAACCTGGGAATCCCAGATGGTCTCATTCCGAATGTTCTCCCTCCTGTGAATCTTTCTTATGGGTGAGGTTAATGGAGCTCTGCCTGTTGCTGCCCCATGGTACATTTAATTCCCCAGCAAAGGATCAGATAGAAAAGTGTCCAGTTTCACCCCCTCCATAACACAACAAAGCTTTAACTAATTCATTAGACCAGGGTATCATTTAACTTTTGCGGCACAGCAAGAAGTACAGACTTTGAAATTGTATTGCTTGCAATTGGGTTTTTGTGACCTGATTTTTATAAAAGATGAAGAGTAGAAATCAGACTGCACAGCATACAGAAGAAAAACAAATCAAAACTTGCATGAGATGTAGAATATTCTAAATATTTTATCCTCTTTCTCATTTGCCTCTGTCTTGCATTACATAACAGAGCTGAGAAAGTTCTACAACATCAGATGAATCATTTAACAAACAGAGTTTTGACATAAAAGATAAATGTGTTCACTTATCCTGTTAAGTGGGGAAAAGTAAAATACTTGCCTTAGCAGTATGGATAAGAGCAAAAAGTACATTTAGGCCCTGTGCTCTGTAAACCAAAATTCTGCTCATTTTAAATGTCTCTATCCAACTTCATCTTTAAATGAATTTTTTTAGCTACTGCCATAAGAAAGTTAAAGTAATAAAGTAAATGGTTTTCTCTTGTTCTAGTAAACAACACTTACTCAAACTTACAGTTAGAGCAGCATATCTCTACAAAGTAACAAAACCCCTGAGAGATGGGTTTCCGATTAACATTACAACTTAAGCTTTAACGTTCATCTTAACTAATGTCGCTCGTTATTTTACAATGGAGAAACGCCTGTTCCCCAAACAAGCACGTAGATTGTTGAACTTAAGTACTATGTTATGGGAGCTGTCCAGTTCAAAGGTGCTGATCACTTTGGCCAGTATGTCTAGGAGAAGGTCTTCTCAAGTTTAAAATAATATGGAAATACTGACAAACATGGAAGTTGTTTGTAGCCTTGTCGAGGCACCAAAATGTATTAACTATTACAGAATTTAATTAAAGAAATAATGATGGCTTTATTAAGACAAAGTATGTATTGATGCTCAAAGAGATTAATGAAATTGATGCAATAAATGCATGTAACATAAATGTTCGCTATGTATATATTATTTATATATATATATATTCCATAAGGGGCTCTCACGTGGCCTAAAGTTTTGTTTCTTTGGCTGGAAACTGAACAAATGCACAAAGAACATCAATTCAATTAAAATGATGGGCATCAGTATTAAACTACTCATAGACATGTCTAAATATTAATAAGGTTAGAGTGTGAGGCACTGTGTAGGCTACTTGTAGATGTATTGCCATTATGCATCATGCAATTTGTTACTGCCTTGTAAAAAGACTATAGGCAAGCTAATTTGAAACATCCATTGGAGGACTTGTAATGGTGGAGGCCCCTGTACTAAATGTACATACATTTTAACTGTCCAAAATTCGGGTGCCAGACAGGTTTAGGCCTGTCAAAATTAATACCTTGCCCCAGATAGCTCTAAAAGCCACCAATTACATAAAATAAAACAATAACAAAATGGTGTAACAAAGCATAATTGTATTTAAATAAAGAAAACAAAAAGGCAAGGAGTCAGAGACTCAAACAAAATACCAACAATAGTCAAATACATAAAACCCAACAGAACACATAATATAAATACAACCCCACAATAATTATTAAAGTGTGTGTGTGTGTATAAATGTATGAGGGAGAGAGAGTTAAGGCAGGAGTTTGTGGATGGTGCACGCTGGTTTACGGAGAGCGAGAGTCCAACACAAGGGAATAAAGGTAAGTCTGAAGAAATCAAGGTATTTCCTGCCGCTTCCACTATAGACCTTTATTTTACCGTCACACCATGAACGTGGAGCTCTTCAGCAGTTGCAGATCCTACGATCCCATGCCACTCCACTCTCACTGAAGAAGTGCAAACAACAGCTATGAAGAGAATCCAGGCCTCACTCTCTGGTAATAAGCACTGTCAGATTTCTCCCCTTGTGGTTGCTTCCTCTCTTCTCCGATCGTGTTCTGAATCCACATCCCAGTACACAAAACAAACTTTCTCCTTACTCAGCTTGGCACACCTCAACTTCACATTAAACCAGTCTCAAATCTCTCTTTTTCTTTTTCTTTTTGGGCTCTGAACAACCATCTTCCTGGTTACCTTTATAGCTGACATAAGTGTTGACACCTGGTACTCTGAGGAGCAGCCATTTTAGTTGGTGGTGGTGGATCCTTAAAGGGGCAGTGCGCAGTTCTGCTCTTCAGACTCCTTTATTTTTATCACACTTTACACATATACAGTGAAATTCTTTTTTTCCCCGCATATCCCAGCGAAGCTACGGTCCGAGCACAGGGTCAGCCATGATATGACGCCCCTGGAACAGATAGGGTCAAGGGCCTTGCTCAAGGGCCCACAGTGGCATCTTGGCAGTGCTGGGGATTAAAACCCTGACCTTCTGGTCAGTAACACAGAGCCTTAACTGCTGTCCCACCACTGCTGAATAGGAGGCAGAACAGAGAGAGGGAATCTCTCATTGCACAGTCTAATCTCCTCTAACCAAATATTTATTATTTATTAGGCATATTTATTTAAGTTTTAAACTGCATGGCCACATTACTCACATATGTCTTATTAAATAATCTGTTTAATAAGAACATATTGTCTTTCTATTGCCATTACAATGGTAAGGGTAAAGCGATCTATCGACAGGAGTCTACATTTGTGTTTAAGTGTGTTTTTTCATCACTAGACATGTGCTGTTTGTTTATTTACTTAAACTCGCGTCGCTTAAAAGTGTGTGTGTGTGCTATATTGTTTGGCTGGTCCCAGACTACACACTGCTACATTTAGAGTTGGTTATCCAGTGTGTGGGTAAAAATTACCATTGTTGTTTCTTAGTATCTATATACAGCACTTCAATTGTTTTAGAGTATTATTTATTGCTAAAGTGCAGCATAATTTATTTGCTGTGTACTGAAACCGCGTTTGTTCCCACACTTGTCACCTCGCACACCCCTCTGTTTCGGTTGACCTCGTGACTAGCTTTGTTGTGCTAGGTAGCATTAGGGCGTGACCATTGCTTTTCCGACTGAACGGCTCATTTACAGTGTGTATATATTTTGATCTGAATGCTGACGCGGAAGCGACAGAGGAAGTGGTGGCCCACGTGTAAAGCCCTCCTCGTGTGAAGACCTACATGTGTAAAGACCAGCGAGTCTACCTGTGCAAGTCCACCGAGCAAGGACACAGACAAGGCGCCACTCACCTTAGCACGTAAGTATCTTTTGATTCCATCTCTTTACTTATTTTATTTGCCATCTACATACTCACATGTCTACTTCACGATTAACTCATGCCTTCAAGCACATCCCTGTTATGTGTTATCCTTCAAGGTAGCCTGGAGAGGTGAGGAATCCAAGCCACATCAACTACTTACTGGGGTACCTCAGGGATCAGTGCTTGGGGCCTTGGGCCACTTCTCTTCTCTATATACACAACATCACTGGGACCCATCATTCAGGCACATGGTTTCTCATACCACTGCTACGCCAATAACACACAACTCTACTTGTCTTTCCAGCCCAACGACACCACCGTGACTGCTCAAATCTCTACCTGCCTGGCAGACATCTCAGCCTGGATGAAGGAACACCACCTGCAACTCAATCCAGCCAAAACTGAACTCCTGGTCTTTCCAGCCAACCCTGCTGTTGAACACAACATCACCGTGCAGCTGGGTTCAACTACAGTAACGCCTTAAAAAACTGTCCAAAATCTAGGGGCAACCATTGATAACAAACTAAATTTCACGGACCACATCTCAAAGACTGCAAGATCATGTAGATTTACACTCTACAACATCAGGAAGATTAGATCCTTCCTATCTGAACATGCCACACAATCGCTTGTTCAGTCACTTATCATAACGACTGGAATACTGTAACGCTCTCATTGCTGGCCTCCCTGCATGTGCAATTGGACCTCTGCAAATGATCCAGAATGCAGCAGCACATCTGGTCTTCTGGGCCAGTTGATGCATGTGTCAAATTCAAGGCTCTCATGCTAGCATACAGAACAGTCACTGGGTCTGCTCCAACATACCTAAAATAATTTCTGCAGAGCTACACACCCACTAGAAGCCTGTGGTAGGCTAAGGAACGTCGCCTTGTTTTACCAACACAAAGAGGCACCAAAACACTTTTTCGGACTTTCAGCTTCATCATACTACATTGGTGGAATGACCTTCCCAACTCCATCCGTGAAGCAGACTCACTCTCTGTCTTCAAAAAATTACTTAAAACGCATCTTTTCCAAGAGCACTGAACTAGTCACTAACAAAAAATAAATAAATAAAATACAATTTGCACTTTTTTGTATATGTTTTGAATACTATTCTGATGCTAGTGAAACTCTGTAGTATGGCACTTTTGTACCACTGTCTCCATAACATTATACGTATCTTATAATTTAGATCTATCACATTGCATGCGCAGAATGCAGAGACTGCCTATTGATTTAAAAGCTCTGAAATAGTTTACAATGGCTTTCAAATTATCAAAATATATTAATAAAATGTATTAAATGTCCCATTGTCTTTGAAAAACTGTGAAAGATGCACGAAAGATAAATTTAAGTTGCACTTAATGAACTAAATGGACTTAAGAGCAGTTCAAAGTACTCGTTAATTTGCAAATGTTTTTAAGAACTACTTAGATAATGATGCTTTTGGGAAACGTACTTTAGAGATTAAGTACTAGTTAAGTGCTACTAATGTTCTACTTAGTGCTTCGGGAAACCCAGACAATGTTTTTTGTCCCCTTTAATGATACTGTGAACCTTCTGAGGGGCCACTGCATAGCATTTTTGTATAGGTTATATAGTACACAGATTTGGGGAGTAATGGAAAACATGAAACAGGATTTTGAAAGTATTCCACTACAGTTTCAATTAAATCATTGGTAATTAGAAAACAGTTACATTAAAAAAGTATTATGATAACTGAAGAGATTTCTTTGCTTTTTATTTTCATTTGTTTAATTTAATATTTAGTCCTTTCAGATGGAAAACATTTATACATATTATGATGTGATCCAAAATGCAATTGAACAGCGGTGAAACATTTTCTTATGATGTGTTACATTCATACGAGCAGACAGAGAAGTAAGTTTGAAGTAAGTTTGAAGTAAGTTTGGAGAAGAAGAAATAGAAATAAACCTTGTCAAAATTGACTGTTTTACGTTAAGCTGAATCAAGAAAATTCATGTTGGATAAAAAGTTCTTCTTTTCTAGAAAGACCTTTGATATTAGGGCAAAAATCCTATTCTTCATAATATTTTTTGTATTGTTTTCCTGTAAAAATATCTAAAAATCCTTACAAGAAGTTCAATTTGATTTATCTTGTTTTAGAAACAACACTGCATAAGATATTTAGGTTTTTCAGAGAATGTATTTTTAACATGTGTATTTTGACTGTACTAGCAGAGTTTTTTATAGTCAAAACAAGTGAAAAAAATCTACCAGTGCTGAAGGAGTAATACAAAGTATTTAGAGTATGTTACTGACCTTGAGTAATCTAACGGAATATGTTACACATTACATTTTACAGCTTGTATTCTGTAATCTGTAGTGGAATACATTTCAAAAGTAACCCTCCCAACCCTGGTTATATGTTACCGAAGCACTGTGTATGTACAGTACTATTCAGGTTATGCATTGCTTGCATGCTTGCTTTGGTGAAGAAAGCACCATTTATGATGGATAGCAAACCGAACAAGCTTCCACTAAAATGCAACTGATCTGATGTACAGCAACAGTCATATGAAGACGTGACCTTATAAGAGAGAAAAGGTCATTAATAAGACTTAATAATATTCATATTAACATCACATTGTGTGGCAGCGGGGGTGTGGTCAAGTGCCCGTCCGGAGGGAAGAGGGAAGCGGTAAGGTAACACCTGAGCTAAATTATGTCTAACACCTGTCTCTAATTCCAGTGAGCACGGGGAGAGTGGATAAAACACCCACGCCACCAGCACTTGAGAGAGAGTCTGGGACGCGAACTGATTAGTGTGACACTGATTTATAAACAAGCTGTGAGATTATTGTGTAGCTGTGTGCACTGCAAAGCACCCAGTAAAGATCCTTACCTTGAGAGGGGCAACTTGCCTTCGTGTCCTCCTTACCCTTCTTCACGCTTTACACATTGTTACATGACCTATGTAAATCCTACAAACGCCTTGTGATATGTCATGTAACGAGATTGTCATTTGTCAAAGGTTTTAATGATGTTTCAATTATAGATATAGATAGATGATATTTTTTTCCATACTGGAATTTTGAATGAGTTGTTCCAGGGAAATGGCAAGCAGTGAAGCTCTAGTCTAGGGCATTAGAGATGAAGTACTAGTTAAGTGCTACCTTTGCAAGGTTCTATAACCTCAGGGTTGAGCCAGTGTTGTCCTGTTTGTTATCAGGTGACACAAACAGGTAAGTTCAGGTCAGCTAGCCAGGTGTATCGCTTGTGCATAGTACCTTTCCCCTCCCTTGAGGCGAAGACGTGCGCTCTTTCCCCAGTTGCGTTCGCAAGAAGTGTGAACCCTGGACATTCTTCCTCCCTATCCTAGCAGCCGTCAAGTCTTCAGAGAGGTTCGCTGCCACCCCAATACGGGTGTCACCCAGACACAAAAGAGAGAAGGCCACGGCTGGGCCAGCCAGTCCTTATACTCTTGAGCAGTTAGCCATTCCCCTAGGTGCAGGGAACCGCTTCATGCCTGCCAGTGTGTTGTGGGTAGTTATGCAACGGCTTGCTGCACTGGCTACGAGGCACACAGGGGTCTGCCCGTCTCGCACCGCCAGTCTGCGTAACTCGGTTCAGCTCTTGTGGCGTTTTCCATTGGGACCCCTAGTGTCAACTCAACGACACAATGTCGAGTGAGTGACAGATAGGGAATGTCTCGGTTACTGATGTAACCTCCGTTCCCTGATGGAGGGAACGAGACGTTGTGTCCCTCCTGCCACAACACTGAACCAACCGCTGAAATGGCCGGGTCTTTGGCTCGGCTCCTCAGTGCGATACCTGATGTGTGTTTGCATCGCCACTTCTTTTATACCCGTATGTCCGGGGACTGGCATGCAAATTCCACACGCCAATTTTGGCAATTTGTCTGGGCTCCGCAGGAGCGACCCCTAATGTCAACTCAGGAGGAGCCGAGCCAAAGACCCGGCCATTTCAGCGGTTGGTTCAGTGTTGTGGCAGGAGGGACACAACGTCTCGTTCCCTCCATCAGGGAATGGAGGTTACGTGAGTAACCGAGACGTTTGCTCAACTCCATAAAATTAAATTATGCGTTTTAAGGGGAAAAATCAGCATTATCCCGCCTGACTGAAATTGTTACTTACACATAATTGATGTTCATAAATAATACATTTTTATTTTATGCAAAAGGAGTCACACTGAAAATTGTTTTTTCAAGGAAATTAATTAGGCTACGCTCTCTTTGTTTGACAGAGGCATCTAGAAAAATCATCAAAATGTGAAAACTGTACATATACATATTAACTGTATGTATGGTGCATTCTCTTTTGACACAAGTTTAACCATGAAATAAATAATAACGCACTGTGTACGAAGAAGTATGCTTAATAATATGTTTTTTTAACAGAGAAGTTATTTCATGTTTATTAAGGCTTTATTAATGTGTAATGAATCGTTCGGCTTGTGAATGTTCGCACATCACAAGCCGATCAACTATTTAGCCCTTTTCGGTGAATCACACCTACAAAATCCTAAAACTTTATTTCCAGGTTTAATTTATATTTTGAATAGACTCAGATTTGTATGTTTTCTCTTTTAATCTTTTAATGTAATTTTGAGTGTGACTGGTTAAAGGATGGTGTACCTGTTGCTGGGTTGGAAATCTCAAGGATTAATAGTGGTAAATTCCTTATTACATCACGTGTTGTTCTGAAAGCATTAAGGTGCGTACACACTGCCAGCGACATCGCGCGCGACAGCGACTCCATCCCATTAATTTTCAATGAGAGCACAGCGACTTCCAGCGACACGAGCTGTCGCGACCGTTGGCGACTAGATGTGGGCGTGTCCAGCGACCTGACAAAGTTGAGACAAGTTCAACTTTATTCAAATGAAGAGCGACTAATGGAAGCGACAGCCAATAGGAGAGAAGACGGGAAAGCTCACGTGATCTTCTCTCTCTATCTCAGCTCCTGCAGTAACGGAAAGATGGATGAAAGGCTAATTCTTGCTGTTAGAAATTTTCCAGTGCTCTATGATATGTCTCTTCCCACGTACAAGGACATTTTTAAGAAAAATACTGCGTGGAAATGTGTATCTGAGATCGCGGGGATTTTGTGGACCCAGACAGACCGGCATTTGCACTTTCGCCGCAGATAAACAGCCGCTATGGCAAACAGCACGCACTTGTTTCTCATTCATCTTTGATATAAAGCATTTTATGTACTGATTCCATTTATATTTAGTCTTTTCCCTCCAAAATGTTTGTTTTTAGTGGCAAGAAAAGAGATTCGCTGTCAACAGCAATGGAATGACATCCATGAATGTCATTTATAAATGTTACTAGGCAACCAGTAGTGAGAACACCCACTAGCGACTTCACCGCCAGACACTGGCGACAAAGTCGCTGGCAGTGTGTACGCACCTTTAAGAAACAAATGAAACACAGAACATAGACTGTCATCCATGCAGCTTGACAAAAGCAAAGCAGGCGCATTTACTCACATGATTAACCGAAAGTGTTGAGCTGTCGGCTCATGATGAGCGAATGGCTTGCATGAGCTTCACGAGTCTGTTGGGTGTACTGCAGTCTGTCCACATTTTGAGCTTCAGTTAGCATATTATCTTACAACCAACTGGGACTAGCTAACTAGCTAGTCTGGTTGTTGAAGAGAATTTGGTAAAGTTAAACTTACATATTTTGCTAAAATTTTATTTTATTTGTCAGTAGGAAAGTAAGCTACTCACTCAACTTGAATTTCCCACCAATAGTTGACTTTCCCGCCACTGAAGAGAGAAAAAAACTGCATTGTGATGTCACTATTTTTTTCAAAATGACAGGTTGGACAATAATTGATTTTAATTATAATTTAATAATTAAATATTATTATTAATATATAATTTGTTAATATTTAACTAAACAATTTTAATAATAACATGTTAATAACACAATAAGAATGGAAATTATACAAATAAAAGCTGAAAACTGAATAAAAATAATTTTATGTCAAACATGTGTCATCTGGGATAATGGATGACGTTATGGGCTAACAAAAAATAACAGTTATCCTATATGACAAATTTGTTATCCGGTATGACAAAACTCAGTTTGAACCTTAGGCAGTTGTTTTGGCTACATATAGAAATCTGCAACCTTGACCTTCAACTTCCAAGTATGTAAATTCATATAAAATGAACACATTTGCATAAAATTAACATTATATAATTGTTTTAGCGTTATCAAAAATGACATAGGATTTTACTACATGGTGTACCAGTGAGCCGAAAAGGGTAAATTAAACACATTTTAAGAGAGACTTACTAACCTTTCACCATTGTTTGAGGGTCTTCCTGATTGTGTAACATCCTGTCTGATAACATGTCAAAATAAAATGCCCCATAAAATTGCTCCAGATTACTTGTTATCCCGGATGACATTGGCTGACTGCCAGTTTTGGATGTCATATTTTGTATAAATATTTAAATATATTGTTGGCAACACTCATACAATACTGCATGTGTTTTATTTGATTTTTAACATTTTTGTAGCTTTATTGCATTTCACCATGAGATCCGGACAGTTATCCGGTATGACATTGTGTGACTATAATGTCTAATAATTCTTAAACTTTGTAAAACCCTCATTACATGTTCATGTCATTTGATAAACAGAGATTAATAGATTCCATAAATTAGTTTTTTGTAAAAATGTTCCTTATTTTTACTCCATAAAGGGGTTTGGACATCAAAATTGCACAACACGTCATTGGTCCAAATACCTTGGGTATCAGTGGGCCATGTGAATTGATCAACACAGGATTCACAATATTCAGGTTTAAAAATACATTACATTAAAAAACATGAAACCAAGGGGTCAACAGAGGCCTTACAAAATATGACCAAAAGCAGTGAAAAAACATCAGGGTGAAGCCATGCAGTAAATTAAATAATTTGTGGGAAATAATTGGTTCTATAATTTGAAGGAAATAATTGGTTCTTTTTTCCTGAGCATGTATTTGTGTGTTAGTGTGTGTGAGGTTTGGTGTGTGGAAAGAGTTACTGGCCAGGTGTAGAACCATTTTATAAAATGCCATAGATGAGCAGGGGTTGAAAGAGTACTGAAATATCATATTCTAGTAGAAGTACTGCTACTTCCCAAAAAATTTAGTGTGAGTCAGGGGTGGACTGGGAAGATAAATCGACCCAGGATTTTACATAGAAACTGGCCCAAAAGTGTGTGAAGAAAACGACTTTCTTCTTGTATTTTTTGTTATTCACATTCTTCATGCATATCGCCACCTACTGGGCAGAGAGAAGAATTTCAAGCCCATGTTACAGCTTTAATAGTTACTCAAACACACAATAAGCTTCTGTGGAGGAAAACCACCCAATCAGAGTACAGTATAACTTAATGTACCGTTCCATACTACTATCAAAATACAATAAAATACAATGAAATATGAAAATATATGCATTTTCCACTGCTCACATATTTTTTTTTAATATTGAAATACTGTGAATGAATGAATGTTATATTTATATAGTGCTTTTCTGACAGTATACTCAAAGTGATAGAACAGGGAACTCTTCTCAACCACCACCAGTAAGCAGCATCCACCTGAATGATGCGACAGCAGCGATAGTGCACCAGTACGCTCACCACACACAAGCTGTTGGTGGAGAGGAGAGAGTACAGTTATATTGCCACTTCTGGGATGGGGATTTCTAGGAGGATATGACTGATAAGTGCCAATGGGGAAATCTGGCCAGGACACCGGGGTTAAACCCCTAGTCTTTGCAAGAAGTGCCCTGGGCTCTTTAATGACCACTGAGTAAAAACCAGAGTAGCCTCGGTTTAACGAGGTGACGTTTTACATTATAGTGTCCCCATCACTAATACTGAGGTGTTAGGACCCACACAGACCAAAGGGTGAGCACCCCCTGCTTGCCTCACTAACACCTCTTCCAGCAGCATCTTTAGTGTTCCCCAGAAGGTCTCCCATTCAGGTAATAACCAGACTCAACCCTGCTCAGCTTCAGTGGATTAGCAGTCTAGCGATCCAGGGTGACATGGCTACTGTCTTAGTAAAACATAAATACTATTAAATGGATGGCAAAAAGCATAATTAATTATACAATACTATACATGTACTATACAGTACTATACTATAAAGAATGTTTGCATTATACGATATATGTTCCAGGCCTGCAACACTTTTTTGTTTTCTACTGCATAACTTTGCATTATTGACCATTATTGATGTTATCACAGAGTAATAAAATAAAATCAATTGCAACAATTTGTTTTTCAAGAGACCTTTGACGTAATCAGCGAGAAAAGGCAATTACTAATCAATAGGCAAACCTATTTCATATTAACTTGACCTTGTTGCATGACCTATGTAAATCCTACACAAAGCCTAGTGATATGTCATGTAACATGATTGTCATTTGTCAAAGGTTTGAATGATGTTGCTATTGTAGAAATAGATAGATTAATAGATAGGAACTTTGATTGAGTTGTTCCAGGGAAATGGCAGGCAGTGAAGCTCTAGGGCATTCAGGCTGTACATCACTGACCTTTCTTATTGTTCCATCTTTCCCGAAACTTTTAACACACTTCAGAAGAGTTGTCATGAAGGTTTCGTTACTCTGCAGTCATGTGCATTGTCTCTCAATGTATCTTTCTTCTTTCTTCATTTCATTTTTGTTTTCTTTCCATCTGTCACTGTCTCCACTTCTTCATCTATTGATTAAATTTAAGCCCAACTGTCACATTTGAAATATACTTTTATTCCTCTGTACCTAATCTAATTCTGATTCTAATTTGCCTCTCTCCCTCTCTCAATTCGGTCTCATTTTCCCCACCCAGAGGTTGCGACAGATGTTCACTGAATTTATGGTTGTGCAGAGATCTAGATATTCGATCCTCCATCTGGCCATTAAGCAAATTATGTAGATAACCTCAGCTAATAGTCTAATTTTTGCTTTATAAAGCATTTTTACGTATGAGCCAGCTGCAACAAGATGAAAGATAAAAAAAAGTCACTGTTAATTCATCGCTCGCATTTGCCCTGTTTTACATTAAAATCCAGCTCTTCTATAGACTTTGGCTAACTTGTGAGCAATGTGCATTTTAATTAATGTACTTCTCTGCTTTAAAAGATAACAAAGAGTGTTCATATTGTGGTGCTGAGAAGCAGAGAAAAGACACCCAAACCAAAGGCTTTCAGTTTGATGTATTTTAGTGGCCCTTGTGTTACCTGAATGCTTAATGACACATTGTCATTTCAGACACAGTAAGCTAGCATGTGCAGAATTCCCCAGGGCAATCAGCCTGCTCTTCCTGCATTCTTTCCTGCTGTAGAGGCGGTGTCTTCATTAAAACACTTTAATAAGTTGGATACCAGCAGGTTAATCATTTAGTTACAGTGACACAGGTCACTTTGTGTAAACCCTATCCAGTTCAGTGTGATACTACAGAGGCTATTTTCTCAGATACTCTGTGTTAGCAAGATCCATTTCTTTTTTTTACATCTTTGTGTTTAAATGTTCAGTTTTAAAAGTGAAGTGTGTCATTTATTATGTTCAAATCTTTGTAAGCGTGTAATTTCAGTGCCACCTGCCACTAAACGGAATTGTAAATATTTTCAAGCAGTTTTCAGAATACAACCTTGGTGTGAGACTGGTCAAACTATCAGATAGTCCTAATTCAAGCCATTGGATGAGCCAATGCTGTGTCTGGATGGCGAGGTGGCTCAAACATACAATATTGATAGCAGGGGCATTGTTAAACTTCAGTGACATCCGGGACTTAGCCAACAGGGCATGTTAAAATATAAAAATAAGAAGAATGCTTCCTTCCATGACTTAAAAAATGAACACCCTATCTGTCAAATAACAATTAAGGCCCATATTAAGAGCACAACACTGACACTAGTTCAGAACTTTATATAAGCAAATGTCAGGCACACAATAATGGATCAAAGACATTTTTTTTTTAATTGCGGATCAAAGAGAAAATTACAACTTGTCGGCTCATTGTTCATTGTGTAGAAATTAACTCTAAAAATAAAATCAGTAATTTAACAATTTAAATTTGCAATTGTCATTTATCATAATATTTTAAGAATTAAGTAAAAATTTCGAGAAGCAATTTGAAGCAATATGTAAAGTCGTAATATTTTGAGAATAAATCAATAGGAATGGAACATCAAAGTGTGGTGGACAACAGTAGAGTCTGAGTCTTTACATGAAATTTACAATGTAAAGACCCAGATGCTCGATTTATTCGATTTATTCTCAAAATATTATGACTTTAATCTCATACTGCTTCGAATTTCTTCTTGTAATTTTTAGTAAATTGTATGTCTCCACAAACCAGGGAGATAACTTGACTATGCAACGAGCTGAATTTGTGGGAAGTTTTTCCGAGCTCTCTGTTCATGAATGAGGTGTGCATTAGTACAGGTGTTTTCAACATATAGGTACCTGTCAAGAGAGGCACGAGATAGGCTCACACTCAAGTGAAGCGAAAAATAATTGAAACTGCTGTGAATTATATAACTCCATATCAAATATTGTGGTTAGAGTTATGGTATTGTTTAGAGAGGAAAACTCAATAACAACGATGAGTGGGACTGCTCGAATCTGTCTGGTTCTTTCTCCTGAATAAATACAATTTCCTACATAACTGCTGCAGTGTCCGGATACTATTAACTCTGATGTGCCAAAAGACCAAGGATTTCTTTATTGCAAAATCCTATCCTAAAGTATGATTTAACTCCTCATTCATCTCTTGCATTAGCGAAGCTTCTGGCTCAGTGTCCGTTCTATCGTTTTGATTTTGACGCTCTGTTTAGCCTAATATTGAGATTTTTTCCCCTCTAATATACTACTTTATTCTCACAATGCAATTACTTAATTTTTGCTTTATTCTTAAACTGTTATGACTATAATCTCAAAATGCTAAGACTATTCTAATATTTTTTTTACTTTATTCTCATATGAAATTTACTATCATAATGCCACGACTCAAACTATTATGACTTTAATCTCATAATGCTTAATTCTCAAAAGTTGTACTTATTTCACAAAATATTATGACTTTATTATTGAAATATTTTTTTTAAAATGTAATGTGGAAATAAAACACCATTGTAGGATCACAGAGTAAAGCTAAAAATAACTTACATTTTTATAAATGCTTCTCGAAACACCTGTGTTGGGTTTCATGACTGTTATTAAACATTATTCCAGGTTGTTTTTAACAAAGCAAATTTTCAATGTTTGATAAAAAGTAAGAGAGAGTGTTTTTCCATGTTTTGCTCTGACATAAGTACAATAATTTGACAAGTTCAATGTCATTTGATTTAAACCATTTAAAAATCAAGTCACCCCAAAGAGGCTAATTAAACGCAGCAGTTTAACTCCAAGCACATGACATGTAAATGTGAACCAGCATGGGCAGACCGCATATACAGGTAGTGACAGTTTGATCATTTTTGTTTGATTTTATTTTATTATTTCAAACCTTTGTATTGTGCTATTTAGGTTTATAGCTCACTGTTCTGCTATTTTAATTTGCGTTTGAGGAAATTCCATTGCAATAACATTATTCATTCTAATGTACCAACTCTAGACTAAACCCGAATAACCAAATAGGTTGACTGGTGCATACATT
Source organism: Xyrauchen texanus (assembly GCF_025860055.1). Taxonomy (NCBI): domain Eukaryota; kingdom Metazoa; phylum Chordata; class Actinopteri; order Cypriniformes; family Catostomidae; genus Xyrauchen; species Xyrauchen texanus. The sequence continues at coordinate 20,726,475 of NC_068291.1, forward strand.
AAAATATGCTTGGTGTGTGGATTGTTATTAATGAAGATTAGAAATGAGGCTTATAGATTAAATATTTAGAAATACATTTATTGCATATTAAAACCTCTTATACAGAAAACCTGCACCCCGTGAAAGAAAATAGCACCCACATGAGGCTGGTGAACCTGATGAACTTGAGCATGAAAAGCAAGTAAATGTCAAAGTGTGAACTGTCAGTTAATGCATGTTTGGATCAATGATTGGAGTTAATTTACATTTGAAGCCAAATTGCAGCCTGCCTTGTTGTTTTTGTACCCTGATGTAATGAACATTAAGCCTTACTCTTTTTTTCATCACAAAAAACAGTCGGGCTATTAACAAAAGATCTGCAACATTAATTGTCAGGCTAGTTCTGCTAATTTACATGTGTTTTATCAAGGCTTTGTCCCAAATGGCACACTTGTTCTGGAGTTGCGTTCTTGTGGCCTTCATTTGCACATTTCCACAAGTTCCATGAGGCCGTAGGGTGTTCCATTTGACATTTTAGCACTCATAAGGGTGCTCACAAGTGCCCCCCTTTAAACCCCACTTTGTGCCCTCAATGCACCCTTCACCTTAGCTTGCATCAGTGCAAGCTCCACAGTATACTACTACCCAACAGTCTCCACTGTTGATCCTCTTGACCAGTCACAGTGGACTTGAGGTTTGTGCTGGAGGAAATATTATGGCATAGGAGGTGATGTTAAAAGCAATTTCCTCTATCTGCCCTCTGACACCAAAACATACTGTACCTTTTCAACAAAAAAGTATGTATACACTTTTAATAAATACAAATAACATTAAATATAAATTAAAAATAAATAACCAACAACAACCACAAAATAAACCATATGTTTAAAATAAAACAGTGTCAGGCTAGGAGAACCTTCTTTCTTTATTAAGCAATCTAAACTTTTACACTCACTGAAATCTTACGCATGTAGGAAACACTATATGGATTTACACAGTTTCAATTCAGTGTTTGACTTTACCAAAAGGTAAGTAGTACACTACATATAATATTTTCTGTGTTTGTAGAATTATTACCTTCATGTCTGAATCTGGGTATGAATCTCTGGATGGTGATCCCTCAAGAATCTGAGGTCAAAGTCTCCTTGTCCGGACAAGCAATGATCAAAGAACAAAGCTTTGCGAACTATTAAAATGAATCAGGCAGGATCACTTGGCACGTCATGTCCTGCACAATAGAGGAGGTAGAGTAGGAATGGGAAATGTTGTATGGTATAGGGGCTACATCAAGCTTATAAAGGAATAATTCACCCAAAAATGAAAATTCTCTCATCATTTACTCACCCTCATGCCATCTCGATTTTTAGAAGAATATTTCAGCTCTTTTGGTTCATACAATGAAAGTGAATCAGTGCTACAATATTGAAGCTCCACAAATCACATAAATCAGTATAAAAGTAGTCTAATCCATGAGCCTCCAGTTTAATCCATGTCTTCAGAAGCAATATGATAGATGTGATGAGCAACAGATCAATATTTAATTCCTTTTTTTTACTAATTCTCCACCCTGCTCAGTCAATCTCCACTTTAACTTTCACTTTCTTCTTGTGATTTTTGTTATTCACATTCTTCGACTTAAATATTTACCTGTTTCTCACCCACACCTGTCATGTCAATTCTGAAGTCATGGATTAAACCACTGGAGTTGTATGTATTACTATTATGCTGCTTTTATGTGCTTTTAGAGTGTAGAAATGTTGGCACCCTTCACTTATATTTAATGAACCTACTGAGCTGAAATATTTTTCTAAAAATCTTAATTTGTGTTCTGAAGAAAGAAAGTCATAGACAAATGGCATGTGGGTGAGTAAATGATAATATAATTGTATATTTATTTCTTTAAATAGCACATAGGTGGCCACGTTGTCCTCCTTTTGAGAAACAATGTTCAACATAGATTTAGTTTTTGTATCTTTTAAGCCCAGAAATATTTGTGTTCTCAAAATGTTCTGAAGTTTGTGACTGGTTGGATGTTCTGCTGAAGTATTGCTCTGCAAATGTTGATCTTTATAAAGACTAAGCATAATTATAAATTATTTTATTATCACTACTTTCCTGGTAATTTATTATAGACATTAACATATGACATAGCCTACTAGACAGTGCTCAATTCAGATACATGTACAATCTTTTATATGTCATCTTAATCAAACAAACAGTGGTACTCTTGCTATCAGGACTGATGCAATGAACACCCCTGTTCTAGATGTAAAACATAGGCTAAATATAGATAACTACTCAAAAGTTTGATTGAGGACATCTCTCTTTTTTCTGATAAACATCTAGATCATTTTATTGCCCAGCCCTATTGATAAAATTGCATTAATTTCTCACTGCAGCCCAATAATCTCAGTGATAGATAGTTAAATTACAGGCTACGTTATAGACACAGAATCTAGTAAGCAGAAATATGAAATTTGCCTCGATATGTTTCTTCAAATTAGAGGCAGGATTAATGCTGATATCTGGCTTGAGCAAGTTAAACTCACATGACATGATCCAGGTGTGGCCAGTTAGGTTCAGCTGTAATCTGTGCTTGAGGCATTCTCCAGAGATGGCCAGATCTGCAGCTGACGTTCAAGTTTTTTACGCGTGATTTGATTTGACAAGAGTCACGAGACTCTCCCTTGCAATTATATTGTTAGATAAAAATTTAATCATGGCAGGTAAGTAGCGAACACAAACGGTGGGAAAATAGCGCAGTAAAAGTACAGAGATACAGCACTTAAAATCTATTCAAGTAAAATTAAAAGTATAAAATGTTTAAACTACTTAAGTAGTGCAAAAAAGTACAATTATTGGGGAAAAAATAGTTAATTACAGTAACGTGAGTATTTGTAATTCGTTACTTTACACCACTGATCCTGACTCTGCAGGAACTGGGAACTGGGTGACGACTTCTTGTAGTTAACATCTTGTAGTCCTTTAGCAGATGAATGCAACGGATGGTCCTTCTTCAACTGTGTGCCTTATTCTTGGCTTTTGATCTATTAGGTTTTTCAAGAAACCATTCAGTTTTGACAGATTGTGCTTGGAGAGAGGTTTGGATTTATTCATTGAGATGTTTCTTAGATCCAGGCTATCATGCCATGATGGATGAGCCGATGAACCTCCATCCTGAACCAATAATTTTGTTATAAAAAGCAAGTGATATTGAAGATGGGCTGTCAGCTAATGTGGAAATGCCTTTATAGAACCCTTAGGAATTATATGGAAGGACACTGATATTGTATGAACATCTATTACTGTATATGATCTTCCTCACTTTTCTACACCAAGGGCTTGTGTGTTTCTGCCAAATATAACCTCAGTGCTTATACTCGGTACAAGATATTTTTTTCTGCTCAACTCTTTCTGGGAAGTTTTCCAAACACTCCAAAAATCTAATTCATTTTTACTGTTAAGCTGTTCCTGTAAATCTGAGCACTGGACCATAAATCTCTGCCTGGGCTTGACTGTGATTATATCAGTATTGTGAAATCTCATGGTTAAATAAGTTAGAAGTGCATACCAGTTTCTGTTCCCATATACTGTATATTAAGGAAAGCATTGTTCTGTAGATGCCTTGTGCTTGCTGGTTAACCATGGATTCTTGTCTTTAAGGAATATTCCGGGTTCAATAGTTAAGTTAAGGTCAATCGATAACATTTGTGGCATAGTGTTGATAACTCTCTCTCGTTCTAAAGCTCAGGCGTGCCTTATCAGGTCTCCCTCACAACCACTACAATAAGAGACAGGTATTAGAGTAATTACAGCCCAGGTTATGAGCCTAAACCGCTTTCCCTCTCCCACAGACAGACACATAACTTCGTCCCCCCATGCCACATTGATCTTCTGGGATTTTCAAGACACAGAGTTTTTTCGCTCAACAGATTTACTCAGAATGGTGCCAAAAAGAAAAATATCCTGTGAGCAGCAGTTCTGTGGATGGAAACGCTATGTTGATAAGAGAGGTCAACGGAAATTGCCAGACTGGGTTGAGCTGACAGCAAGACTACAGTAATTCAGATATCCACTCTGTACAATTGTAGTGAGCAGAATAGCATCTCAGAATTCACAACACGTCAAACCATGAGGCGGATGGGCTACAACAGCAGAAGACCACATCTGGCACTTTATAGGACCATAGTGTTCCTAATAAAGTGTTAACAATTGCAGGTTACCACTATTTATTGTATAATAAAATGCTACTCTGAACATAGCCCAAAGTTTTCTACAATAAGGTATTGCTATGATTTAGCCCCTATAGCAACTACTTCTTGGATCTGGTTCCTAGATACAGATTATGGTATGAGGACAGGCAGGGCCGGCGCTATCTATAGGCGAACTAGGCTGTTGCCTAGGGCCTCGGCCTTGGAGGCGGGGCCTCCAAAACATTCACATGCTTATCCACCAATCAAGAGCAGCAAAATACTATGCTGTTTGTCCATTGGATATAACAATTGTCATTCACCTGTAGTTAAACCACTAATATCACCGTTTACATGCGAGTCACTCCCAACCTCTGAATTTATGAATGAAGAGATTGTAGATGAATAAAATCCAACTTTTCTGCAAATTTATCTGATGGCGCCGAAACGAACTCATCCTTCAGGGGCTGCTAAGCGTAAGGCTAAGCAGGCACGCAAAGAAAGTGCAGCTCGTGATTCAGGTATCTATTTTTGAGTGATTGTAATTTATTGTAAAAAATAAACTGATTCTAACGATCAGCGTCATTTTGAGATAGATCATTTGACGGTTATTTCCAGTTCAAAAGAGCGCGAGCACCGTTGATGGACTGAATTCGCTTCTGACACTTTGAATCCGAGCGTATGTAGCTACAATGCAGACTTTTGTTAGAAAAAAGAAATACGTTCTAAATGAACCGTTTCTAGCCCTAGTCAGGAGCTGACTCGCAAATACTACAGAAAAAGTAAAGTTTGTCCGTTAAAGAGCAAACGCACTATACTAAAGCATTGTTTATTATGTTTTAAAACAGTCTGTATATCTTCTAAAACGCAGATGTTTAGCCTACATTAACTGCTCTAGTCTATCATAATAGACTATAGACCATAATAGACTTCATTTTTTTCGTTTTCCAATCATAAATACTGTTGCAATATTTATTGAAAATAAGTATGCAATCTTAAGCATATGAATAAGCACACAATTACAGTTGACGAAATTAACTTGTCTTTTCACTTCCACTAGCAGCTGATTTGTGTATCATAAGGTATTTCTCTACAATACATACCTAATATGACTATATTTAGTCTATCAAAAACAAAACTGTTCATTATCCCAAATAGTGGGTTAGTGTGTTACCATAAATAAATTACTGAACAAATTACTGCAAAAACTTCCTGACTGCTAAAAAAAAAAAAAGATGACTTTTCAGATGATGTTTTTTTGTTTACCTTAATTAAAGTTACATTAATATGCACATTTAAGTAAAAATATCAAAATACTGATAACAGGTTTTGTATAAATAAAATGGTTAGGAATCATATTTGTTTTCAAGTATTTTTTATTAAATGATGTTTTATTAACAAAGTTCGGGAGGAGCACATTCAGATAATCAACGAGATAAGAGGTATATATACTGCAGACTTACCTCTGTTCACTGACAGTTTATCAGCATCCCTCCACCGCCCCCATCTCCTCACTTTGATTTTTAATAATCTCTTATTGGATGTAAACAACAATCCAAAATACAATGCAATCCAATGTAATACTGTGTAAATCTGGCCAAAATTCAGAGCCTGGAGCCCTCCCCTGGACAGCATGCCAAATACGCATAATCTTTACTCTATTTAATTTGATGTAAGTGTGAACTCGTGAATTCTGAAAGGTGGAGGGGAGGAGGGCATGGCGGGGGGCCTCCAAAATACATTTTGCCTAGGGTCTCTAAATGTCTAGAACCGGCCCTGAGGACAGGAGAAATTGTGAAAGCAACATAATGCAAATAGACTAAACATGATTTCTGGTCTCTCTGCATTCAATACTGTCCTGGATCTTGGAACAAAAAAGCTTCAGGGTACTTATTTTTCTTATTCTATAAAGAGCATTTATCCTGCAGTATAAACAGCCTAGTACTGGTGAAGTGTGCATTATGCAGTGTGATAACCTGGCTTTAATCCCCAGGCCCTTTGTAGAGCTGAGAAATTGGCTAAAATGATTAATGTCCAGCTTGGACACAGTGAGATGGAGTGCTGACTGTGTCAGATGTTAAGTGGGTATTGGCACTGGCATTGTAGGCTGGGTTTCCACATGTTGTGACATACCCGCAAGTGCAGTATTGATTGCATAACTGGCACAGTGAAACCAGCTTATTTCTTACAGCCCATTTTTTCTGTGGACCTAAGGGGATTGGGCATAATAAGGGAGTCCTTGGCTGACTGCAGGATGGAAAAATAAGGTGTTAGTGTGAATGTGTTTCTGTTTTGAAGATGACCAACCCCCAAAAAGTCATCGTATGCGTTTCACCTAGATTCTATAAAAGGACTTTGTGAAAGTAGAGTGACTGTTTTTTGTTTCTTTTTGCTGCATATACAGCTTGCAAAATTAATGGCTGGGTGATGTGTTAGCTGTTGAAATAGAATGCCAGTGTTTTTTTATTTTTGTTTTTTATTTCTGATGCTTTAACCATGCATCATTACAAATTTTAAACATTAATTAAATGAACTCATTCATTTATTTAAGATTGTTCTAAAAGGCGTTAATATGTTTAAACTAGCAAGCACATTATCAAAGAGGGAACATGGTTTATGAATATACTATGTTGTGTTCAAGAAAATCAATTTCTTCAAAATAAATGCTACTTTCCCTTTCTAAACCACATGGAATAATAGTATCATTGAGCTGGAATATTTTCAATAATTTTAAATTGCTTATTATTTCCCTTTTTATTGGCTCCAAATAGAACATTTGAATGTAATTATTAGCTTCATTCAAAACTTATGGATGGGAAGCCCTAGGTGAAGACTGGGTGAGTTGCTTCTTTTGGCTCTCTGCCTTGTCTGTATTTAGCTAATTAGATTGGCTCTTTGCCTTTGTTTGATCAACATGAAAACATTTTTCAAATTCTTCCAGGTCCATCACAGACCCAGAGCACTCGACATTTGTTATTTGTGTATCATATTATGCAGATATAACAACTGGGTAATTTCATGGAGGAATTTCACAGGTTAAATTGCAAATAGTATTCCATTATAATTTTCAGTAAAGTGAAGAGAGCTTTGGCAAACGTAGTCTTCTGTCACTTTAACATTACATTACTAGTTTTCAACCAAAAATTATAATTAGGCATTAGTCGAGGTATCCCCATCAAAGAAGAGCAAGATTTTAATATGCTACCCATAGGCAGTATAATATGCCTCCCTAATGACACTATAAATTACAAACTCAACAAAATAACTGAGAGATTACAGAGGTTTTTGTTTAAGAATTGTATTTTATCATCAAACCAACTAGAACACCTTTCAAGTCTGTACTGAAATAATATCTGTCTAATTTTGCATTTCTGTTTATCTCTCAATTGCAGAAACAGTTGCATTGTGTTTGTGCCTGTAAGTAGGTCTGGTGCAGGAAGATGATTTGACATCAAAAACTATTTGAAATATTTGGATAAAAAACAAAACACAGGCGTGATACCTGTGTAGCAATCAGACACACAATTATTCATTATTTAATGAATAAGCCAACAGATGTCTCAAGACTGTAACAAGTAAAGGTCCAAGTAGTCCCAAGCCGACTCTGTTATGTCTGCTCCCGCACTGATCATTATTGTCTTATTGCCTGTTGTCTTTTGCTTTTTTATGTTGAAATTCTTGTTTAGTTCCTGTTTCCTGTTAGTTTTTAGTCCTTTGTAGTTTTATTCCTTGATTGGTTCTCCCTGATTATTTCTCATTCCCTGTTTGTTTCCCCAGGTGTTCCTCGTTCCCTTGTTTGTTCCCTTGTGTATTTAAACCCTTGGTTTCCCTGTTTCCTGTGTCAGTTCTTGCATGAATGCATGTTTAGCTTCCATGTTCTGTGCTTGGTTCCCAGTGTTTTTCTTTTCCTTTTGCTCTGAGTTAACTTGTTTTTTTTTTTCAGTTTAATAAAGCTGCATTTAGATCCTTATTCCATGCCTGCCTCATCACAATTATCAAGCCTCTCTGTCTTTACAAGGTCCAGCAACTAGTGGACATCAGTGTCATTCCAAGCGGGTGAGGATAGCTGCATGCCAGAGCACTCCTTTCCCCCATAGGAAATGGACATAAAGCCCAGAAGACAAAGTTTTCTTCATTCAGTTATAGACAAACTATAAATTCACATGTATATCCCCAGGACATTGTGTATATGATTTATTACTGTCTTGTAAAGTGTCTTTTTGAAATGTATACTGTTTTATGCATACCTTATGACAGCACTACCAGCTAATGTATAATTATTTAGTATCATGTTTCCTACCAAATGAATCCTTGTGTGACACCCTGCACAATGGTATATATATAATTCTGACAGCATGCATAGTATGCTTGCTATATTAATCAGAGCATAAAGGAGCTTAAACTAACCCCAATCATGCAAATGAGTCAGCTTCCAAACAAAGGAACATTTCCTGCTTGGAAATTGCACCTTTCTCATTGGTCAAGCCAGACTTGAGAGGACTGACCTCCAGCAGAAGTTAAAAAACATGTCCCTCCACTTAGTCTTTCTCTTTCCCCTGACTCTCTTTTCCCTCTGCTCCCAGTCATGCTGACCATGAGGTTGCAGGCCGGCAGGCCTCAACACCTCAAGCCATGTGCAACTACCTTGACCATGGAGTCAATGAACACCACAGTTCATCATAATTTCTTCATTCAATGCAGAAGAAATTGGTTGCAACTTCAACACCATTGACCCAAGGAACCATCAAGCATTTCTCCTGTGAGACAGCTAGGCAGCTGCCTAAGCATTTTAATGCAGCCTGTGTCTGGTATACATACACTGCTTATTAGTGTGTGTGGTTTGACTGCTCATGTCAAGCTACTGTTGATTACTTATAATCTCTGCTATTGTGTAATTCGTAATGCTTGTGAAATATAGCCAAAGTTTCCAAAAACATATTAGCAGTCTGACTTTAACTTAACGTCTCATCACAAAGTTCACTGCACACCACAATTTCAGTGCTGTACAGTAGAAGAATAAAACATGTTTTACAGCAACCCTTATTTTGTTTTTAAAGTTCATGCTATTGTATGTTAGTAGGTTGTATTGTATAGCCAGATAGGCATTACTTTATACCTCATTCCAATAAAACATATAATGAAACTAAACCGACTAATACAGTATACATCTTCTGGAAAAAAGATGTGATTTTAATTGGTTCATGATAAAAATGTCAGCTGAAGAACAAGAAGCTTGAGGTCCCAAGATCAAGGTCGCTTTACAAATACATTGATACATTTAGATGCAAAACATACAATACAATAATACATAAATAAATACATGAGAGATAACAAATAAAAATGTAACTATTACATCTGAGATTGCAAAGCAAAATGGATAGAAAAAAAATTTACTCTGTTGTAAAGACTATGAGGTAGTGAGATTCATAGCTTAATAGCAACAACACAGAAAGAGCTGAAACCAAGGAGGAAGGAGTGATGTGCTGTCATGGAGTCCTCGCTGCTGCCATCTGCCAGGGGAGCAGCCGTGGCCATCTGCCTGGGGATGGAGCGGTCCCTACTGGCCGCCGATAGCCAGTGGACTCGCTGCCGTCCGCCAGCGTAGACTTTTATGTTGACTGTTCAGCCGGATCCCGCCTCCTCCTTGCCCATCCTTATGGTGTTCAAAGTGGAAATGTGAGTATTAAATGGAAGAGATTAATAAAATAAAACACCAAAAGTACAGACAGTGTGGAAGGGCTTTACATGAACCCCATCAATATCAATACAGAGGTCACTTAAAAATAAGGCCATGTATAAAGACGATGTCACCAAGTGGGAGCTTATAGATAATAAACAGAAATGGTCCAAGAACTGAACCCTGGGGAACACCTTATGTGAGAGGAGCAGTGGCAGATTTATGTTTGTGTATAGTAATGACATTTTTTCTCTCAGTGAGGTAAGAGGTTAGCCAAGACAGAGCAGACCCACTGATGCCAACTTCAAAGAGTCGAAAGATAAGGATATCATAGCAAACAGTGTCAAGGGCAGAACTTATATCAAGGAGAATTAAGATATTTTTTGACCCAGAATCCACAGACAGGAGTATGTCATTAATCACCCGGAGGAAAGCTGTCTTAGTGCTGTGAGATGAACGGAAGCCAGACTGGTAGGGTTCATAGTGATTAATAGATTTTAAATAAGAATGTATTTGACAGGCCACAACTCTTTCAAAGATTTTTGCTAGGAATTGTCTATTTTATATTGGCCTGTAATTATTGAAATGTAAAGTATTAAGACCAGGTTTCTTCAGAACTGTGGTGACCGTAGCAGTTTTAACTCTACTGGGACTGTGGCAGAGGTTAGGCTTCAAGTGGGAAAGTACAGTAAATTAGATATCTGAAACACAAGTTTTAAGAAGAGTGGCGGGATTAGGGTCAAATTGATAGGATGCACAGTTAGGCTTCTTAATCAGATCACTAACAACAGGAGGATTGTTGAGGGTAAAAGTAGGCAGAGAATAATTTGAGCAGAGTAGCACAGACCTAGTGTGAGGAGTATATGGGGTATCAGTAGCAAAAGAAAAAAGATAGACTTCAATTTGTCAATTAGGTATGCATTTAAAGTTGTTAATGGAGCGAAGAAAGATAGGAAGAGCATGCTGTAGTGAGAGCAGTCTGAAGTGCCGGCCATTTACCATAAGACAGATATAAGAGCCAATATATGCCCTTTTAACATTTAAATATAGACATCAGCTCAATAGCTTAAGCAGTATTGTCATGTATGATGAGATCGCCAAGTACAATAACAGTTTGCACAAACAATTGACTCATTAAGTTCAGAGAAGAAGCCAAAATGAAATTTTGGAGGATGATAGACTGAGATTACAGACAGTGATGTATGACCAACAACTTTAAAGGCCAGATACTCAAAAGAGGATTTGTCATTAAACTTAGCTACGGAGATCTTAATACTGTAACGGTAAACTACAGCCAGTCCTCCACCCTTATGATAAGGTTGCGGTTTAGAAAATAGTGTGTACCCAGATTTGTAAACAGGTTTATATTAAGAAAGTCATTGGATACCTGCTAAGTGATTAAATAATTGAGTAAAGATGACTGACCCATTAGAGAGCTACAGTTTAACAAGGTACAGTCTAAGGGGCTGTTTACACGACAACGTTTTCAAATAAAAAAATATTTTTTTTGTATGTGTTTTGGCTGTTCGTTTACACGACAATGGCGTTTTGGGGCCTGAAAATGCTAACTTTTGAAAACAGGTTTCAAAGTGCAATTTTTTGAAAAAAAGATGCCGTTTCCATCTCTGTGTAAACATACAAAAATGCGTATTTGTGAAAACGATGACGTCATATGCACGCATGTTACGTGTTCAGTCTATAGGCATGGACTTCAAGAACTTTGTCCTTACCTCCAGGGTGAGACCAACATTACATCACCAGTTAGAGTCTTTAAAAAAGGTGGCATGCTTTATCAGGGTCACTTGTAGCAATAAAGCAACCTTATCGTCCATCCAGACAAAATTGCTCAATGCTTTTGCCATCTTCATTGTTTGTATTCACCGCTCTGTGGAAGAATACTTATGTGCGCAGGTGCATAGTCTTTCTTTACAAAGTGGCATCACCAACTACTGTCCTGGCATGCATAATACAGCGTTTTTAATAATTTTTGCGGATCCGTGTGAACGGGGATCTTTTTGACAATGTTGTCGACTTTTCAAAAACGCGAAGGGAAAACTTTTCCGTTTTTGGTACATCGTTGTCGTGTAAACATACCCATTAGTTAATGAAATTATAGAGTAAATTTGTGATTGCCATAGTGGGGGATCAATGGGTAATGATCTCAGATTGCTGTAATTTATTGCATGGTTCCAAGGTAAAGTTGGAGATTTACGAGGGGCCAGATAGTTCACGCGATAATAAGAATGACAGTTGGAGCCGAGCAGTGGACAGACCAAAAAGTCTTCTGTAGGCAATGTATATTTAGCAGATGACACACAATTCCACTCATATGTATCTGTGGGTAAAAAATCTGAACCACCACATCAGAAGAAAGAGTATAATAAAGGCAAACAAAAAGTTCTGCAAAAAGTCCAAGAAACAACATTTGAAACCACCTGAGCAGAGACATGACCAATAATGGCTCGAGACCCAAGAAAACTATTTACAGATAAATACTATGTTAGCAAGAACTGTGTCAGACCCACACCAAATAGTCCATAGGAATGAAGGCTACCCAACCATACAAAGGACCACTAACTCAAATGATGAATACAACAAACTGGCTCCAGCGTAAAGTTGCAGCACAAATGCGTACAGCGTTCTAACTCTGGAAACACACCAGGGATGCACAAGGGATTCAGCCCTTTCAAGACCTCAATCCCAGACATTATTTATTAGAAAACAGCATGCAGGTATTCACTGCAAACTTATTTTCAAAGAGCAAGTAGGCTACTGTATGTTCAGCTAAGATACTTCGCTCATTGCATTCCTATTATAGTGCAAAAGATGCTGTTGTGAATTCAGTTCATTCACAAGTTATGACATTTACCCTAAGAGCATGGGAAAGTACATGTTTCTTCAAGAGTTAATCTCCTGCAGTTACATGCCTAGATAACCGAATTATTAAATGTTGTAAACATACAACTAATTTGCATAAATATTGTTTACTTTTCTTTTGTCTCTTCCTGCACTATATGGTGAAGTGGGCAGTGTGCAGTGGCCTTTGAAAGCTGATTAACTGCAGTTTACAGAGGTGATGTTTGGTGATTCCCTTGAGACTTCATTAAAAGCACATTGGTAATTATCTCAACAGACACCATTCAGGCCACACACATTTACACACATTTCTATATACACACCAGCCCTGAGTGCCGTAATTAACTCATGAGTTTAGATTTTCTCTGCTGATTCTCTCTGAGCTCTTTGATATACTGTAGGCTGCATGATTCATGACCTGGATCCAAAAATGGCTTCTTTATTTAGCAAATCTGCAGTCATACTTTATATTGTTCGTTTGATACCTAGAAGAAAAGGAAAAAAGTGTGATAACATATGAATGTTTTTCTTTTGATTAATGTGTTTACAGCTAAAATTGGAAAAAATATTTTCCTATTTTTATAGAGTTTAGAATGTGAGAGTTCTTCAAGTCTTTTTTCCTCTAATGTAACAGATAATTCTTAAATAGAGATTATTTAATCTGCCATAGCCTAAGCAAATGTTACCGCCTTTAGGTCTAGGGGATATATGGTTTGTTTAAGACCAGACGTGCTTCTGCATTCTGTTTCATTTGCAGAGGTCTAATTGCACATGTGGGAAGGCTGGCTAAGAGAGCATTAGAGAAATCCTCTAAATATGTCTAGAGTCTAGTCTAGATATGACAAGAGTTGTGTGGCATGTTTAGAATGGAAGGGTATTATTTTTATAACATGGGTTAATTCTTAATTAATGCTAATATGGGTGAAAGAAATGTTGCATAACACTTTAGAAAACTGTTTCATAGTTAATATTCGTTATTACAAATTAGTAGTAGGCTACTACAATAACAATTTAGTAACTACTATTAATTAATATGGAAACAATTAACAAATAAGTAAGAAATATTGAACTTATTATTGTGGTAATTAACTTTTAGCTAATCAATACTTACTGAATGTTCTTTGCCTCATTAAGAAATGTTAACTAAGGAAAAATGTAATTAATTACTAATTAATAACTCATCACAATATTAACTACTTAAAATCTAGTGTTAACTACTAAAATGTGAACAATTACATTTTTATTGTTGAAATGTAAATGCATCACGTGTTCTTTAAATCTGTTTATGAAGATTTCAATCACTAGCCTACAGTGCATTGTAGCGTATGATGATTTCCCTTAAATAAAGGGATGTTGTACTGTATGTGTCCAACCTCTATATTATGGGTATCTTTTCTAATCTTTACAAATGAATAACTTGTGCATATTGCATGATACATAATGATATCTTCTCAATAATTACATAGAATAGTAAAGTGAAAATCTTGGTTAAACCATGATAATGAGTCAAGTGTTACCAAATCCATTTGAAGGAATTACTAATGATCAGGTACAGTATTCTAAAGTGACGGTCATGGTAATACATTACTAATGAATGAGATCTTATTGTGTCCTTCCATTTGAATTAATGGTTATCTTGAACAGTATTCTAAAGAGAAAATAAAGGGAACTCATTGTTAATTAATTTTTACCTCCTTTCAGGCCAATTCGTTCCCAAAATCAGTGGATGGGTGAGGCGGGAATGAACCGCAGCCTCTTTTTTTTCCCTGAATTGAATCTCAATTGTAACGACCAGATGCATGTGAATATCCCTGTGCACACATCGCACACCCACCTGTTTATCTGTGCCCAGTGCCCCGTCTTGCACTGTGCACTGGTGAATGGAGGTGTGATAACAGCTTGAATCGATCAAAGTGTGGTATACAGTATATCCCCATTTAAACTCACCGGTATACGATACGCCCCCGCCTGATCGGGGGCAGCCTGCGGAGCATCAGGGATCCAGACCAGTGTCGCCACCTCTACTGCCAAGCACTGATGCTGGAAGTGCCCGGCTTTGGGGGCAGTCCCGTCAACCTGGGGAAGAGAGCGGAGAGAGTCCTCTGCCAGCTGAATGGCCTCTTCCAGCAACACCAGGCAGTGGCACTGGACACACTCAGCCATACCACGAGGAAGCTGGGTGATGAACTTCTTCTGTACCACCAGGTTGACGATGTCCATGGTGCCACGGGCTCCCTCAGCCAGCAACCATTTCTGGCAGGCATTCCAGAGCTGTTGGGCAAAGGCAAATGGACAGCCGTGCCTCCCAAACCTCAGGGATCGGAACCGCTGGTGGCTCTGCTCCGGACTACGACCAACACGCTGCAGGATGACTCACTTGAGAACATGGTAATTGTGAATGCTGGCGGCAGAAAGTTGCTACCTCGACCTGATGTTGAACAGGTCGAGGTGGGCCTCCGGATTGTCATTTGGCCCCAGCTTCATGAGGGTTATGGGAGAAGTGGCCTCCGGGGGGGGTCGCAGCGCTAGCCCCCTCTCTGTTGATCAGGCTCCGGAACGCATGCGGTCCTCCACTTGGGCCTGGAGCAGGACTTGGAAGCACTGTTCCTGCTCCAGGTGTAGCTCCATGAGGGCTTGATGCTGGGTCTGCTGCATGCTGCTGAGGGACTTGAAAACTTCGCCCAGCAGTGAAGACTCCATAACAGCATTGTCTTCCAAATTACTGGGTTTCAGCACCACTGTAATTGGCTCAGTTCTTTTTTGGCAATAGCGGAGTCAGGAGGCAACTAAGTAGTGCAGGCAAGTCTTTTATTTTCTGCATTTTAATGCACTCAATTCACGTAGATTCTTCACAACACTCAATAAGATAACATAAACATTTTAATACACTCAATACATGTCGAGACTGTGCTCTCGGGTTGCTCTCTCTCTTCACGAAATGGTGCAGCTTTCAAGTATCCTTCCACCATCACTATAACAAGAGACAGGTGTTTAGATGATTACAACCCAGGTGACAAGCCTTATCACTCTCTCTCTCCCGCAGACAGACCACGCCCCCATCACCACAACCTCGAAGTTTATATTTGAAAGCAAATACAAAGAATAAATACATTCCTCTTATAGAGCAGAGCTCTTTGCTGGTCAATTGCTCATATTTTCACTCAATGTGAGTTTTTTTGCATCTTTATATCGACAGTGTCAGTTCCTTCCCCAGCAAATTATTCTTGAGAAAACGTGAAAAGCCCTAATGATTTAATGTTTCTGCAATCCATTACACAAAATAAGCCTCAAAGTATCAAATAGCCACAAAGCAATATTTTTCATATCTTATTTCCTGCATTTCTGTCAGGTGTGCGCATTAGTCAGCAATGTGTGCGATCTGTGTGTGTCTAATATACTGGTATAAGAAGCCATGCTCCAATTCCCAGCAATGCATTGCATTATGAATAAATTATGCAGATTAGTGTGTACTGCTTAGCTTTACTTCTTGTCAATTTTAGATACACTGCTGTTATTTTATTTGATGTAACTTTCAGTTATTTGTTTTTTTGTGATTATTCAGAGCTCACTCAGAGGCATTTTATACTTAATGATACTTTTTAGTTTTCACCATCACTGTGAATTGTATGTTACATTTTCAGCTCCAAGCATGTTGGTGTTTTATTGTCTTACGTGAATGTGTGTTTCAATCCATTGAACTGTGGAGCATTTCAAAATAAAAGTTAAAATTGTTTAACTGGTGCATTAATTTTGCTCATATTTACGTGGGCTCCCAGGCACATCTGGACCCCAGGAGACAGATTGTATCGCCTGTAGGATGGGCTGGCCCTACATCCTAACCCTAATCTAAACCCTTACCTGACCCCTTAACCTACCCATACCTCAACCTCAGTAGAGGTAAATGTGCATCTAGTGAAAACTTTGCAGAACTAGTTGAACAGTAGTTATTTACTACTATGTTAGTACATAGTATGTGTGACCCTTTGTTTAAGAATTTATTAACATATGCTATCGCCACATAACACGTGATTCTAAAATACATCATTACAACCTAATATATTATATCTTAAACTTTCAAAAATAACTTAAATTAATAATAAAAAATTAAGTTTAGCTATGCTGACATGCGCACACTTGTTGAAGCTGCGTGTGACCCACAAAAAACAAACACGCCCCAGGTGTTCTCACCTTCTTGTGGGTTAGTAAATTTCACTTCATTGTTGTTCTCTTTGTGAGTTTTATTTATATATTTATTTCTGTTATTTGTCTCAGATTGTTAAAAAAAATCACAGAGAGCCAAATGATTCACATAAATGTAACGTTAAATTCAAGATTAGTATGAAATGCAAATATGTTTGAAAACAGAACTTTTTTTTTCTGTATGTTTAGGTCTATACACTACCAAAAAGTTGTTCAAAAGAACATTTTAAAGTAATAGTTCACAAAAAAATTGTAATTCACTCATCATGTACTCACCCTCATACCATCCTAGATCTGAAAGACTTTTTTCTTCTGCAGAACACAAACCAAGATTTTTGGAAGAATATCTCAGCTCTGTAGGTCCATACACAATGCAAGTGAACGTTAAATGTTGAATTACATCTAATTGATCATGGGTGAGAACAGAGCAAAATATAACTCCTTTTTCACTTTATATCTTGCCATTGCAGTCTCTGGGCATGAATAATGATTTCAAGGTTGATTACACTTCCTAATGCTTGACGCATGTATAATGCGCCAGGATGTGATTGAAAGTGTAATCAAGCTTGAAATCATGATTGCCAAGGAGACTGCGGATATCAAGGTTTATTATGAAAAAGGATTAATATTTTAGTTTGTTCTCACTGAAACCCGACTGGGTTGCTTCACAAGTCATGGATTAAAACACTGGAGTCATATGGATTACTTTTATGTTGCATTTATGTGCTTCTTGATGCTTCAACATTTTTTCACCATTCACTTGCTTTATGTGTGTAGTAAATTCCTCTGGTTATGTAGGCAAGAAACTAAATTTCCAGTCGTGGGGTTGTGACTTTTAATTTACTGAAAGTATTGGTAAACTGCATAACAATTTATCTGCCGGCAAATGGTAAGATAAACACACCAGTCACATCTCACACTCTATACATCAAACGTGTGATGCTGTCGTAACCAGTCCTCATTCTGTTACATCTCCCCCTTTTTCCAAAAGGAAGCACATTTGTTTTGAATCATGTGACTGAGTCCATTTTGTACTGCATTTCAAATTATAACATGTAACTCTTTAGGCTTTACATTTTTTTTTTAACATCCTTTAAGGGGCTCCTGGACAGTGAATCTGACAACTCACAATGAGTGTCTTGCCTGATGCATATTCTGATGTGGGGTTGAACCTCATCAGCTGCATCAGTAGTCTCTAGTAGTGAAGTGGGACCATGTTCAGGTCTTTGGAGTTCATTAGTGACACTAAAGTTTTGAGGTCGGTGATCAGTTTTATATCATCTAGACCTTGTAGGTATTTTCAGAACCGTTCACATGCCCAGACACTGGCCAAGCACTCCTTTTCTATTTGTGCGTATCTGGTTTCAGCATCACTCAGTCGTCTGGAGCAATAGGACACCAGTCTCCACTCTTTGGCATGGAGCTGCATCAGCTCACTGCTGATTACATAGCTGCTTGCATCTGCTGACATTGCAGTTGGTTTGTGGACGTCATAGAATGCTAAAGTGGGTGAGGTTGTTAGGTGCCTCTTTACCTCCTCAAACACTGCTTGGACCCCACATACACATTGGCTTGGATTTCAGCAGGTCGTACATCGGCTGACACTGTGGCTAGGTTGGGGATGTACTTTCCCAAGTAATTCACTATACCTAGGACTTTTTTTTAGCTCCCGGATGTTCTCTGGAGGAAATAGTTTGTTAATAGCTGACACCTTTGCTAGGTCGTGCTGCACTTCGTTTGCGTCGATCTTGTGGCCTAGAAAGTGTAGTGTTCTCTGTCTCAATATAAATATTTTAGCATTCATTCTCAGTCCTGCTGACTGCAGCCTTTTCATGACTAAATGTAGCTGTTGGTCATGTTCTGCCATGTTCCTTCCATGGTCGATGATGTCATCCATGTAGACACCCCATGCAGGTCTTCCAGCATCTCCATCACTTTCCTTTGAAATATTTCAGGAGCACTTGAGATGCCAAAGGGTAGGTGGTCTGCTCCAAATTCTGCCTTAGTGAATGGGCTCCCCCTAGTGATGATGTATGTCTACAGGAATTCAATCATTCATGTTAGTAACAAGGAAGTGAATTCCATGCACATTTTGTTAGTGGCATATTCTGTTCTGCAACTATTCTTTGTTTTGCCTCTGTGAAAGCATTTTCTGTAAGAGAAGATGATTATATATAAACGTACAATTAGTTTATTATTGTTTTTGTAATAACATATAATCTAACCTTTCTCTTTTAATGCACATTACAGCACATAAGCTATGTCTATATTTCTGTATTAGTAATTTACAAGAGAATTGCTGTATTTGCTCTTACATTTACACAAGGAAAAACATACTTGTAATAAAGTACAATCAAATTTTGGCATGTATGGCCAAAATGTAATTATTTTCATTTGTGATTCTTTATTAATTTATATTTTCTGTTTATTTATTGTTATTTACAGTTTCACTCTTAACTCATGATTGCATCTTGGCATCTCATTAAACTGATAAACTGAGATGAATCCTGTCTCGTATGAATTTCATGGATGGAGTTTGGCTGGCTGTTGAATTGTATCTGTACATGCAATGAAAACAGTATAGCAGGCGTTTAAAACAGTACCTGGCGAATGGAGTGATTCAAGCAGTATTTGCCAGAAACTTGCAGCTGCAACCAGTGATGAAAACACTGTGGACCCATTCAGCTCAATACAAATCTCTCTCTTTTGACAGCTTTGTTCATCTTCCTGAGGTCAATGCATATCCACACATGTCCTGATTTATTTGGGGCAGGCTCCATGGGCGCACATCACTCCGTGGGTTCCGTCACTTTCTCTATGATGCCCTCAGCCTCCATCCTGTCCAGCTCTTCCTTTAAAGATTTCATGAAGGGAATTAAGACCCTGCTAGCAGTGCATACTGTATAGGGATGTGCTTCTTTTTGTAATACAATCTTTACGTGTTGTGTTAAGAAGGCCAACCTCAACTCCAGTGTTCTGCACCTCCTCAATCCTTTTCACTAGCCCGTTCAGCTCTGTGTCGATCAACTGAGTAGGTTGCTAGCACTCTCCCCTCTGATAACAAACACTTTGAATGAGTAGCTGCTGTTTTTGTATTCTGTTTGTGCTGTGAATTGTCTTATGCAGTTCAAGCAGCCTCCAGGGCTGTTTAGTACAGTTTTAGCAGTGAGCAGCTTTATTTCTGGCTTAAGCGTTCTAAACGCTTTCTCACTCATTATGCACATATCAGCTCTGGTGTCTATTTTAAAACAAACCGGTGTGGTACCAATGGTTAATTGTACTTTACATTCATTGCCTGAGGGTGTGCTATTATTAACTGAGCCCAGAAAGTGAAATTCATGCTCTCCACAGTCTCTCACTTCAGTCACCACTTTAGTTTTGCACATCCTCTCCCAGTGCCCCATTTTCCTGCATCTGTTGCATGAGGATTTTAATGCTGGACAGGCATATATTTTCTTGTGTCTCTCTCTGCCACATCTACCAAACGTTTTTTCCCTGGTCACTGTCCCTGGAGCGTCAGTATTTTTTCAATGTCTTTGTTTTTTGTGTGCTACTTCCTGAATAGTAAATGCACGATCTCATTGTACGTTAACCTGTGCTTTCACCTCCTCAGACAAGAGAGTTTCTTGTACTGTCATTTCAAGTGAAATGTTTGGTATGAGCTGTAATTTTTGCGTCAGTTCTTTATCCTGGATTAACACTACGATTCGGTCTCTAATGTGTTCTTCATGAGTAGCTCCGAACTCGCAGTGTTCATAAAGAGCATGGATGAAAGATACAGTTCTCTCACCCAGACGTTGTACATGCCGATAAAAGTGTGCCATTTCGTGAATTATGTTGCACTTCGGTATGTCATAACCAGTGCTCATTCTGTTACAGTGTGGACCTACTGTACAGAGCTAAGATATTGTATACAAAAATTGTGTTCTGCCGAAGTATCTGGGATGGCATGAGGGTGAGTAAATGATGAGAGAATTTTAATTTTTAGGTGAACTATACCTTTGACGGTCAAAACAGTATTCTTTGCACCTATAGACCTTATTCACAGTAGCACCATCTTTGATTTTTGACCGGAATTACATAGAGGCTGTGAGGGATAGGCTTACCATCTCTTCAATGACATGAACTGTATAAAGATATCAAGAAGCCCCTAAATCACATAGAATTTTCTGCAACTCATGTTGTCAGAAGTTTTTTGTCTACTGAAATTCCTTGGAAAGATATTTTTTCAATGTTTCATCACTGGAACTATCAAAAAACCCTTTAAACAACTGTACAGCTAATTGAGGAGCCTTGATTTCATTCCTGTCAAAGATGGCACTGCTCTGAATAAAGTATATAGATGGAGAAAATGAGCATCTTTTATTTGTGTGTCATTGAATAATTTATTCAACTGAGTTGTTAAAAACACAGAGTCAGTCACAACACAATTAATGGAAGTGAACGAGTACGATTTACAAACTCAAAAAATTCATTCAAAAACACATATTTTAAACAAACGAAACACTACTCATGTTTTAGGCACACACTGACATGAAAAATGATTGGCCAAAATGACAGAAGTATGACAACAGTGCATAAAAAATATGGATTCACTTGCATCATGCTAAATAACAAACCACTGACTTTTATTGGGTATGGAAGATGATTTACAAAGTTATTGTCGGGTAATGAAATATGGATTTATATGTTGTGGTCTCACGCATACTGTAAGCTAAGGTTTATATTTTATATATTGGTAAATGCCTGTATAACGTATCGATTACCTAATGTAACCTCGGTTCTCTCTAGATGAGGGAACGAGTATTGCGTAAGCTAGCTTACGCTACGGGAAAGATTCATCTTTTCTGAGATATTGAAGCCAAAAAATTATCCTTAATTTTTCTGTCATCCATTGTCAACGCAGTGCGGCAGCTGCAGACCTTGAGCGGGCTAGCTAGCGAGCTCCAATGAGAGGCGTCCGCGCGCTCACTGCATCAAAGCCCGCCAAAATGGGCGTGACTAGAGTGCATATAAGCGTAGTTCGTAGGCTGGAACCCTGGTTTTCATTGATTGAAGCGTAAAAGTCGCCGCGGGCGCGAAGCACGGCCGGCTACGCAATACTCGTTCCTCATCTAGAGAGAACCGAGGTTACGTTAGGTAACCGATACGTTCTCTTACGAGAGGTTCTCTCAGATATGTAAGCTAGCTTACGCTACGGAACCCATTGTCAACGCCGCGCGTGCCAAGCATCCACTGTATGAGCCCCAGGGAATTAAGGGGGAACCGGGGAGCCCTTATGAGTGGGGAAATAATATTTGGCCGGCAAGAATGCGGGTCATTGATTGTGTAATACATAAGCACATAGTGGGAAGGGAACGACAGAGCGGCAGTGCCGGTCTGTGTGGAATGTGTCCCATCAGTGCAGCTCACCAGGGAGCTGTAGCATATTAAACCGCTAGTAGTTTTGCCTGCAGAGCGGGCACTTCCATATTGTAAAATCTGACAAAGGTGGAGGGGAAGTCCATCCCGCTGCCACACATATGTCGTGGAATGGAAATCCCGCTGGACCATGCCCACGAGGATGCCATGCCTCTAGTGGAGTGAGCCCTATGCCCAACGGGCATGGCAGGTCTTTTGACGCCGTATGCAGCAGCACTAGCGCCCACTATCCATCTAGATAGTGTCTGTTTCGAGGCGGCGAGACCTTTGGTGCGCCCCGAATGAAACGAAAAGCTGCTCAGAGCGCCTGAAAGCGGCGGAGCGCGCAGTATACAATCTCAGTGCTCTGACCGGGCAAAGGAGATTGGCGCCGCTCGCTATCGGGTGCTGGCAGTGCCGATAGGGAAATGACCTGTGCTCTGAAAGGAGTACCGATCACCTTGGGAACATAGCCGTGTCTAGGCTTTAAAATGACCTTGGAGTCACTTGGTCCAAACTCAAGACACGCAGCTGACAGACAGCGCGTGAAGGTCTCCCCACACGCTTGACTGATGACAGGGCAGTCAGAAAACGGTTTTGAGTGAAAGGTATTTCAAATCCACGGATTGAAGTGGTTCGAAAGGGGGCTTTCATAGTTTCGAGAACTATAGAAAGATCCCAGATAGGAACCGATGGGGGCGCTGGGGTTCATCCTTCTAGCTCCCTGAGGAAGCCGGATGACCAGCTCGCTTTTACCCCATGACTGGCCGTGCAGGGTTCAGCGAACGCCGAACGGCCGCCACATACACTTTGAGCGTGGATGGGGATCTGCCCTTATCCAGCAGCTCTTGTAGAAATACGAGCAGCGTACTTACACCCCACATGTCCGCGGGTCCAGGTATCTGTCGGTGCACCATTTTGAGAACACAGACCATTTTGACGATAGAGTCTTCTCGTGGAAGGGGCTCTAGCGTGTATGATGGTGTTTATTACTCCTTCTGGCAGAGCGACGGGTAGTCGTTGATCACCCACGCATGCAGCTCCAGCTCTGGGTGGGGATGCCAGATTGTGCCGCGAGCTTGAGAGAGGAGATCTGCTCTCACTGGGATGGGCCACGG
Source organism: Xyrauchen texanus (assembly GCF_025860055.1). Classification (NCBI taxonomy): domain Eukaryota; kingdom Metazoa; phylum Chordata; class Actinopteri; order Cypriniformes; family Catostomidae; genus Xyrauchen; species Xyrauchen texanus. The sequence goes on from NC_068291.1 coordinate 20,749,895, forward strand.
CGCTGTCAGTGACAGCTGCGTAAGCTCCGGAACCATGTCTGATTCTCCCAACGCGGTGCTATGAGGAGCACCGAGTGACGCTGCTTCCTGATCCTCTGCATTACCTGTGGCAATAGCGAGACGGGAGGGAAGGCGTAATCGGGCGCCTGGGCCAGTCCTGGGCCAGCTGCCCTCGCTTTGAGAAAAATATTGGGCAGTTAGAGTTCTCTTTGGATGCAAAGAGGTCTATCTCTGCTCTGCCGAATAGGTGCCATAACGCCTGGACTGTTTGAGCGTGCAGGACCATTCCCCTGGGGGAATATTGTCTCTGGACAGTCTGTCCGGAGCTGTCGCTCAGGTGGCCTGGCACGCGCGTCGCCCTCAGCGCAGCACAGGTGGCACTGGGACCAACTCAGTATGCGCTTCGCCAGATGGAAAAGGTTCCTGGATCTGACACCGCCCTGACGGTTTAGGTAGGATACCACAGATCTGTTGTCCGAACGGACCAGGACGTGGTGACCCTGAATGACCGGGAGAAAGCGCACGCAGCCGCACTCGACCGCTATCATTTCCAGACAATTTATGTGAAGGAGCTTTTCCTGAACTGACCATAGGCCGAAAACCGAGAGCCCTCGCGAGACCGCGCTCCAACCCGTGTTGGACGCTGCCTGTCGAGATGACTTTTCGGTGAGATACAGCTCCCATTGTCACTCCCCGCTGATACCATTCGGCCACTGTCCAGGGCTGCAGAGCTTATATACAGGTCTGAGTCACCTTGATGGGCTGGCGGCCTGTGGCCCAAGCCCGGCGAGACACGCTGGTGTTTAGCCAGTGCTGAAGCGGGCGATGTGCAGTAAACCCAGCTGAAGTACTGCTGCGGCTGAGGCCATGTAACCTAGCACTCTCTGGAATTTCTTCAGAGGCGTGAGGCTGTTCATCTGAAAAGATGCGCTAGTCGCTGAACACGGCGCGGCGCTGTGTAGATAAGCTGAGCCGTCATTGTCACGGAGTCTAGTTCTATTCCAAGGAAGGAAATTGTCTGACTGGGCTGTAGTGATCTCTTGGTCCAATTGACTGCAAGACCCAAACTGTTCAGATGGCTGAGGAGAACTGACTCTGTGAGACAGAAGCTCCATATGTGACTGTGCCATAATCAGCCAGTCGTCCAAATAGTTCAAAATTCGCAAACCCTGACTCAGCAGGTGTGCGAAGCGCTGCATCCATGCACTTCGTGAAAGTACGGGTGCTAAGGACAGGCTGAACGGGAGGACGGTGTATTGATAAACCTGGCCGTCGAGGCTAATCTCAAGAATGGCCTGTGACGGGATTTACCTGAATCTGAACGTATGCATCTTTCAGATCGAGAGAAATAAACCAGTCCCCTGGCACATACGCGAGGAGTTTCCTGATTGTAAGCATTTTGAATGGTCTTTTTGCAAGCACCTTGTTCAAAACCCTGAGATCTAATATGGGTCTGAGGCCGCCGTCTTTCTTGGGAACAAGATGTAAGGATGTAAGAATGCATTTCATTCTCAATTTATTTGGACTGAGGTGGGGTGTGGTGGGAGTGTGTATATGTTATTCTAGTTTTGTCACACTTCACGTGGAACTCTGAGAGGGGGACACAATTTCTATTGCTATAAGACTCTCCATCACACAATCTAGCAATTCTTAAAAAAAGTGGCCAGATTCACTGATGAGAACAGAGCATTGAGGCTGAGAATGTTGTTGTTCCTATTCTTCATTTTGAAAGCATGTCTAGACTGAAAAGAGCCCAGCTGTTGCCTTTGAAATGGTTTATGAATGAAAAAATCTAGCTTCTGCTGTTTCCCTCTGGCTGTGATAGGAGTCTGAATGTACCAGGTGATGCTCTTGATTCTGAAAGAACACTTGGTTTTGAATTCAGGATGGCTAGCAGCACCACATAGACAACATAATCATAAAATAGGACCCAGCATGCACCCCTTACCATCTGTGGGTGGGTAGACTTTTACAATGACAGTTTGGGATTAATTAGACAAGGAAGACAAACTTCATATAATGACATACATTGTGTTAGTGTGATATTGAATAATGCATTTTATGCCCATTTTATAGCTTATGTAGCAATTTATACAAAATACCTCAGTAAAATTTCAGATTGGTGTTGCAGCATGTCAAGTGAACTGGAATGGGGATGCAATCAATTATTGAAGTGCGTTCCCACGCATTTGCTAAATTTTATGTTACATTTATTTTGTAATATAATTGGTTATAGTCAGCAGGTTACGTGATCATGCATGTTATTGTTAAATAACACAAAGAAGTATTAATCAGGGATGCAAACAGCGCGCTTTTCGGCGCCTCCCGCTTTTTTCACGTCAGTTTGGGTGACTTGTGTGAATCGTGCAGATTCTAAGAGGTTTTTTTTGGGGGTCTGTCTGATTATAATTTCACCAACAGTAATTCTGGATTGCATCCACCAAACAAGTAAATAGGAAATAAGCAAATCAAAACACTGCGCGCCAAAACATATCATGCGTGCAAGCGTGAGCCACTAGTGTTTCTTCTGCATAACTGCCACTTACTAATCTACTAGTCATGTAATTTATTAAACATTTCAACAATGCCTATTTCAATTGGGTAGGTAATATGTTGTGTGTGTGTGTGTGTAACCTACAAATATATCATTACGTTTTAGCTAACGTTACATCAAGTTCACCTGTAAAAGACCTAACGTTAGTGCTTGTTAGCAGATCAAATTATGGATGGCTGTAGCTACATAGAAAAAGTTGTTCGCCTATAATCATGTTCGTTTGCACATTATGCATTTTAATATTAAATTCCTGACTTGGCTAACGTTACTATCGCCTATCTTGTACAGTAATATTAAACCCTACGTTACCGATTTTCCAATGTTGTTGTTAATGCTAGATTAGGGCTAATGCTAGATAAATGCTGCATGCATGCCCATGGATTTACTATGGTTAATGTGTAAGGAATAATTGACGACAGGCCGTTGAATTATTATAAAAAATAATGCACAACCGAGGTGGTAATGCGGTCACGTTTTCTTAGAGTTAGGAACGGAGGTTTGAGCCACTGATAGCAGACTAATGATGGGGACACACTTACGACTTGCTGAAACATTTAAAGACTGACTGTTTCCATCGACTGTAGCAGGTCTTAAACACCGACTGAACGCGCTGAACACGCGTTTGGGCATGATCAGTCATAAGTATAAAATTACATTCATAACTGGCCTTAGAGTAAATGTGTGTACCCGGCTTTTATGCAGTTATTAATGCAGTTATTAGAGAGAGAGAGAGAGATGTTGCAATAGTGAGACAGAAAAGCATGTGCGTCAATATTATTATTTATGTATTAATTCAATTCGTTTTAATTAATTCGTTCATTCTTGTTTTCTATTATTGACAGTAGATAACCTAATAAATGAAACGCACAAAGCCCTTTTAACAAGTAGGCCTATCAATAATTATTTATTTGTTATATTATCTGGAATAATTACGAAAACCCGTGCAGCAGGACTATTAATTTATTTATATATTCAGTTTAATTTTCTATTTATCATATATAGGACTATATGCTTTATTTATTAAAATTAAACTACATGTGTCCATTGATTGTGAAGTTATACATAGAAAATTGCAGATCAAGGGCATGGGGCTGCATGTTTTTTCTTGTTATAAATTGTATCCTATTTTCCGTTATTACAGTTAACAACGCAGCAGTGATATGGAACTGTAATGCGGTCAAACCTACTTGAAACTATAGTCGTGCGTTTCCCTGAAAATAATTGCACACCTTAGAACGTTCTCAACCAATCAGAATCAAGCATTCAGCAGCCCCGTAGTATAACTATACATATTGCCCTTGACTTTGCTTACTGTTGGTTAGCTAGCAGCATTGCGTCAAGCATTACTTCTCATAACTTTTTTCTCCATATCCGTGTCCTTGATTTTCTCATAGTAACGTTTTGTTTACGCGATCCTACTAAAAAATAGTTTTGCTATTTTTAAGGAGGTCCCTTTTTAAATGTAAATTGACCCAAATAGACTGCTGACGATGATTTTTAAGTAGCGCAGGGCACTGATGGACCCAAACATTCTACATTTTATGGCAACCCCAGAATGAACGAGAAATATTGCAGCATATAAACAAGAAATTGTGGAAAGGGGCAGTGAACTATTTGCACTCCGTTATGATACAGTTTTACAAAAATATTCAACTCTATTCATTGGCAGAATGAGGGAAATTGAGGAAAGTGAGGCACTTCTTGTGCAACAGATGGATCGAGGCTGTAAAAGCAGTTGGAATTGATCTTGGCTGAAACTTGAAACTACAATCAAGGTCCATGCAGTCAAACACACATTCATACTGTCTGACTTTTTTAAGAAAATTGAAAAAAAGGGTTCAATGTGGACCCTAACCTGGCCAAGTATGAAGATGGAGATGACATTGTGAAGTGGTGGGCCCATGTCATGAGTTTGGGGAAGTATCCAGCTCTCAGCCTGGTTATCAGAGGTGCCCTCTCCATCTTCCATGGGCCAACGGTAGAGTCCTCCTTTAGTCTCATGGGAGATGTGATTGACGCTAAAAGATCTAACATGAAGATCTCCACCTTTGATGCAGTGCAGACTGTGAAATATGTCCTGAGGTCTAGGGGCAAGACTGGTATTGGCATGTTCAAAAGAGATGACATCAACATGGGGCCAATTGATAAAACTCTCTGCCGGAACATTAGGGCTGCAGGGAGAAGGAACAAGACCGACAGAGAGAAGAGGATGGAGGCAAAGCAGAAGAGGCAGGCGGAGTATGGCTGCAGTGCTACATGTGAAAGTGCCGAGAAGGCCAAGACCACTGCTCTGGCCAAAGAGAGGCAGACACATCTCAAACATGTTGAAAAGAAAATGAATGCAGCCAGACGGAAGGCCCTGGATACGTTGCAGGAGGTGGCCAGGAAGAAGAGGAAGGAGGTGTAAGGCAAGAAGAATAAGTGCTAGATAGTTAAATAAGAGTTTGTTGTTCAGAATTAAAAAATGAATTTGAAATTCCAAATTTGTGTCGGTGTATTTGATTTTCAGTATTTCATAATACTCTATGTGCCTATAGGGGTGGGCCGGGGATGGCAGGGGTTGGTGGCAATGTAAGTATCTGGATATTTTCCGCGGGGCGAGGGCTTCGATTACCTCTCTCTTTTTTGACCATACATGTGTTTGCATCCCTGATTAATGATCATGGAAATATACATTTACTGTACTCTAACAACCATGGAAGAACAGAGGGAAGGAATAAATTATGCTTTTCTTTATATATAGCTGTAGCATTTTGATTGACATGCCTAAACGGTCACCCTCCGAAAGTTTATTTTTTAACTCCATTTAAACACTTTCATATGTTTGTAAAACATATACTCATCCAGTACACATCAACACATAAAAATTCAAGTTACTCAAGACATCCATATATAGTGCACACAAGGGCGTAGCAGCTGCGTACCCTGCACTCTTTAAAAAGGTGATTTGGTCCCCTGCACTTTTTCAGGCTAAACCCATACCGAGTCCAAATGGTGGATTTGTATACCATCTTATTTGTGTTTTGTTACTTTGGGTTGATTCAGCAACCATCCATCCAATCTCAGGTGAGTTGCATGAGCTGAAACAACCCTTCCATTATAGGCCATCAGTCAGAAAGTATAAACAACACCGCTTTGTTCATTTAAGTTGCTTTCAACAATGCTCATTTATCCATGTTTTTAACTGGCATTGATGTTTATCTAAATTAATAATCTAGAGATGAGGAACACACAAACAAGAGTTATTTATTGGCAATAATGTGTTTGATTGCCAGCATTACATGAAATCCACTGCAGAAAAAAACAATCGCTCTTTTACACACACACATTTTAAGCCTGTGTCTTAGTTATTCTTTTTATATTATGTTTGTGAGCTAAATGTTTGATTGGTCCTATTAGCCAATTTAAGCAGATTACTAAATCTGTGTTAAATTTGTAAAGCTATTTTTAATATCAGCTCCTGTTTTATAGCTCTATATTAGTGTGCTGTTGACAAACTGTAAGAAATAAGATAGATCTGTAGTGTTCTTAGAACACAGGCATTTTACTGAAGCTAATAGGTATGTAGACACACATACCCGTCTGTCGCTCACTTCGACGTTGTGTCGAAGAAGCGACACTAGGGGTCTCTCTTGAGCGCCGACTATGCCTCTGATCTATGAAAAAAGGCCAATGAGAAGTAGGCAGACAGTATTTGCATACCCCACCCCTGGACATACGGGTATAAAAGCGGGGAAATACATCGAGTTCATTCAGAATTTGTCTGTATGTGTATGCAGTCAGCTGCGAGTCACACACCTGTTCCTGTTCCTCTGAGCTTTGCATACTGTTGGATCTATGGCGCACTTCAGCGGCTTTTCTTCTTCTCTGCACGGCAGTGCAGTTTTCCCCTGGGCGCTTCAACAGCGCAAAAAACGTAAAAGAGTTTATTTAAAAGAGTGATTTTCTCTATAAAAGAGTATTTTCCTCTAAAAGAGCTTTGCACAGCAGCGTTGAACATCCTTTTCTGGACGTGTTTTTTTAAAGATGCCTTTCCGCCCCTGTGTAGTTCCTGGATGCGGTAGAGTGCTATCCGCTTCCGACAGCCACAGGCGTTGTCTCGTGTGTCTGGGCTGCGATCACACCGAGGCAGCATTTGTGGATGGTTCATGTTCTCACTGCGAGAGCATGACCATGGCAACTTTGCGGTCGCAGCTCGCTTTCAACAGAAAGCATGCCACTCCAGCCGCCTCCCGCATTGCTCCTTGTTCCCACGGGATTGAGGATGATGCGGCTAGCGATGGAGCCGATCTGGGTATGGCAGCGGGTGCAGCTCCGCTGGGTACGCCCCCTTTCACCACCCGCCCCCCGGCACGCTCGTTTACTCCCGTCCGTGCTCGAGGCAACCGCAGCTCACCTCATAGCCAGCCTGCCTATCCTCTGGAGCTCAAGGTGGATGAGCTCGCCACTGCATCGGAGAGCGCGGCATCTGATGCTGATGACTCCCCTGGGCTGCCGCCTTCGGGCCAGCATGCCCAGGCTGAGGCTGACGCACAGATGTCTGGTATGCTTGCCCGGGCCGCTGCCAGCGTGGGGCTGGACTGGAACCCTCCGTCCTCCCCACAGCCATCGCGGTTGGATGACTGGTTCCATGGGTCTCCACGCCTCTCACAGCCGTGCCCCACTCCGGTCCCGTTTTTACATGCTGACATGTAAAAACGGCAGGGACCGTTCAGCGTCTTCATCACCACAGTGTCGATGGACATAGTTTGCGGTGCTCCACTACCCAGCTTGGCTAGTGTCACTACCACTTCTCTACCTTAAATGGTTGTTTTTACTCACCACCACTAACAATACGAAGGGTAGGTTCTGATGATGCCTTTTACTACTCTACTGGCTAGTAGGCATTGTTAGTGTGTGCGAATCAGTAGCGCGGCTTGATGGTATACATTACCATAGTGTCAGCAACTGACATATTGTCTCATTCTCTCCTTTCAGGGAACCAGGTTTAATCTGAGTTATTTTTGTGTTGGGTCACCTTTTAATGTACAAGGTTAAATCTGGGTATGTAAGGAAAACCAGTTGTTAATGACTGCATTTTGCAGTCTCTACTTTGGTGCTTATGTGTGTTTGCTCATATTTCTAAAGGCCAAAATATACTCTACACAAGTACGTGAGCAAAGACACTGGTAGTTACAAGCTCGATTTCATGCATTGTTGCATTCCAAAATATTTCAAACCGCAATTCAAAACATAACACAAGTGCAAATTGCATTCTTAACATTGAAGCAAGAGGCACATTAGTGTAACTGTCCACTTTTCCTCTGAGTTTTCTCTTTCAGGTCAACTACTGTAATGGTGGAGCATCAGTTTAAAGACAAAATTGCTAAGCAAGTAAGGTAGAAAACAATATATTTAGAGCAACTTACCTGTATAATAACAAATCCAGTTCACAAATCCAGGCATAGACTTTTTAAGGTAACTTTATCGGTCCCATGAATACAGAGTACGTTCAACCAAACCGCGAATTGGTTATGTGTTTCCAATCGCTCGCATCTACATATGCGTTCTTGTGTAAAGTATGTTTCTGGCCTGAAGGGCATCGAATCAACTGTATCTGTGGATGTTACTTAGGTTATTTTTTTTACATCTCCAATAAAGGTGAGCAGGTACAGAGAGGTACTGATCTCATGAAAGACCTGATATGCATGTGTGTGCATTTGTGTGCATGTCCTAAACACTGTCTTCTTATAAAGTCCATCTTCATCTCAGCTCCCCTCTAATGTCTGGAACAGAGTGTTCATGTAAAACACTCACAGATTACTTTAGCATTCTAATGAGGGTTGTGTACCTGCCTCAGATTCTGTGTGCTTTAGAGGGATTACATAAACCTCTCAATTGGCATATGCAATGCCTTTTTATCTTCATGCATCCAGACTAAGTTTGCATCTCCTCCAACTGCACATTTTCAAAATCCTCCCTTGTCAAGATCATCAGAATGATGTACTGTAACACAACACTGTGATGTCTACAGACAATCAACTTTTCTGCATCCCAATGGCTGGCAGTTGGAAGTGATGTCACTGGTTTAAAACAGTCTGGGACCAACAACGTTTAGCATCACTCTATAAACACTGAAAGTGATGTCACTGCAGGGTTCATGATGCTTATCACTGCATGCCTGCTGTTCACTGTGAGAGCCAAGGTTTAATGAAACAATCAAAAGACAATAAACTGTTTACATCTACTTGTTCAATGTTATGTCTTTTAAGAACAAAAAATAAATAGATTACACTTTGACAGTTGTTGTGATACAGAAATCTAAAGCTTGTGATATCAAATTGCACGTAGTCAGATGGTCATTAAAACCTAACTTACATGTGGAAAAAAGACTCTTGATCTTTAGTTTCCTTCATCTTGCAGTATGACACGTTCCCCCATTTCCCTCAAATGGGTCACATCTATTGTTTTGTTCTTGAGGAGGAATGATTGAAGAGACAGACAGACAGTACTTAAATAGAATTTTCTGTTGCCACTCATGCAGGACATGAGTTAGATGTAAGCTGGCTTGTTAAATGTATAGAGCATTATGTACCTTTTAACCTCAGTGTAACTGGAAAAAGTCAGCATGCAATCAAATGTACCTTACATGTATGTACTTAATATGTGTGCTGTTCATTATAAAATGTTACAACTTGCTCCGCCTCTAAAATGCCTTGCTATTCAGATGTCACCAAGCACTCCCAAGTATATTTCTGGTATGGATCACCCATGTTTCAAAATCCATATCAGTTTAATAAAATGCGTTAGCACTCTACATTTTTTCTTGATGATTATCCTATTTCACACAGGAACAAAATAAAAAGGATCATTACGGAAGAAAATGGGTTGTGAATGCCGTTTCATCTTGGCTTGAACCACTTCTCAAGATTTTACTTATCACAGCACGCTTTAACCATAAAAATACTATATTCCACATAAATAATTACAAATAGCCCCTTTGTTCTCTGTTGTTCCATTTTAATATGGTTCACTTGATAAACATAAACCTGTGCATGGCAGCAGTTGTCTACAAGTGTTTCATATTTTCTCTGGGACTCATCTCTGAACATTCACTGAATGTTTTGAAGGTTTTGAGTAAATGCTTGTTTAAGTGATTTCAATCCCAGTAAAAGGAAAGTTATTTTTCTCTGGCCGGTGAGATTACATAATCTGAAACAACCCCTTATTTCCCTTTTTCTACTATAGAATAGCATAAATCATCAAAATAACTCTCAGATAAAAATCAAACTTGTGTAACTTCAATTTAATTCCTTTGACACCCCACATGTTTTTTGTCGAGAAGAGACATCTTTAGCATCTATTAACTTGGTCAGTGCCTAGCATCTGACAGTTTAATAATGTTTTGAGCTATGGCCTGCTGACGTTAACACATATTTTAGAAGAATAAAACATAATAATATGCAGAACATCAAAGTGGAGGCAGATAGATAGAAGAGAGTGAGAAAAAAGATAGGTAGATAGGCCATATTTGTGTGGTCTATGCAGATATCAAAATTAAATCATTCAGATTAGGGGTGGGAATCAACACTGACCTGATGATATGCTAACGTTGCGAATCTTCTTGTTGTGTTTAATGATCTTTTACTCACTTGTTTGTCATTAATCTTCGTTTCAGTGTTTTGCGCAACAAGTGCTGAACTTCCTGCTTAACTTCACCATGGAGCCATAGAAGTAGTTTAGAGCACTGGCACACCAGTGTCAGTTAAAAAAATAAATAAAGTGAGGGAATAGTGTACCTTGGTTCCTGCATGTTTTCATTACATTGAGACATCCTTACACATTTAAACTTAGACTGAATTAGCATTTTTGGTCAAAGAGAAATTGTGTTTGTTGATCTAATGCTGCAGTACGTTTAAATTTTTTTCCAAAAACAAAATACATTTGAAAAATGTAACTGTAACGTATTCAATGGAAACGAGGAGGTGAGAATGAATCGGTTACCTTACGTAACCTCGGTTCTCTCTAGATGAGGGAACGAGTATTGCGTAAGCTAGCTTACGCTACGGGAAAGATTCATCTTTTCTGAGATATTGAAGCCAAAAAATTATCCTTAATTTTGTATCCATTGTCAACGCAGTGCAGCAGCTGCATACCTAGAGCGGGCTAGCTAGCGAGCTCATTGCTTGCTCTGCGGCAACTGCTGCAGCCTATAGACGAACTTGAGTGAACTCGCGTCCAATGACAGGCGCCCGCGCCGTCACTGTATCAAAGCCCGCCAGAATGGGCGTGGCTAGAGTGCATAAAAGCGTAAGTTCGTAGGCTGGAACCCTGGTGTGAGACTCTCACGGGAAGCAGGACAGGAAACAAAGGTTTCAACAAAAAGGGTAAGGCTTTAATTGCCGTATCTCTTCCAATAATTTACACACCAAACATATAATAACACAAGCGCACTGGGTTGGTTGGTTCTGGTCGGGGGCTCCCTCTGCTCTGAGGCTGCTGGCTTTTTAACCGCTCTCCTCACTCTACTGCAATTAGAGACAGGTGTTAGTCATAATTTGGCCCAGGTGTGAGCGCCCTTACCGCTTCTCTCTCCCGGACGGGCGCTTGACCACGCCCCCGCTGCCACACCTGGTTTTCATTGAATGAAGCGAAAATCGATCGTGGCGCGAGCACGGCCGGCTACGCAATACTCGTTCCCACATCTAGAGAGAACCGAGGTTACGTTAGGTAACCGATTCGTTCTCTTACGAGAGGTTCTCTCGTATTGCGTAAGCTAGCTTATGCTACGGAACCCATTGTCAACGCCGCGTGCGCCAAGCATCCACTGCATGAGCCCCGGGGTGGGGGACCCGGGGAGCCCTTGTGAGTGGGGAATAATATTTGGCCGGCAAGAGTGCGGGCCAGTGTGTGTGTAATACATAAGCACATAGTGGGAAGGGAAAGACAGAGCGGCGGTGCCGGTCTGTGTGGAATGTGTCCCGTCAGTGCTGCTCACCAGGGGAGCTGTAGCGTATTAAACCGCTAGTAGTTTTGCCTGCAGGGCGGGCACTTCCAGATTGTAAAATCTGACAAAGGTGGAGGGGGAAGCCCAGCCCGCTGCCACACATATGTCGTGAATGGAAATCCCGCTGGACCATGCCCACGAGGAGGCCATGCCTTTAGTGGAGTGAGCCCTAATGCCTAACGGGCATGGTAGGTCTTTTGACGCGTACAGGGGTTCAGCGAACGCCGCGACGGCTGCCACGTACACTTTGAGCGTGGATGGGGATCTGCCCTTATCCAGCAGCTCTTGTAAAAACACGAGCAGTGACGACACCCCACATGTCCGTGGGTCCAGGTCTCTGTCGGTGCACCATTTTGAAAACACAGACCATTTGGACGCATAGAGTCTTCTCGTGGAAGGGGCTCTAGCGTGTATGATAGTGTTTATTACTCCTTCTGGCAAAGCCACGGGTAGTCGTTGATCACCCACGCGTGCAGGGCCCAGCGCTCTGGGTGGGGATGACAGATCGTGCCGCGAGCTTGAGAGAGGAGATCTGCTCTCACTGGAATGGGCCACGGGCTGTCAGTGACAGCTGCGTAAGCTCCGGAACCATGTCTGATTCTCCCAGCGCGGGCTATGAGGAGCACCGAGTGACGCTGCTTCCTGATCCTCTGCATTACCTGTGGCAATAGCGAGACGGGAGGGAAGGCGTAAGCGGGCGGTTGGGCCAGTCCTGGGCCAGCGCGTCCTCGCTTTTTGAGAAAAATACTGGGCAGTGAGAGTTCTCTTCTGACGCAAAGAGGTCTATCTCTGCTCTGCCGAATATGCCCCATAACTTCTGGACTGTTTGAGCGTGCAGGGACTTTTCCCCTGGGGAAATATTGTCTCTGGACAGTCTGTCTGGGCCATTGTTCAGGTGGCCTGGCACGTGCGTCGCCCTCAGCGAGCGCAGGTGGCACTGGGACCAACTCAGTATGCGTTTTTTCAGATGGAAGAGGTTCCTGGATCTGACACCGCCCTGACGGTTTAGATAGGATACCACAGATCTGTTGTCCCGAACGGACCAGGACATGGTGACCCTGAATGACCGGGAGGAAGTGCACGAGCGCACTCGACCGATATCATTTCCAGACAATTTATGTGAAGGAGCTTTTCCTGAACTGACCATAGGCCAAAAACCGACAGCCTCGCGAGACCGCCCCAACCCTGTTGGATGCGCCTGTCGAGATGACTTTTCGGCGAGATACAGCTCCCATCGCCACTCCCCGCTGATACCATTCGCCACTGCCCAGGGCTGCAGAGCTGAGATACAGGTCTGAGTCACTCTGATCGGCTGGCGGCCCGTGGCCCAAGCCCGGCGAGACGCGTGGGTGTTTAGCCAATGCTGAAGCGGGCGCATGCACAGTAAACCCAGCTGAAGTACTGCTGCGGATGAGGCCATGTAACCTAGCATTCTCTGAAATTTTTTCAGAGGCGTGAGGCTGTTCATCTGAAAGGACGCGGCTAGTTGCTGAACACGGTGCGCTGAGCTGGGTGCTGTGAAGAGGCTCATGCAGGAGGCTGGTCACGTGGGCAGCCTGCAGAGGAGCTAGCGCGACGAGGCAGGAAGAGATTCATGGCTTGGGTGGCTTTCTGGACTTCCGAGAAATGGTCAACAATGCCACTCACCGCGGAACTGAAGAGACCGGACGGAGAGAGCGGCGCGTTGAGGAACGTGGAGCGTTCAGCGTCTCCCATGTTGGCTAGCGTTAGCCATAGGTGTCTCTCGGTCACAGTCAGCGCGGCCATGCACTTCCCTAGGGCTTGAGCTGCAGCTTTGGTGGCACGAAGGGAGAGATCCGTCGCGCTCCTTAGATCTGAAACAGCCTCTGGGTGCCTGCCTTTCTCATCCCACTCTCGAAGGAGGTCTGCTTGGAGGATCTGTAAAACGGCCATGGAATGCAGAGCAGATGCGGCTCCGGCCAACACAGGCAGAAGTAGTTCTGCAGGCCTTAGACGGGAGCACTGGCTTAGACCACCATCTCGCGGAGGGCAGGCAAAGGTGTGCTGCTACCGAATCCTCGACTGGGGGGATGGAAGAGTAGCCCCTCTCGGTGGCGCCGTCCACCGAAGCGAGAGAGGTGGAGACATGGGATCGGTTCCTGGCCGAGAGAGCGCTGCTCCACGATTTAGAGAGCTCGGCGTGGAGTTCTGTCAGGAAGGGAGCGTCCGGCCGCTGGCGCCGCGGCGACGGCTCTGAAGAAAGCAGCCGTCGAGTCTGTTGGGAGCCTGCTCAGAGGGTGGTGACCACTGAGCCCGAGGCGGTCGACGGCCTGTGTGAGGAGGCGCTAGTTCTTCCTTGACTCGGCGCGGTCCTGCTGGATTCCTGGGCCGAGGAGGAGGCTTGGGAGCCTGACCACTCCTCGCTGTCCGAAGCCATGATGGAACAGCAGCCCTTATCCTCCGCCTCGTCATCCGAGATGGCAACAGTGCGGCCGCTCGACGGCAACTGGGCGTCCCGGGGGGGCGGGGAGGGTGAAAGCGAGGCTCGAGGGAGAGGCTCCGGCGAGGTAGTCACTTCTAACACCGGTTCCGGCAGCCTTTGGGAGCGGCGCTTCTTTCTGCGCTGTGAAACGCGGCGCAGCGCCTTCGGTTTTGAGTGCTTCGAGTTGAGCCCGCAGGGTCGACATCGGAAGCTCCTCGCAGAGGTCGCATCCGCCGTCAGTGAGGGCGAGCTCTGCATGTTCCAGTCCCAGGCAGAGAGCGCAGATGAGGTGGCGGTCTCCGGCGCTGAGAGGGGCGTGGCAGGAGGCGCAGGTGGTGCGAGGCATCTTTAAAAAGATGCTCGTTGCTCTTTTTGTGAAGTTTGCTGAGGAACTAGCTTGCTCTAAAAAGGATACGTCGCCGGATGGCATAGCTCGCAGGATGGCTGAAGGTGGCGAAGACGGCCGGCTTCTTCGAGTGCTGTCCAAGCTTGCTAGATGCCCCTCGAACGGCGACGCGGCTTCTGCAGTTCAGAGATGCGAAGAGCTTCGCTGAATAGATGAAAATCAGGGTTCCAGCCTACGAACTTACGCTTATATGCACTCTAGCCACGCCCATTCTGGCGGGCTTTGATACAGTGACGGCGCAGGCGCTCGTCATTGGACGCGAAGTTCACTCAAGTTCGCTCTATAGGCTGCAGCAGTTGCCGCAGAGCAACCAATGAGCTCGCTAGCTAGCCTGCTCTAGGTATGCAGCTGCTGCACTGCGTTGACAATGGATACAAAATTAAGGATAATTTTTTGGCTTCAATATCTCAGAAAAGATGAATCTTTCCCGTAGCGTAAGCTAGCTTACGCAATATGAGAGAACCTCTCGTAAGAGAACCGGCTTGGCGATATAAATAATAGTTTAATATAAAACTTAAAACAGACGACACAAACGCACATGACAGACATGTCCGTAAACTATCTCTCTCTCCTGCACAATCCTCTGCAGTCGGCCTTTATCCCTCTTGGAGGATTGATTAGCTTGATAAGGGACCGGGTGTGTATGATCACGACCCGGCCCCGCCCTCTGCCCTGCCACAGTAACTAAATATATTGATTCTTGGTATTAGACTATTGATACAATATTGTGAATACTGTAATTATAAATTATATAAACTTAAAAAATATAAAAAACCACAAGGCACAAACAACAGAAACATGTTTTCACATAAAAATATACAGATAATTTCCCAAAACACAATCCACAACAGAGGTATTTTTTCAATCATCCTTTACCGTGCAAAGGATTGCATCTCATCCCTGCTTGCTGTCTCATCTCCCCCAAAAAAGTTGGGAGAATTACTGGATGCTGCTTGACTCCATTATTGGGTTGGATGGCTCATTGCTCTCAGCATGAGATCAGTGTCTGTTAAAATAAAATTTGTATTTGTCTCATTATCGATGCAGAGCAGTTCAGTCTAAAATCAATGACGATAACTGCTAATTCATGTATTTGAACAATTTTGCAATTATGTTGATAAAAAATGTCAACGTGTGTCACTTCTGCGCCACTAGCATCACCAAATGGAATTGCAAAAAAAAGAGGTTTCCCAATACTCTCCTTATTTGCCACTGGTTGACAAACAGAGAGTCCTGACCCAAACTCGCACTATCGGTTGAGCCAATGGTGCTGTGTCAGATTTGTTGGGATCTTCAAACAAACAGTGATTTATTTTATTTTTTGATGGAGCCACAGTGTTAACACATTTCAGTAGATCTGTCATGATTATTTAACAATTATTTGATTACACACTGTTATTGTGCATTTCAAATTCCAATCACATTTTACTAATAAAATAATAACATTTTGCTGCTTAATAATAATAACATGCAATGAAATTAAGTTTTACGTCATTTTCTGGAAATTATATTATATGAGCCATGTGAACTCCACCCGTTTCATTGACCTGCACTGCAGACCATACTCAAACCAATTCAATCATAAAGACTCGAGATTGTTGGAATTAATTCAAATGAAAATATATCTATATCGTTTGGTGTAAGCACCATCCTACGATTCAGTACTCAGATGCTGTTTCAACCTTCAGATCCTGCTGGAGACGATGACAGCAGGGGAGCGGAGCTTTCCCCAAAAGGAATTAGGAATTAATTTAGCCTATGTCCCCAAAAGAAAATACTAAACCTAATAATTAAGCTCATGACAACAACCAGGTCTTCAGAAGGTGAGGGACAAATCTGAAAGAAGAAATATAAAAGAATGATGCAAACATAATCCTAATGTGGCTTTACGACATGCTTCTGTTGTGCCATACCCTGCAGAAGGGCAGGCTAGCTTATAAAAATTGTAGAGCCCCTGTTACTGGGTGAGCCTTGTTTGTGTAATATCTTTGCAGAAGGCCTTGCAAAAAGATGTGCATGTTTGTCCAATACCCCTGAAAAGATACAAAACAATTTTTTGCATTTGAACACTATAATTAGGGTCATCTGTGCAATACTACAGCA
The DNA here is from genome assembly GCF_025860055.1 of Xyrauchen texanus. Lineage (NCBI taxonomy): Eukaryota > Metazoa > Chordata > Actinopteri > Cypriniformes > Catostomidae > Xyrauchen > Xyrauchen texanus. Next base: position 20,766,387 of record NC_068291.1, read on the forward strand.
AAAGGACAAACAACATTGTGTTTGAGCCCTACGATAAGTGCAACGTTGTGTGTGCAATGCCCCTGCAAGAGGACAAAATATGTTTTCTGTTCAGCCCTAGATAAGGGTGACATTGTTTGTGCAATCTTTGCAAAAGAATGCAACATTTTACAATGAGGGCAATCATATTTGTGCAATACCCCTGCAAAGATAAACAGTGTTTTGCCATGTGAAGGGAACTTTAATGCTATTATATGTCATGGGAATCTTGCGAAAGTTGCGGCACCTAGACAGCATATTTGCGCTGCTTAGAAGATGAACTGAGCCGACAGCAGAAAACACTGCCCAGTTGAGGTGTTGTGGGATGCTTAGTCACATGACAAGAAAGACAAGCCACAGTTGCAGTGCCTAGACTGCAAATTTATCCCAATAAAGTCATACAAATACCTTACTTACCTGCTACTAAATGTTATTGCCCCGACCACGAGCACAAATAGTGAACACATACTTACTGTATGTTGACGAACTAACATAGAGAGCATTTATGGGGAGCTTATGCTTTGAACAGTAGCTGCAGAAATTAAATGAATACAACAATTGAGTAAGGAAGCTTGCAATTTCAAACGTTTCTTACAAGGTTCCATTTTGTGAAAGGCCCCACAGAAAGCTTCATGGTCCTATCACTATTAAAATAATTAATAGTTTCAGTGACTCATAGTAATGTGAATCTCTACAGTGTTATGATGCTAGATGACTCTCATAAAATGAAGCATTTATCATGATTGATCCCACAGTCTCTTCCAGCTCCTTCTGTCAGGATGACGGTGCCGGAGCATCCAAGCCAGCTCTGCCAGACAGTTCAACGGCTTCTTACTTGGTGCATCTGATTATTTATTCTTGAAGAATATTTGTTTCTGATTGCAATATCCTGTTTACATCTCCCTGGCCTACCAGCAATTGAAGAGAGTGGAGCAGACAACTTTCTAAAGGCTGGTGGACAGTGTATAATTTTGGACACAATTTTTCCAGCTGAGGTAACGTTCAGGAATGATAAAAGATTTTTATTTTCCTTTGTTGTTCGATTTATTGATTTATATATTTCAACGCTTAGCATGACATACTCACCGGATGCTGGTTAATTGCCTTTGCGATGAATCTTAGGCTCCTATGAGTTTCTGAAACTATAGTAGGAGTACATCAATTGATTGTGTGTATGTGTGTGTGTGTGTGTGTGTGTGTGTGTTCGTCCATGTATGCGTGTGTAGGAGAGAGTGATGCTGAGGTAAAAATGTTTATTCAGGCTGTTATGCAGCCTTCCCTTCATGTTGTGATTATATCAAAATTACCTCGAGCAGTCAACAAATTTGCTCTTTTGCCCTGCAAAAATTGACTCTAGGCACTCGTGGAGGCGTTTGTGTGGTATTAATTAAATTTTGCTGGTCAATGCAAATGTCAGAACGTGACACTGATCGCCCCAGTTGACCCTGTCAATTTTGACAGTTTGTATGATTTTTATTGTGCAGTCTGACATAAAAGACCAGTGGTGTTGTTTAATCTGCCTTGGTTTTTATGCAAATTGTCACTGGTGTCATATCGTCACAAAGAACAGAATAAACAAGCCTTATCTCATGCAAAAACCAAAAATCATGACTGTGGTGACATTTTCAAATAGGTATAGTTGCAGGCCGGAGATCTCAAAAATATTTTCTCCCAAGCTAATGAGGTTTTTAAAGAGATTGCTCTATCGAGTTTGAAATCAACAAAACCTCCTTATCCCAAATCTTAAATCTAAACAAGCAATGGTGTTATTAAAAGCAAATGTGAGATGAAAAATGCAGTTGCTGAAGTAACCATGTAATTTTTGTGGTAATTCTATGACTCTTTTGACTCATGTGTCAACTCTTCTGATCTCGCACCCCAGTCCATTGCAGTACAATATCAGTTGAACTACTGCACAATTTGATCTCACTTGAACAAGCTTATAAATGTTGGTTATGTAATGTAAACGTTGAAAAGAATCACCTTACAAATCATTCAGTAAAAGTTTTTTTATGTCATAAGAGAGCATTGTGTGAAGAACAGGGCAAAAAGTATGTGTTTATGAACTGATAATCTGCCCTTTTACTTGTGATTTGTGGAAAAGGAAAAGTAAGTTGTTGTTGTTTTTGTTGTTTAGTTTCTAACCCCCCTTATATACCTTATTTTGCAACGTGGAAAAATCAGTGGCTGCATTTCTGGTGAATGTGACAAAGTTCAACTGGCATTGACCACAGTGTAAATAACTAAGTTATATTACCAGAGTTAGTGATCTGGACTTCTAAACTATCACTCAACAACAGGATGTTCAGCAAAATATACTATGGTCAGCATTTATCGTAAAAGACTAAATAAAACCTGTTGCTGTGTGTTGTTGTATTTAGGAGACAGTAATAAAATCTGCTACTTTCTTTACAGAGATTGTGATGATGCAGTCTTTCTTGTCTCCATGTACACATCCATTCATATGTACCTGCATAACCTCCGATGATGCCTTTATTTAGTTATTTCCAAAGGTGATGTTTCATAAGCCATGCTGAATGCAAGATCTGCAGGCATCCCAACCTGCAAAAAGTCATTTCAGAGAGGTATCCCGGACCCCCCTCCCAAAAGATATAAAAGCATAATATATAATTTCTTTAGGCTATAGGCCTATGCAATTGTTTGTTAATTATGTAGATTACTTTTAATATAAACTGCTCATACTATTTATGTAAACTACTTTTATTTATATTCCATTGCAACATTAAACAGGTCTAAGGAGTTTATTGTTTTCATGTAGCCTAGGTAACTAGCCGGCCTGAATAATATGCACATGAAATGAAACTTGTTTAACTCACCTCAACATGTCTTTTACAATCATTTAACCCACCATGGGCAATGCTGAAGTCACTGTTACAAACTGTACAGCGTGCAAGACTGTCATTATGTTTCACTCTTATTAGACAGGGGTAAACTTTCGTGTAGTCTGGCGTAAAATGTGTCTTATATTTTCGCTTTTTGGGGCACTCTCCCTCTGCCATGGCGCTCCTGTGTCTAGATACACTGAACTGATTAATTAGGTTCGGGAGAAGAGATAAAAGCCTGCCCACACTGACAATTGATTGGTTGACTTACCGAAACAGGCCAATCAGGATGCTCTCTGTCTTACATGCACTTCTTGATGCACACACGCACACACACACACAAGGTCTCTCGCTCTCTCCCTCTCTGCCGTGCGCGCTACACGGTTTGGAGCACAGTCTAACCGCTCTTGCTCGCTCGCTCTTGATTCCTGGAGATTTTAACTAATTTGCGGGCATCAGGGAGCCGCTATCAATACGCGGGAGACTCCCGGAACTTCCAGGAGACTTGGGATGTCTGGATCTGTGTGTTTGTTTACTATGCACCGCTAAGAATTTGAGAGTAAAACAGAGTTTACAGAGATGAAAAAATACAGTTTTAGTGCAAAGAAAGGTAAAGCAGCATTTTTTCGGCAACTTTTCCTTCTGCTTGTTGTGTAAAGTTTGTGGAGGCATGTCAGGATGGCACCCAGGACTGTCCGTGTCAGCGCCTGATTTAATTAATTCTGCAAGTGCAACAGTGTGTAATTAAAAGATTGCAAAATGCGATAAACGGTAAAACTACAGTATATGCACTCGAATGAGTTTATCACAATCATTATTAATGAAAATAATATGTTGACATTTATTGCCAGCCTGTAATATAAAGCAGCATAATGTAGTATTTTTGTATAGTTAAAATAGCTGGAAGTAGCTTATATCAGAAGTGGTCCACATTGTCAGCATTTCACTCACAGAACCAAACTTTCTGATCTCTTATGAACTGCAGTCTGAGCATTTTGGATATAAGTATTACATTATTTCTAAAGTGGTGGTAGTTCAGGCAAATATTAGCATGCACATGGCTTCCCATGTCTGAGTATTTGATTTTGAAAAGGATTTAAATGACTCAGGGAGACACATTTTAGCTGCAGGGGCCATGGGCCGGATGTGATTAATAGCGGATGAACCATTTGCTCTATTAATAATCTTTTGAAGAGCATTCATAATGGATAATGGGTTTGTAATGGGTGGATGTGAATGGCTAACTGGCAGGAAGATAGTTCTGTTGTTCTGATGGATTAGTCTCCTGGTGATGATTGAGAATTATTTGGCACTGGAGGACAATGTTGACTCCTAACTGCTCGATTATTGAAACAAACCTATTTTTTATATATTTAGATTGTTGATGAATAACTTTATATCATGAGTAATGTTTGTAGTATTTGGTTTCCCACTTTAAAAATGTTAGTTATTTTAATGGGAAAAGAATGTAAAATGCTATATATAAAAAAAATAAAAATAAACATTGGTTAACTGTTACCATACTCTATACTAGGGGTGTGCATTGAAGCCATTATCTGTATCAGGATTTGTTGCAATGGCAAAAATGATCTGTAGCTGTGTCAGGATAAATCCATACTTCCCTACTACACTCACTGAGCACTTGTACACCTGTACAACTACTTATTCATGCAATTTTCTAATCAGCCAATCGTCGGCAGGTAGTGTAATCTATTAAATCAAGCAGGGAGCTGGAAATGGTTACAATGTTATCTTGAATATCTTAGATATTCATCTGTCCACAGTTTGATTCATTCTCTATAAATTTAGACCTTTTAGTACTGGGGCTACTCTCCCTAGAAGTGGCCATACAGCCAAGATAGCTCAAAGGGCATGCCGCAGAATGTAAAAAAGAACCCTAGAGTGACAGCTAAAGACTAAAGAATTATTGGAACTGGTTAGCATCAACTGTTCATGAGTGTACTATTCAGAAACCAAAATAGGCATGGTGTCCATGGTAGCACACCATGAAGGAAGCCATTGCTTTCCAAAAAAAAAACATTGCTTCTCGTCTGAAATTTGTCAAAGACCACCTTGACACTCCACAATGCTACTTTGAAAATGTTTTGTGAACTGATGAAACTAAGGTTGAATTGTTTGGGAAGAACAGCATAGTGCACTTCGTATGGCATAAAAAGACCACCACATGCCAACATGAAAACATCATCCCAACAGCAAAGTACAGTGGAGGGAGCATCATGTTTTGGGCTGCTTTGCTTCTTTGGGGCCCGGACAGCTTGCAATCATTGAGGAGAACATTAATTCCTAGATTCATCAAGATATCCTACAGGATAATATCCGAGTGGCTGTACGCCAGCTGAATCTCAGTAGAAGTTAGGTGATTTAGCAAGACAATTACCATAAACATTGAATAAAATCCACTACAGCATGCTTCAAAAAAATTAAATCTACCTTTTGGAGTGGCCCAGTCAGAGCCCAGAACTTAACCTAATAGAGATGCTGTGGAATGACCTAACACCAGACATTCTAAGAATATGGCTGACATGAAGCAGTTCTGTAAGGAAGAATGGTCCAATATTCCTTCTAAACTTGGTTACTGATGTAACCTCTGTTTCCTAATGGAGGGAACAAGACATTGTGTCGATGTAATAACACTAGGGGTTCGATCTTGAGAGTCCCAATCACCTTTTCTTGAAATTGAAAAGGCCAATGAGTATTGGTGAGTGGAATTTGCATGCCACTCTCCGACCCAGACATACAGGCATAAAAGGAGATGGCATACACCACTCATTCAGATTTATGCTGAGGAGCTGATAGACAGTCCTGGCCATGTCAGTGGCCGGTTCAGCACCACGGCAGGAGGGATACAACATCTTGTTCCCTCCATCAGGGAACAGAGGTTACATCAGTAACCAAGATGTTCCCTGTCTGTCACTCACTCGATGTTGTGTCGATGTAGTGAGTAGTGACATTAGGGGTCCTTACAGGAAATGGACACATGGACTTACCGACGGGGAAGTTCACATATGGAATGATACCACCAGTGGACCCTATCTGCAGAGAGGGAATGCAGCAACAGTGGCCAAGGCAGAAAAAGCTCTGGTGAGGGGAAACACAGGGTTCACCTATGGGGAAACCGAACAGTGGAAACTCAAAAGGAATCACCACATATTGAGCACTGAGCCCGAGCACACTGGCTCACCAGACAAGGGGCATACCACAAGTATGGTGCCGCAACTCCTCCTCCAAGTTTGTCACTGAACAGTGCTTAAGAAATTAAGAGGAGTCCAGGGTTCATCGGATACAGGGAACTGTTGTGGACAAAAGACAAACATTATCACCTTTGAAAAAGTGGAAAGGCACAATGCAAGCAGTACACCCAACTGGCCAGCCGGCCTAACTGCTGTTACGGCACAAGGAACATGTGCAAAGTCAGAGTCTGTGCAATGAGGCTCACATGAGGAAACGCATACTTGCGTAGTCTCCGAGGCCAGCTGTGCACCAAGGCATCCGTGACGAGGTGGGCCTCGAACAGGGAGTACCAATGGGGACAGTGAGAGGACTCTTGGGAGGTGAACAGGTCTACCTGCGCCTCCCTGAATCTCTCCCAAATCAGCTGGACTATGTGGGGGTGGAGTCTCCACTCCCTGAAGAGTATTACCTGCCATGAGATCATCTCCGCTGCATGGTTGAGGATGCCCGGAAGGTGAGTGACTCGCAGAGACTTCTGCTGACTCCAAAGGAGGTGGCGGCAGGTGAGTTGCGACATGCGACGCGAGCGTACACCGCCTTGGCAGTTTATGTACGCTATGGTTGCTGTGTTGTCGGTCCAGACCAGCACATGCTTTCCCGGAGTGAACAGCCGAAGCATCCTCAGGGCCAGCAATACCGCCAACAACTCTAAGCAGCTGATGTGCCAATGGAGTCGGGCCCTGTCCAGAGCCCCAACACTGCCTGCCTGTTGCACACGGCACACCAGCCCAAGTTCGAGGTGTCTATCATGACCACAATGCGCCTTGAGACCTGCTCTAGGGGAACACCTGCCCATAGAAATGCCAGGTCCGACCATGGGCTGAAAGTCGGATGACACTGTATTGTAATGGTCACATGCCATGGGCGCCATGCCATATGCCCGAGGAGCCTCTGAAATTGTTTCACTGGCACTGCTACCTTCTGCCTGAATGCTCTGCACAGGGGAGAGCTTTCTCTTTTCCTAGTTGACCTGAAGTCCGAGTTGGTGGAAGTGCTGAAGCACAAGGTCCCTGCGTGCACACAATAGATCTCGCGAGTGAGCTAGGATTAGACAGTCATTGAGATAATTGAGAATGCATATGCCCTTTTCCCTCAGCGGGGCCAGGGCAGCCTCTGTGACCTTGGTAAAGACACAAGGGGAAAGGGACAGACTGAAGTGGAGGACCTTGTACCTGTATGCTCGTCCCTCGAAGGCAAACCGAAGAAAGGGTCTGTGTGGAGGAAGGATCGATACGTGAAAGTGCGCCTGATGCCAGGATGCGCTCCTTGACGGTGTCGCCAAAAAGCCCCTCTTGGGAGATGGGCGCATCGAGAAAACGGTACGGAAGGCACCGGGGCGGGGCATGGCCGTGAGTCGCGCTCCGAGCCCAGAAATCAGTTATCCAGCCACAAAAGCTTAAGGCAGTGTGGGGGGGGGGGTTCCAAATTTAGCCTGATATTCGCAGCCGCCTGAGCAAGCACGCCTGCCATCTTGTGGAAGGACAGGAGAGTTCATAAGACATCTTTAAAAAGATGCCAGGCGTTTGCGCAAGATCTTTTAGAAGGACAGTTTTAATTTTCTTTTTGATATACTCTTTTAGCACCCATAGACTTCCAAGGGAAGCACAACACTTGACCGTGCACCAGGGCAAGCACGGCTGCCATCTCAGCATCCGCCTCATCCTGTGGTCTACCACCTCTGAGTGGGAGCTCAGAAGATTTGTATGCTTCCGATAGCAGAAGGCAACCCACCGATGCTGTGACTGAAAGCTCATCCTTGTTGCGAGGCGTGAACAACACATTAAACTGTGACCGCTGAAATTTGCCATAAAATCCAGCAGCATAAGCAAGAGGTGAGAGGATGAACACAGCATGCATTCAGCTCCTAAGAAAAAATCTGAATGAGTGTAGCATGCAATCTCCTTTATGCCCGTATGTCTAGGGTGGAGAGTGGCATAAAAATTCCACTCGCCAATTCTCATTGGCCTTTTCTATTTTAAGCAAAGGTTGACACAACGTTGACTGAGTGATAGACAGGGAACAGCATATTTCCAAAGGGTTCACATATTTTTTTGCCACTGTATGTAGAGTAATGTTTCATTTTAGTGACATACGAGTTAGTGACATGCGAGAAAAGTGTTTTGTCTTGTGTAACATTGAGTAACAATGTATAAGTACTGTTTATTCTGTATTTTAGCGTTTCTGAAGGCATTCTACATGTGAAGGAATGTCTGAAAATATTTTTCAGGAGGCTGGAGTTTGACAGCTCAGTTTATTTCTATCTATGTATAGAGTAACCACAAATAGACGTTGTTATGACATTTGGTGGTGAATCTGACCTTTAGGTTTATCCCAACCCCTCAAATGTTATCTCTCATCCCTCCTCCCTCCCTTTCTATACTTTTCACCCTTTCCTTCTTTGAATGCTAATAAGTAAACAGCACACTTTCTTCACACAAGGAATCAAAATACTCTACTCTCCTTTCTACCCATGCTAGAGACCTCTCTCTTTCAAATGGTACAATCAGTGAGAAGCTCCAATAAGTCTACTTGGAGGCAGCTGCTGTGTAATTGGATTTGTTATTTAATTGGATTTGTCAGTAAATTAAAAATTGATCTCGAGGAACGGACGGAAAAAAGAAATACCACCCACCCTCAAGCTTACACTGTCTGGAGGGGAAGTGGAAATAGATATTGCTTAATTTTTTTTCTTCACATTTTTAAAGGTTTGTCTGCAGTAACATATGGAGATATACATACAGACACATGCAAAAGCACACATAGGTTCACTGACATAAAATTGGAGCCAGAAGAGCTAATCATCTTTCAGGCAGTCGCTGTTAATAATGACATCTAATTCATTAGACCACATGTGCACACATTACCTTCTAATTATCATCTTGCTTATCACCTGTCAACAAACCGTTAAAGCACATTAAACTGCTTGTGTCCACATCGCCATGAGGACAAGCCAGATAATCTATACAAGCCACAACTCACAATCATTATAGAGCTGTTTCTGTGCCTTAAAGCTGAAATGTGTAAGTTCTGCGCCACTAGGGTCAACATATTGGAATTTTTTTTTCGAACACACATCCATCTGCCTTTGATCAAACAAACTAAGAGTTCCACCCTAATCTAACGCCATTGGTCGAGCAAGTGTTGCTGTGTCTGGCTGAACTGGCTGCTCAAAACTTAACTTAGAATGAATTGCACCCTGTATAAGTGGCAGTTATTTGCATGCACTGTCTGCACAGCTTTAGCACACAATGCACTAAAGCAATCACAGAAAAGGCAACTGTGCAGATATGCCCACAAATCGCTGCTGAAAACTATTTGCACATGTGATCCTGATCTTGAGAAAAAGATGCAGCAGATCACAGTGATCTCCCACACTCTGCTGGGACAGTAGAGCATCACCCCACTACTGTGACACCTGAATCATCTCTAACACTCCGAAGTGCACTTGTCTGCATCAGACATCTGTATATATTCCAGGTTATAACAATCTTATTCATTATTTTATCATTATTTTGTGAATTACTGCTGATATGATCGATAGAAAATCTACACAAACATCTTTTTGAAATAAAATTTATTTTACTGCCTGTATTTATCTGGCAGACATAGCACGATGTAAATTGCCCTAGGCGACATTTGTGAATGGAGCGCAATCTATAATTAACCTAATTTCCATAAAAAGGAGTCGTGTTTGCATGAAAAGGAATAACGATGACTTTAACTACTCAAGAAAAATTTCAGTGCTAAATTTGCCTGCTTAAACTAGGTTGCAGGTGGCTAGTGAATAAGATGCAGGATTTTGCGTTGAAATACCACATGCAAAGGTGGCGCACCTGTTTAGTATAATCTGATTGGACAAGCAGCGTCCCATGAGTGCTGAGATTTAGTTTTAACAAAATACAAAAAAAATATAAAAATACTAGTCTTCTATATCTTTCTTTTAAAGTTAAGCAATTTTAAAAAAAAATCCTTAGCCATCTGGTGAGCCAAGCTTCCAGTCACAGTTGGTACATCTTTAAATTTTAACCTGTAAACTGTTTAGAGTCAGTGGCACCATGAGGGTTGACTTTTTTTCACCACTGATGCCTTGTCATTTATTTAACTGCACCATGTTACTCACCAGATAGACAGACATTAACATAATCTGCATAGAGTAATGAGAGTTTGCTGCAGCTAAATAAGTCCCATCCCCCCCATAACCCCCACCCCGCTCCCATGGTGGGGTCCGGTACCAAGCCCCACCCCACTCCCATCTTTCTGGGGGTCTGAACAATTCACAGATAACTGCGTGATTGAGATGAATTTAAAAAATCCCGCTCAAGAAGTTTCACGCAATCATGCAAGCTAAAGCACTTCTGTAAGTTCCTCTGGATAAGAATGTCTTCTAAATGCCTTGAAGTGTAAATGTAATGAACGCTGAAGTCACTTTAAATTTTACTTTTACCATTTGCTGCATGGGGCGTTTTAACCATAAAGGTCTTTAAACATAGTGTCAAGTTTGTTGTTTAGCATTCAATGAAAATGTAAATTCTAGCATTAGTATTTAAGGCACTCTGAGTTGTAATTTTGTGCATACTGGCAGATGGGCCATAGTCATTACCCAGAGGACAATAGTAATGTTGGCGAGGAAATTACATCTGAATTGTATGGTGCATTCATTCCATTCACTTCTCTGTGTCATGGTATGTTCAAAAATGCTGAGAATCTTGGCTCTGCTGTAATTGCTATGTAGGCAGCTGATAGTTTGTTCAGGTATTTATTTTCTCTATTCGGGTACAGGATAAGTTCCCCTGATCCATATCGCTTTTGAAGAAATGGATTTAACCACTAGAGTCTTATGGTTATTGATCATTGGTGAATTGCTCGAATGCCTGAAATATAATGCATTTTGATAATATAACACTAGAGGACAATAACTGATGCAGAATGCTGTTTTTAGTTAAAGAGATACAGTATATATATATATATATATATATTATTTTTACATTTAGCATAGGCTATTCTATTAATTATTTACTTGGCTATTGTAAAGGCCTATACACAACATTACTGTATGTATATAAATCTGCAAATTAAATGATTTATTCATGTTTATATATATATATATATATATATATATAGAGAGAGAGAGAGAGAGAGAGAGAGAGAGAGAGAGAGAGAGAGAGAGAATGTATTTATTTATTTTTTATAAATGGAGAGCAAATGGGAATGATAAGGGCAGATGAATCATATTGCCTATAAATAAACAATAGCCTTGTAACTTATATAAATGTGTATTATAGAAAATTCTGAGTGAATATAAACTGGCTAGCTTGAATAATGTAAAAAAATAAAATATTTTTTTAAACAAAACAATCAACAATATATGCAACTGAGTGGAGTGCATTAAATGTGCACATCTTATAGTGCCTAGGATTGAAATCCTATAATCGCCCTTGGTTTATATTATCTATTTGTATTTAAGTTTAATAGTGCAAGTACTGCATTGAGGCATTTCACTTTTTGACAGTTATTACTACAGCTATCTGGGCTTCCAGAGCCCTTCAAGTGTCAAAAGCTCCCACTCCCCAATAAACACATGCATGACAAATTGAACATGAATAACCCATCTATAATGATTCTAAGACCGTTTTAAGTTATTCCTCCACGTACACGCGGAAATACAAGTCTGACATTGCGGGCTCGTGGATGCAAGCACAACAATACTGCTGAAGAAATCTTAAGGGAAACACTGGTATTAAGGAAGAAAATTTCAGAAAAGAAGCATTTTCACTCAGACTTTTGGACCTCACTGTGGGCTATGTGTGTGCATGTACTATATATGTGTGTCTCCAGGTAAGGAGCTCTCTTGCTGGCTCTCATCAGGACCAGGGGAGAGCAGCTGGGTGAAGTTATTGTAGGTCAGGGAGAGTGGACTTTTAGTAGCTATGTCTGGCTTATGCTTTGTTTATCTTCCCCTATATGACCCACTCAACCAGGAGACCAGGCAAATGGGGCTAGCCACCACCTGTGCTTACCGCTCTGTGAGATTGATTTGAAAAAGACAGAGAAACAAACTAACAAACATATAATAAGAGAAGATCAATTTTAGATCCTTTTGGCTTTAAGCAACAAATGCTAGATGCATCTGTACACATTTCACCATCATTCTCACTCCTTGCTTTTTCTCTTTCTCTCTGTAGCTTTTAAAACCTCAAATTGTTAATGGTCTGAGCTGAGCTCAGGCTGTGACAGGCTCCTTATGACAACAGAACACCAGCATCCAGTAAATGAGCCTCTCAGTATGGCAATAGATGAGAAGAGAGCCAGTGATAACAAGTTGCACCATCATATCCAGTTCATTGCAAATACTCTACAGGTATTAGTGGGAAAACATTCTGCCATTTCAAAATTGGGTTTTCTACACCCTCTTTCCTCAATCTATATTGCTTTCTTGAGATCTCATCTTTTCCTGCACTCTCTCCACCACTCTCACCACACACAGTCAGAATCCACTCTATTTTACTTCATATTTATCTCACAAGTAGGGCTTTCCACGTTCTACACTACAGCGCTCCATTTCATTTTCAAGCATCCAGGAATAAGATAAAAATGTAATAAATTATATCGCTGTGGAAAATTAAAAGGCTCATTGAGAGAACAGTGAATTATGGTGTTTTCTCATGTTGCCGTGTTTGACCTCTCTCTGGGTTAAGTTATGTTTTTGCAGACCTGTTTGGCCTTTTTTATAAGTTCAGCACTTTCACAGTTTATGAAATCTTTATCTTTGTAAATGCATAAGTCCCTTCACTACAACAATAATTTTCTAAATAGTACATTTACAATTTTTTTTCCAGTAAAATATCTTGACATCCCTAAAACAAGATAAATTTACTTGAGAAGCACAATTGTTCAAGCTAATACAACTGGTTGTCAGAGAATATACCTTAATCGGTTACATTACTCCATAGAACTTGTATTATATTAATCCTTAAGACAAGAAAAAAAATGTAATAAGGTATTTTCTCTGAAAACAAGTCTTTTCTATCTATCTTCTTTACAGTAGGTTAAAAGACGCAATACATGGCACTAAATCTCATCTCAATCTTGATGTAATCTGAATATCATTATGTGTGAGATTTTTTTCCATCCAGTTTCAGTAGTTCATATGTTAATGTAATCTTGTGTTGAAGCAGTAAACGTATTTGGCTTGCTGTCTGTATACTGCAGGGCTCGGAACTCGAGACTCGACTTGAGTCTTGATTTCCCCCAAAAAGGCATTAATATGAAAGAACAGTACCACGACTATGGCAGGAAGTATTTAGGACAGCAAGCCAGCAACAATTATTTTTGGTAAACTGGCTTAGTGGATGCTTTTGAATTGTTCTTCTCCCAAAAATCTGTATAAAGGGAGTGCTATAAGCATTTCTTTGAAGGTGCATTCTTGTACGATGGCTGGTCGAGAGGGCTACGCTGCTGCGATTCGAACAAGAGACCACCACTCGTCGTAAAAGTTGGTGGGCTAATGGTATGCGAGCAGGGAAGGTGAAAATGAGAGTTGACTCATGCTGCGTTCGAAAGGGAGGGCTCACACTGTGATTCAAATGAGAGACTGTTCTAAGAGAGATTGGTTTAGCTCACTCCATTTGAACGGGTACGCCCAGCATCCATTCGAACGGGGAAGGTGAGAATGACAGTTGGCTTGCGCTGTGTTCGAAAGGGAGGGCTCACACTGCGATTTGAACTAGAGACTGTTCTATTGGGGGAGAGAGCACACGGCATTCGAACGGGTAAGCCCAGCAAGCAATCGAACAGGGAAAATGAGCACGAGAATTGGTCACGCTGCGTTATAAAGGGAGGGCTCACACTGCGATTAGAGCTGGAGACAGCTCTATTAAGAGAGAGATCTCACGGCATTCGAACGTAGTTATAGAACAGACGTATAGAAAGGTAATAAATTAACATATTCCTAACTAATCATTTGCTCCCCCCTACAGGTAAGTACAAACTAAACTTTGATCCCCTTCAGGTGTTAATAAATCTAATGAAGTCTTTTGTGCCCTACTCAATACAACAGAAACAGTGCCCCACCCATACCAAATGTGTTTACTCGGTTGTTAATATTTTCTCCACAGGCGTTTTCAAAGTTCCATACTTTCATAGAAGTGCATCTACAGCAATGGAAACACAGCAGCACTCCCAGAGAAGCTCCTTCACTATGCCACCAAATCCTCAATCCACTGCTGCAGCAGTGGTTTAAACTCCGCTCCCGCAGGAGCTCCCCCCTCCCTTTTTTACTATTGCATCTCCTCTTATCCACTGCCAGAGCACTGCCTTAACTCTGCTCCTGCAGGAGGCCCACTTTACTCTACTGCTGCAGCAGCACTTTACCATGCTTCTGAAGAAGCCATAACATCATAGTTATGAAAAACGGGTCTATTACGTTTATATGCAGCTTAGAGGGAAGCAAAAGGTTAGTTAAGGATACAACTTTATTACGTTTCTCATGGCAGGGCACTGCTACGGCACTATCAAATTGCAAAAGGGGTGATGCTGTGGCATAATCAAGAGTATGGGGTCAAATTATCTGGTGGGGCACTGTGGCTGCAGTATCAAATAGGTCACACATGGTTTATCACATTTAGGCACGCCTTATTGTGTGTCGGGCTCATTTCGACCATGAGCAAATGAGATGCCAATGCCAAGGTTAACAGGAAAAGCTAAAAGGTTCTTAAGATTACTGCACCACCACTGCACTCAAACAGGAGAGCTCATACAGTGTTTTGGATGGGAGAGCCCTCCCTGTGATTCGAATGGGAGAGCCTGCAACCAATATGTTAAGGCTCACACTGCATTCAAACGGGAGTGCTCACATTGCAATTTCATGGGAAAGTCTGCGTAACGTTCGAATGGGAGGGCCCATACTTCATTCGAATGGCAGGTGGTGCAGAGTAAAGAACCTTGCTGAGAGGTTTGTGATGGGTATATATTTATGAGCTGTGCCCCAAGAGTTTTAATAAGAGGAAACGTAAGAGGAACAGGAAAAATTATTGGAGGTGTTGTTGATTTAGTGGCATGGCCTGAAAGGTTCAGCAGTTGCAGCACCTGGAAAACACATTTGCGCTGCTTTGCAGTGTAGTGGAAGTTTGTTGCATGGGCTCTTGCAGAGATCTGCTGGAAGTAATATTGGTGAGACTCTGTGGAAGGTGCAATTTCAGGCATTGCTGTAGAAAAGACAAAATAATCATATTTAGGTGAAACTTTAGAAAAAATATGCCAGGGACATTTT
Source organism: Xyrauchen texanus (assembly GCF_025860055.1). Classification (NCBI taxonomy): domain Eukaryota; kingdom Metazoa; phylum Chordata; class Actinopteri; order Cypriniformes; family Catostomidae; genus Xyrauchen; species Xyrauchen texanus. The sequence goes on from NC_068291.1 coordinate 20,781,768, forward strand.
TTTCTTCATAAACAATGTGAAGAAAATTGCATAAAAATGAGCTGAGAAATAGGAGCTTTGGCTCTGTACTGCATACAGGTATGAATGGACTTGCAATCATCACTGAAGGATTCACTTTAGGCCATTCGCTCCTTAGGAGTATAACTGTCACCTGTAGTACAAAATACATCTTGCATAGGAAATGCATCACATAGCAATAGGTGTGAATTATATGGAAATGCTTTGAGTTGCAGCTCTGCACTATATACAGAAAAGCAAGAGAAATGTGCTAGGAAGTACAGTACGTCTTAATAAATGTGAAAAACAGCATAAAATTATATGAGAATAAGAGCTTTGTACTGCATGCAGATATGCAGGAGAAATGGACTTGCAATCATTACTGAAGGATACGCTTGTGGTCATTCGCTCCTTAGGAGTACGACTGCCCCCTGCTGTAAAATATACGTCAATAATACTGTGAGCAAGCAAGATGTGTTGTGGGATGTTTATGAATGAGTTGGGACGTGGTGCATGATCCTAGGCCTTGCGTTATTATTATTTTTCTGTCTCGTTTTCTCGTGACCTCGACATAACGGAAGTTGCTTTCTCGTGATAATGACATCATTTTCTCATGATAAGTCTATCTGGAGGCATCAGCTAAACATGCTGTTGCATAACAGATGACCGAATACATCATTACTTTGATCAAGGACTCACTCAAGCTGAAATAGCTGTATGTCTCTTAGTCATTGACAACTTCCAGATTAGTCTCAGACACCTTAGAAGAAGACTATCACGTCTACAACTTTGTCGTAGACAATACAGTGACCCTGAACGTTTGGTCAATTTCATTGCCAGCCAAATTGAGGGACCAGGACGTCTGCATGACTGCGGTCAAGCCAGCCGTGATTGAGATCAGAGTGCTCGCATATTGCAGTAATAACGGTACTTTGCGGAAAGCACAGAAAGACGTGTTCTCCTGTTGAGTGCAGAAGAAAGCGAGTCTTACTATATTGATGAAAAAGCGTTTATTAAGTGTTTGTGACGTGCTGCCTGGTGTTTATTAATATGTTTGATTTAGCCTATGTGAAAGGTGACTGGTTTAGAAGACTCTTGGATAGGGCAGGTGAATATTTTATAACCAAAGTGTAATGAATTAACATAACTTTACTTCCCCTTCTGTCGCTCTCTCCACGTTGTGTCGGAGAAGCGACACTAGGGGTCTCTCTTGAGTGCCGATATCCACCTCTGATCTATGAAAAAAGGCCAATGAGAGTTGGCAGCCAGTATTTGCATGTCCTGCCCCCGGACATACGGGTATTTAAGCGGCGCAAATACGGGAGTTCATTCAGAAAATTTCTTCGGAGCCGATGGTCTGTCTGCAGTTTGCTGCGAGTTTACACACCACTATTACGTTCCTGTTCCTCTGACGATCTGCATGCTGTTGGATTTGACGGCGCACAACAGCGGCTTTCTCCTACTTTGCACGGCGTGCATTGTTGCCCCTGAGCGCTCGACAGCGCAGACACACACACATACTGTGTATTAAAAGAGTTATTTCCCTTAAAAGAGTGAATTTCTCTAAAAGAGCAAAACACAGCGGCGTTGAACGTCCTTTTCAGGACGCCGTCTTTTCAAGATGCCCTTCCACCCCTGTGTTGTTCCTGGATGCGGTAGAGTGCTCTCCGCTTCAGACGGCCACAGGCGCTGTCTCGTGTGTTTGGGCCGCGATCACACCGAGGCGGCGTTTGTGGATGGCTCATGTTCTCACTGCGAGAACATGACCATGACCACGTTGCGGTCGCGGCTTGCTTTCAACAGAAAGCAAGCCACCCCAGCTGCACCCCGCATTGCTCCTTCTTCCCATGGGATTGAGGACGATGCGGTTGGAGCTGGGGGCGATTTGGGGGCGGTAGCGGGTGCAGTTTCGGCGGGTAACCCCCCCGCGAACCTCCCGCTGACACGCTCGCTGGTCCCCGTCCACGCTCGCGGCAATAGCGGCTTGCCTCACGGCCTGGCTGTCTATCCTCCCGAGCCCGAAGCAGATGAGCTCGCCGCTGCATCGGAGAGTGTGATGTCTGATGCCGAGGACTCCCCTGGACTGCCGCCTTCGGGCCAGCAGGCCCAGGCTGAGGCCGACGCTCAGATGTCTGACATGCTTTCCCGGGCTGCCGTGAGCGTGGGGTTGGATTGGAACCCTCCATCCTCCCCACAGCCTTCACGGTTGGATGACTGGTTCCTGGGGGCAGCTGGCCGTTCACGGCCACGCATCCCCCCGGTCCCGTTTTTCCCAGAGGTGCATGATGAGCTAACGTCTACGTGGAGAGCCCCGCTCTCTGCTCGTCTAGGTGCCACCCGCTCCACTCTCACCACCCTCGACGGCGGAGAGCGCCACAGATACGGGGCGATTCCCCAGGTCGATAGGGCAGTTGCGTACCATCTATGCCCCGGTAGCCCTACCTCCTGGCGTGGCCGCCCCGTACTCCCATCCAAGCCCTGTAGGACAACATCCTCGCTCAACGCGAAGGCCTACAGTGCGGCTGGACGCGCTGACCCTTGCCCTGCATGCGATGGCCCTCCTGCAAGTCCACCAGGCCAAAGCACTCAGAAACATGCACGGGGTGGACCTGATCCTGATGTGCTGCAGGAACTGCGCTCAGCGACCGACCTTGCCCTGAGAGCGACGAAGGCCACAGCGCAGGCACTCGGACAGGCTATGGCCACCCTAGTGGTCCAGGAATGCCATCTCTGGCTCAATCTGGTCGAGATGCGTGAGGCTGATAAGAACCGCTTCCTGGACACACCTGTCTCCCAGACTGGCCTTTTCGGCGACACCGTCGAGGACTTCGCCCAACAGTTCTCCACGGTGAAGAAGCAGACGGAGGCCATCAGTCACATCATGCCCCGCCGCAGACGGGGGCTGTGGTACCCACATTCTCAATAAAAGAGCTATTTCCTTTGCCTCTGGGTCACCTGGCCCGCAAATGCCGTTCTCACGGCAATCTGCTTTCAGATTACGACAGTCCCGGTACACCGGACGCGGTGATCCCGCCTTCCGCCTGCCCATGACTGTCCCCCGGCCAGCTGGTTCAGACGAGTCCAGAGGACGCCAGCATCAGACCTCCTCCTCAGTCATGAACCCACCCCCTGCCGGGTGCGCGGAGCAAGGTAAGTGCTTTGAGTCTATTCTCAGCACCTCAGCCTCAGGCCGCAACGAAGCCGCCCGACGCTGCACTACCTGTTCCGCCCGCTCGCAGGCCCGCCGGTACGTCCAAAATACTTGTCCCTTTGGTGCCCCTAGCGCAGAGCTGGGAAGCGTGGCTTTCGCTTCCCAACGCATCACGCTGGCTGCACGGACCATTCGACTTCGGTTACGCAATTCAGTTTGCCCGGCTCCCGCCCCCCTTCAGGGGCGTCCGCTTTTCCGCAGTACACGGCGAGCATGCCAGTTCCCTGCGCACGGAAATTGCGACCCTCTTAGCCAAGGGCATGGTAGAGCCCATCCGTCCAACCGAAATGAGGAAGGGTTTCTACAGCCCTTACTTCATTGTACCGAAGAAAGGCGGCGGCTTACGACCAATCCTGGACCTGCGAGTTTTCAATCGGGCCTTGTTAAAACTTCCGTTCAAAATGCTCACGCAGAGAAATATTCTGGCTGGCGTTCAGCATCTAGATTGGTTCGCAGCGGTAGACCTGAAGGACGCGTACTTCCATGTCTCAATTCTGCCACGACACCGACCCTTCTTACGGTTCGCGTTCAACGGCCAGGCGTTTCAGTACAAAGTCCTCCCCTTCGGCCTGTCTCTGTCCCCTCGCGTCTTCACGAAGGTCGCAGAGGCGGCCCTTGCCCCGCTACGAGTAGCCGGCATCCGCAGAGACCAGGTGCTCCGGCACCTCAGCCGTTTGGGGCTTCAGGTCAACTGGGAAAAGAGCAAGCTCACTCCGGTTCAGAGCATCTCTTTTCTCGGATTGGAGTTAGACTCAGTCTCAATGACAGCATGTCTCACGAGCGAGCGTGCTCAGTCGGTGCTGGACTGCCTCGCTTCCTTCAAGCCAGGCACAGTGGTCCCTCTAAAACTTTTCCAGAGGCTCCTGGGGCATATGGCGTCCTCCGCGACGGTTGCGCCGCTGGGGTTGATGCATATGAGACCACTCCAGAACTGGCTCCAGACTCGAGTCCCGAGACAAGCATGGCACCACGGCACGCATCGGGTAAGGATCACCCCCGCCTGCCTCAAAACACTCCGACCCTGGACAGACCTCTGCTTTTTACGGGCAGGAGTGCCCCTGCAGCAGGTGTCCCGATGTGTTCTGGTCACAACCGATGCCTCCCGGTCCAGGTGGGGTGCCGTGTACAGCGGGCACGCAGCAGCGGGCCATTGGAAAGGGGCCCCGCTGCGTTAGCACATCAATTGCCTGGAGTTTCTGACCATCCTTCTTACTCTCAGGAAGTTCCTCCCGTTAGTTCGGGACAAACATGTCCTTGTGAGATCGGACAGCACCACGGTGGTGGCGTACATATATCGCCAAGGCGGCATACGCTCCCGCCACATGTCACAACTCGCCCGCCGTCTCCTCCTATGGAGCCAGCAGCGACTCAAGTCACTGCGTGCCACTCACATCCCCGGCAAGCTCAACGTCGTAGCAGACGCGCTACCACGACAACGCCTGCCTGGCGGGGAGTGGAGGCTTCACCCCCAGTTGGTCCAGCTGATTTGGGAACGGTTTGGCAAGGCCCAGGTAGACCTGTTTGCCTCCCAGGAAACCTCCCACTGCCCGCTCTGGTACACCCTAACAGAGGCTCCCCTCGGGACAGACGTGCTGGCCCTCAGGGCTGCGTAAGTATGCATTTCCCCCAGTGAGCCTTCTTTCACCGGTGCTGTGCAAGGTCAGGGAGGACGAGGAGCAAGTCACGTCAGTGGCCCCCTACTGGCCCACTCGGACTTGGTTCTCGGAACTCAGACTTCTCGCGACAGCTCCTCCCTGGCGAATTCCCCTGAGAAAGGACCTCCTCTCTCCGGGACGGGGCACGCTCTGGCACCCACGCCCAGACCTCTGGAACCTCCATGTCTGGTCCCTGGACGGGATTCAGAAGAGCTAGCCGGCTTACCGGCGACCGTTGTGAATACAATCAACCAAGCCAGAGCCCCCTCTACCAGGCACCTTTACGCCCTAAAGTGCCGCTTGTTCGCAGATTGGTGTTCTTCCCAAACTGAAGACCCGCAGAGATGCGCGATCAAGTCAGTGCTCCTGTTCCTACAGGAGAGGCTGGACAGGAGGCTGTCCCCGTCCACCCTCAAGGTGTATGTTGCCGCCATTGCCGCCCACCACAATCCTGTAGACGGCAAGTCTTTGGGTAAGCACGACCTGATCCTCAGGTTCCTGAGAGGCGCCCGGAGGTTGAATCCCTCCCAGCCAGGCCTAGTTCCCTCCTGGGATCTCTCGGTAGTCTTGGCAGGACTCCAGAGACCTCCCTTCGAGCCGCTTGAATCAATTGGACTCAGGGCCCTCTCTCTTAAGAAGGCCCTGCTGATCGCGCTCACCTCTATGAAGAGGGTCGGGGACCTGCAAGCGTTCTCTGTCAGCGACACTTGCCTGGAGTTCGGTCCGGCGGATACGTCTGTGATCCTAAGACCGCGACCGGGAAATGTGCCCAAGGTTCCTACCACACCATTCCGAGATCAGGTAGTGAACCTGCAAGTGCTGCCCCGGGAGGAGGCAGACCCAACCCTTTTGTTGCTATGTCCAGTGCACACCCTGCGCATTTACCTGGACTGCACACAGAGCACCAGACGCTCTGAGAAGCTCTTTGTCTGCTTTGGGGGACGGCAGAAAGGGAATGCCATCTCCAAACAGAGGCTCGCCCACTGGGTTGTTGACAACATCACACTGGCTTATCACACCCAGGCCGTGCCCCTACCCTTGCGGGTCCGAGCTCACTCAACAAGGGGTGTTGCATCCTCGTGGGCACTGGCCAAGGGCACCTCCCTAGCAGACATCTGTAGAGCCGCGGGTTGGACAACACCCAACACCTTCGCGAGGTTTTACAACCTCCGTGTTGAGTCGGTTGCGTCTCGTGTTTTCTCAGGTCCAAGCCCGTAGAACTTCGGTAACACGTGAGCCGACCGGCCGGGTGGATCGCTTGCACCCAGCGCCTTTTCCTGACGTCAAGGTAAAGTAGTGCACCTTCTTCCCAGGGCGCTCCACTCCGAGTCGGGCCCCTGGTCGATTCCTCCCCAGCCCTCCGGGTCCGCGGTTCATCGGAGGAACTTCGCCGACCAAGCCACTGCGGGTACCCTGATGGCTACCCTGTACTGGTATAGGTGCTCCACAGGTAAGGCCTCCTGCGCGGACTCCCCTGTGTGTAATTCCACGGTTCTGTCCCTTACGAGCGGACCCCGTGTCTCCCTTAGGCAGTTACAGCTGCCCGGTCGCCGTGCTGTAGCAACTCCCCCTTTCGAGGCTGGATCTACCACCGCACCATACTTTCCACACGAGCCCTAAGACGGCCGTGTGACGCCTCTACCACTTTTCCTCCCCAAGAAAAAGGGCAGGTGTGGTCTCCGCAGGGTCTGGGTAAGACCCCCTTCCCTATATGTGTGTAAGGGCCCCGGCCGTGATTGCTCTATGCGAGAAACATAGAGAGAAAAGAGGCCCAGCCAGGCTGGCCCGTTCCCATGTTGGCAAACATCGCCTTGTTCCCCTCCCAGTGTAACTAGAAGGATTCCGACGTTCTTATGGGGCATTGGGGAAGGGTACATGCAGCCAGGTACAGACGATGCGCGGCACTGGATGAAATCCCTGCCCGCCTCTGTATCGGCGGTTCACGTACACGGTTCAGCGCATGGCAA